>NC_090388.1:32154394-32454394 GCF_036365525.1 Heterodontus francisci | reverse complement strand
CATCCTTAAATGCATGCAAATTTAAAGTGAACCAGTACCATGACTATTGGGAGGATTACTGTGAACAATTCCCAGAATTCCTAAAGGCGATGGGAACAAAATGGTTGATTACAAACCTCCCATCCCACAGCGTTATTATCGCCCCTCCTTTGCCCAATCCTTCATGGCAAAAGTAGTTGAAGCCCAGTTGGCAAATAAACTGCTGAGGGTGTTGCTGCTGCAATTAAGCGAGTAGCCAAGAGATGTGCAATATTCCTGATTGTCACCTTTAATTATCACATTTGTTGAGAGAACTGCAATGTATAACCATCATTAAGGTAGATAATAAGGCCTTAATAGAGATAATGCACAATGTACAAAATGAATAAAGGATTCTAGAATTTGGGCTCAAGCAATTCATTCATATTGTATACTAGTACGCAAATGAAACAAGGTCCACCCACGCCATAAATACAGTATATATGCTGTAACCTAATTTCATGGCTAAACCACTTTGGCTCAGCTAAAAACACAATGATATTCATGCTGTATGGAAGATACTACCACTTTTGGCATTCAGTTTTATCAAAGCACTGTTGGAACAGAAGCAAGGTAAACTTCATTAATATGCCAAACAATGTGCTTTTATTGAAACTTCAAAAAGCATATCCCACTACACAAAACACATCATTTTCTACACCAGCTGTTATTTTGGTTTCTCTCGCGAGGCTGAGTTAGACCTAAATTAGAGGCAGTTGTGTGCTCGGAGTTAATGACCCTTAGGAAATGAGCTAAAAGTGTTGATCTAATTTAGTTAAGCTAGGATCCTTCAAGCCAAAATGATTTCTATCCACTATATTAATTTGAGATGTATTAAAACCAAGGACCTAGAGATGAAATGGCACTGCTGTAGCCCACTGTAACACCATGGCCGTTTATATAGTCTAAAAGTGAACGCCTTAGTATTATAAGCAATACATTTAATGAATGTTCAGTCACCTTGTATAAACAGCCAGGGAGTTTTGAACAGAACCATAATCAAAAATTAAAATTACTCATTTGAAAATAGCTTAACTCCAACCTTGAATAATAGCCTTTAACAGGTTCCAAGGATTCATTACACATTTTCAGTATGTAAGCATTGCAGACAGTTGTGCTTAACTAACGACCTGAAGGCATGCGTCATGTACTGTTTCAAGTATGTTCACAGTGCCCTATATAAAATTATATATTCTAACACACAGTGAAGGAAATCCAGTTATAGTAGAGAGCATTTACAAAGGTCCCCTAGATGTATAATTTTACACTGATGGCAGATGGCATAAACATTACTCCAACTTATACACAATCAGTATATCATACTTCCAGAAAAAGCTGGTAAGTCAACTATAGTTGTACATGTTACTATTCAATCAGAACATTAATTCACTTTAATGCAAATACACCAATGCATTTGAAAGATTCACTAAATCGGATATCTGGAAGCCTTCCAGTAGTCTTTGGAAGTCTCAACCACTTCCTTTTTTTAAAAAAAAAGAAATCTTTAAAAATGTGTTTAAGTACAACTTGCTTTTTGTTGTCCCTTTTAACTATAATCTTAAAGTTATCTTTTAGGTGTCCAGTAATTAGGAACTAACTTTTATACTGTTGCAATACTTTTTAAAGTTTTTCCAGTCAGAATTTACAACAGTCCAACCCATCATAACCCATCCCCTGGACAAATTGCCAGATTGCTAATCTGTAAAAGGTAGACAATTCATGTCATGATGAATTTAGTTCAATGCATTTCCTCCAATTAAATACTGGGACAATTGTCAACTATCTGAGGTCGAATCAGACTGTTCACAATCTTGGTGTTACATTTGACAAATGTGTTTCCAACCACATCCCCCATCACCTAAGAGGGCCGATTTCTGCCCTGTATCAGCTCATCTGCTGCTGAAATCCTCACCTTTAGACTTGACTATTCCAATGCACTCCTGGCCGACCTCCCAGGTTTTATCCTCTGTAGACTTGAGATCATCCAAACCTCTACCCTGTCCTAACTGGCATGTCCTGTTTACCCATGCACTTTTTTTTTATATAAGAGATACAGCACTGAAACAGGCCCTTCGGCCCACCGAGTCTGTACCGACCATCAACCACCCATTTATACTAATCCTTATTATATTATATTAATCCCATTTCCCTCTCATATCCCCACCTTCTCTCAATTCCTCTACCACCTACCTATACTAGGGGCAATTTATAATGGCCAATTTACCTATCAACCTGCAAGTCTTTGGCTGTGGGAGGAAACCGGAGCACCCAGCGAAAACCCACGCGGTCAGAGGGAGAACTTGCAAACTCCACACAGGCAGTACCCAGAATCGAACACAGGTCGCTGGAGCTGTGAGGCTGTGGTGCTAACCACTGCGCCACTTACTGACCTTTATTGGCTCCCAGTTAAGCAATGTCTTGATTTTTAAAATTCGCATCCTTGTTTTCAAATACCTCCACAGCTTCACCCCTCCCTTTCTCTAATTTCCAACAGCCCTACAACCCTTAAGAGATATCTGTGTTCTTTCAATTCGGGCCTCCAGAATTCCTGATTTTAATGACTCCACCACTGGTAGACATGCCTTTGGCTGCCAACTCTGGGATTCACTCCTTATACTCAGTGCCAAATTTTGTTTGATAACACTTCTGTGAAGCGTCCTGGGACGCTTTATTTGTTAAGGCGCTACATAAATACAAGTTGTTGTGCTTCAGCTGAGTTTAACCTGTCCGGAGTACATAAAAAAATGTCAGTTTTAAACTACATCAAATCTTAAAGATCCCCTCTTGCTGTTACATTTCTCACACAGGAAGTATACAACACATGTCATGCCTTCATCACTTGAGTGACATATTTCATAAACTCAGTAGATTACCGAGATCACTTTCTGCCATTTTTGACACTTAACGAAATACGCAAGTTTGGCAAGACTTGTCCACGTTCCCCAATAGGACAAAAAAAAGTCTTAATTTTGCAATACTAGATTAATTCTGACAAAACCTACGGCCAGTCTTGCACTGTGTTTCACAAGCCTATCCACAATTCCGAAACATTTGTGTAGGCGTGCGAAACGACAACCCTTTGGCAACATTAAAGCAATCAGTTCACATACAAAAACACACGCACACTTGAAAGAGGCTTTCGGTAAAGGACTTCCCTTTTTGGGATAAATGCCATATTACGAGGCCAAACGATTTGAAAGCGATAGGGGAGTTAATAGTTTAGCATCCCAACTCGGATCCGGGTGAATGTGCATTTAAACAGTGTACAGGCTGCGAAGCAGCCGCATCCGCCCTGGCTGCTGGAGCCGCCTCGGGGGATACTTTACCACTAAGGTGGGGCTCCTGCCTCACATCAACTTGTCAACGGCAAGAACATAAATTACAGCCGAATATATGAAGCATCCGAGAAAAAAAAAGCAGAAAGGAAACAGCAACCTTAATTTAGAATAAAGAGAGACCCAGTTTTTTCCGCACTCCGGAGCGGCTGAGACATCTCAATGGATAGAAAAGTACAAGTTTCCATTTCCGCTGCTGAACTTCAAACCATCCGCGGTGTTGCCGCCGGGGCTCGGCCCAGAGAGAGCCGGTCCCAGTCACCCCTCTCCATCCTCCCCCACCCCGCCCCGGGAAACAGCAGAGGGAGAGGCGGACTGTCCGGCAGTAGTTGCGCCGCGACCGGGTGGGCCGCACTCGGTGAGCTTCAACCTCCGCCGCTTCACACACACACACACATACCGTTCCGCCATCTTCCAGCCGGCAACCGCCGCTTCTTCCGCAAACCCGCTCCCGGCCCACCGCTCTGCCTTCCCCGGCTCCCCACCCTCTGCTTCCCCTTCGCCAGCGCTCCTCCCCGGGCTCCCACTCCCCACTGCTCCCTCTCCAGGCCAAGCCCGGCCCGGCCCGGCCACTTGAAACCGGGATTTCCATCGATATTTCGGCTTCCTCTGGAGTTGGCGTGCAAACAAACTCACCGGTCGGAGGTAGGCGAAGCGATCCGAGCAGAAGACTCGGTGCAATGTTTGTGCGCGGGGCGGCCGCTGGAGTCGCTCTGAAGCCGCCTCCACTCCCGCTTCCGTCAGCACCGCCGGCGGCCGCACAGCCTGGCCTGACGTCAGGCGCAAGCGCGTTACGTCCTTCCCTCCAACTCTGTCTCCACATATTCTTCCCATCTGTTTATCTCTATTCTCGATACATAAAAACACTATTATATATTTATATATAGACAGCCGAAAGGAGTATAGAAGGAGGAGGGGTGAAATCAAACGGAAAGCCAAGAGAGAGCATGAAAGAATATTGGCAAGCAAAATCAAGGTGAACCCATAGATGTTTGATCAATACATTAAGAGTAAGAGGGTAACTAAGGAAAGAGTAGGGCCCATAAAAGACCAAAAAGGTAACCTATGTGTAGGGGCGGAAGATGTTGGTATTGTTCTTAATGAATACTTTGCGTCTGTCTTCACAAAAGAGGGGGGACGATGCACATATTGTAGTTAAGGAAGAGGGGTGTGAAGTATTGGATGTGATCAACATAGGAAGAGAAGACATATTAATGGGATCAGCATCCTTGAAAGTTGATAAATCACCAGGGCTGGATAAAATGCAGCCCAAGCAAGAGAGGAAATAGCGGAAGGTACGACCATCATTTTCCAGTTCTCACTGGATATACGTGTGGTGCTGGAGGACTGGGAACATTGTACCTCTGTTTAAAAAGGGAGGGAGGGATAGACTGAATCATTACAGGCCAATCAATCTAGCCTCAGTAATGGGCAAATTATTGGAATCAATTCTAAGAGACCAGATAAGCTGTCACTTAGAAAGGCACAGGTTAATCAAGGATAGTCAGCATGGATTTGTTGAGGAAGATCTTGTCTGACCAACTTGATCAAATTTTTTGAAGAAGTAACAAGGAAGATAGATGAGGGTAGTGCAGTTGATGTGGTCTACGTGGATTTTAGCAAGGCTTTTGACAAGGTCCCACATGGCAGACTGGTTAAAAAAATAAAATCCCGTGGGTTCCAGGGAAATGCAGCAAGGTGGATACAAAATTGGCTCAGTGTCAGGAAACAAAGAGTAATTGTTGACGGGTGTTTTTGCAACTTGCGGGCTGTTTCCAATGGCGTTCCACAGGGCTCAGTACTGGGTCCCCTGCTTTCTTGTGGTATATATTAACAATTTGGATGTAAATGTAGGGGGCATGATCAAGAAGTTTGCAGATGACACAAAGATTGGCCATGTGGTTGATAGCGAGGAGGATAGCTGTAGGCTGCAGGAAGATATTGATGGTCTGGTCAGATGGGCAGAAAAGTGGCAAATGGAATTCAACCGGGAGAAGTGTGAGGTGATGCATTTGGGGAGGTAAGACAAGGCAAAGGAATACACGATTAATGGGAAAATACTGAGAAGTGTAGAGGAAGTGAGGGACCTTGGAGTGAATGTCCACAATTCCTTGAAGGTAGCAGGACAGGTCGATAAAGTGGTTAAGAAGGCATATGGAATCCTTTCCTTTATTAGCTGAGGTATAGAATACAAGAGCAGGGAAGTTCTGCTGGAACTGTATAAATCATTGGTTAGGTCACAACTTGAGTACTGTGTGCAGTTCTGGTCACCTCATTACAAAAAGGATTGCACTAGAGAGAGTACAGCGGAGATTTACGAGGATATTGCTAGGACTGGAAAAATGCAGCTTAGAGGAAAGATTGGATAGGCTGGGGTTGTTTCCCTTGGAACAGAGAAGGCTGAGGGGAGATCTGACTGAATTGTACAAATTTTGAGGGCCTGGATAGAGTGGAGGTGAAGGACCTATTTATCTTAACAGAGAGGTCAGTGACTTGGGGTCACAGATTTAAAGTGACTGGTAGAAAGATTAGAGGGGAGATGAGGAAAAGTTTTTTTGACCCAGAGGCTGGTGGGGGTCTGAAACTCACTGCCTGAAAGGGTAGTTCTGGCAGAAACCCTCAACTCATTCAAAAGAAGTCTGGAAATGCACCTCAAGTGCCTTTATCTGCAGGGCTACGGACCAAATGCTGGAAGATGGGATTAGAATAGGTGGATCGTTTTTCGGCTGGCGCAGACCAGATGGGCCAAGTGGCCTCTTTCTGTGCTGTAAACTTTCTATGATTCTGTCTTTCAAAACCATCTCTCTTTCTATCTTCATATGTTCTCTCCATCTATCTTTCTATTATACGTATTTATCATTATTTATCTCTCTGTATATCTATTTCTATTTCTCTATATCCTTCTCTATCATTCTCTATTTCACTATCTCCATATTGTCACGCTGAATGTCACGCTCACGGAGGGAACAGTGATGAAACATGAAATGAACTGGAGGAATTATGAAATAAAAGTAAACTGTTGAAGTAAACTACAAGAGAATGGACACTTTGCTACTTGGCAACGTGGAGGGAGTGGTTAGGTAATTCCCTCTTGTCCTGCCAATCAACATATTTGTCTGTTAAAAGATGTTAGAGGGCTGCTACCCAACCCAAACCTGATGGGGCCCAACGACATGTGTCAGGTTTGGGTCAGGTCGGGTTGCACTTCCAGGTCCAGCATTTGGGTTCGGGTAGGTAAGTGGCTCCAATGTTAATTTAATTTTTGGACTAGAAAGGTGGTTTTGTTACAGTTATTTTAAGCTTGTGCAGATCAGCAACAAAGTGAAAACGGAAGGTATGTTAACTGATGGTTGGGTTGGGTCGGGTGCGGATAAAAATGGAAGGACTCTGCCCGGTTCGGGCTCGGGTCGGATGTGGTTCTGTCGGGCTCGGGTCGAGTTTTTATTTTTGCAGACCCAAGCAGGCCTTTAAAAGACGTGTTAGATCTCATTAGTTGCACAAAGAGAGACGAAGTCCGACTGTAGCTTTAAAAAACATTATTGCAGTACGTAATGGTTACATCATCAGCCAAGCAAACACACAAGGTGAACAGTGAACACAACAACACCTGCGTGCGAAATTATGCCTTTCTTATAGTCCTTCATACAAATCAGTGACACCCCCTTTCTGTTCCCAATTGGTCTACAAACTTCTGCAGTTTCTTGGTGTCGGAGCCCGATTGGTGTACTGTCTTGTCAATTTGTTTCACCTTCTTACTCCAGCAGTTTCTCATCCCCCTATCTCCTTGGACTGTTAGGCTGATTGTTCTACAATAGGCTACTATTAAGCAGTCTGCAGCTGTCCCGTTAGTTTCTGCTTGCTAGTTTGTTTCTGCTGATAAGCTGTCTCTGCAGCCCTGAAGTTAGTTTGTTAGTAGTCTATAATTAATTGATTAGCTCACTTTAAATGTCCCCATTGTTCTGTCCCCACAGACGGGACCATTATTAATGTCTGGAATTTTTTTGAGGAGGCACATTGATATGTAAAACAGCCCATTCCATGCTAACGACTACTATCATCAAAAATTGGGCTAGCAAAGACCTTTGCAGACAGACTGACGCCAAGGCCAAATTAATAGGGGTGAAATAACATCTATTTATGAAAATGGACCACATTTAGACACCATTATGTAACAATGGTCCCCACATCCTGGGACATTGAATGAACATCCCAGGGGAGAGCCTCTTGAGTCACCTGACTAAAACCAAAACCTGGTAAGTTTTTCCCTTAAAAGAAATAACTACTCTGGGAAAGGGGTAAAGCCATACCAGCCAGAGAAGCTGTGGGATCGATCCAGCTAAGCAATAAGCCCTGTCAGCAGCATCTCTAATCAACAGAGACAGAGACCACAAAGGTGACCTGAAAACCTCCCATCTGAGAATTGAGCCAGGAGTTCTACCACCAACTCTGAACTGAGTTTTAACTAAAGGAGTCCGCAACGCTTCATCAGTTCTAAGACAAGGAACACCAGGCCTGCAAAACCATTATAAAATTTCCTCCTGGAAAAACTCTGAAGGTTTTAAACAACAAACTCTTTTACAGCAATTGGACTCTAATTGCATGCAACCCTCCACTCTATCTTTTCTTGTGTGTAATTTGCGTGAGTGGGTGAGGTTGCGAACATATTCAGGTATTGTTTAAATAAATAGTTATCTTTCTTTTTAAACCTAATAGAAAACCTGTTGTTTGTCTGTTTATTTGCCCCTTTAACACACAGGGACTAAAACACTATCTGCGGTCAGTTGCGAGGTGAAAAGTGAAAGCCACCCATGCCATTTCCCACTTGACCATAACAATATGTCCTCTACATCCCTCTCTATAACTGATGTATATATTTCTCACCATGTCTCTCTCTCTCTGTTATATATATATATATATATATATCTGTATTTCACTACCTCCATATCTTCTCTCCAACTATCTCTCTGTTATAGATATATACATTTCTTACTATTTATGCCTCTCTCTCTCTCTCTCTCTGTATAAAGATATAAAATCTCTTTCTCTATTTCACTACCTCCATATCTTCTTTCCATCTATCTCTCTATTATAGATATAAATGTATATTTCTCATTATTTATTTATCTATATATATCTATCTCATATCCACCTCTGTATTTCATTATCTCCACATCTTCTCTCCATCTCTCTGTTACAGATATATATTTCTCACTATTTGTCTCCATTTCTCTGTTATAGATATATATTTCTTGCTATTTGTCTCCTGATATAGCCATCTATCTCTATCTCTCTGTATCTCTCTCTCTCTCTATCTATTTCTCTCTTTATCAGTCTCTGCCAAGTGTTTTCTCCCCAATCTTACTGCTTTGTCTTGAACCCTCCAGGAATTAAAGATTAATCTCCAGGACACTACTACCAGCAACTAGGAAGGAAAATCATTGGAACTTTGTTTTTCATTTTCTTTGTGCACTTTCATTTGTTAGTTTAAAAATGGTGTAGAAAGGAAACAAGATTGTCTTATAGTCAAGTTATGCAATTGGGTAAAGAAGAATTTGCTTTTCAATTGGCGTGATAAAACTGTGTGACCAGTGGTGGGAGCGTGGATGGGGTGGTGGTTGAAGATCATGTGATGAAATCTCCAGGAATACGTCCAACCAGAATTAGTAATCCTACGGCAAACAGGTCAAGGAAGCGAGGGATGAACAAGAGGGATTGTTCTGACTGCATGCCACTCTTCCAAGGCTTTGTTCACACTTAGGTGGCCTTGGAGCTGGTTTAGGCAGTGTCACTGGTTTGTTTGAAGCTTTCATGATATATCTTTCATTGGCAAAGAAAATCAAATTATGTTTTAACTCTACATACAAACTTTTAGTTTGGATGGGCCCATTTTATTTGTGTTACTCTCCTTGAAACAAGGGTCACTTGCTGCTATTTGTTGTGGTGACACTGGGGCAGCAAGTGGGGCGGCACAGTGGCGCAGTGGTTAGCACCACAGCCTCACAGCTCCAGCGACCCGGGTTCGATTCTGGGTACTGCCTGTGCGGAGTTTGCAAGTTCTCCCTGTGACCACGTGGGTTTTCGCCGGGTGCTCCGGTTTCCTCCCACAGCCAAAGACTTGCAGGTTAATAGGTAAATTGGCCATTGTAAATTGCCCCTAGTGTAGGTAGATCGTAGGAGAATAGTGGGGATGTGGTAGGGAATATGGGATTAATGAAGGATTAGTATAAAAAATGGGTGGTTGTTGGTCGGCACAGACTCGGTGGGCCGAAGGGCCTGTTTCAGTGCTGTATCTCTAAATAAAATAAGTGCGACTCTTATCAGCCCAGACAAGAGTTCCAAGTTGCTATGCTAAATTAAATTTCACAATACTTGCAAGAGAATTTTCAAGTATACTAAACTCCAACAATCAATACCAGTGGCTAGCATCAGCTGCAAACATTCTGATCATAAATGAACAGAGTGTAAATGCAACATGTGTGAAAGTGGAGTTAATATTTTTTTAAAGGAGACTATAACCCCATGTCCCCTCCAGGAGCTTATGATCTGTGTCTGGGTTACAGTTATAATGCTTAGTTAATGCTTGCTGCTGAGCTACTCCCTGTGGGAAACCGATCTATGCTTTTCTGTCAGTGGGATGGGGATTGTGCTCAGTGGGGTTGAAGGGCCTGCAATGCCAGCTCTTAGTCTGTGGGGCGGGGGGTTGGGGGGGGTGCTGGTTGCTGGTGGTGGAGGTGAATAAGGGGGATTTCTCATTCACTAACTGCTAAGGTCTCCTGCTTTGTTTACCATGATTTGAGAAGAAGTCCAGTCATTACTGCTCAGATTTGTATGGTATCAATCCTATGTTTTCAAAGATTTGTCATTTTAATTGGTGCTTTTGGACATTGCATTTTTGTCTCGGACTGTTGAGGGAGTGGGGCTTCCAAAGTCTTTGCTCTGTGCTTGGCAGGGAGAAATTGATCCAATCTATAGCTGATTGTGGGTTGGGAGGGCGGGTTGTCTGGGATCTAACTTCTGGGTGTAGTTCCTTCTTATGTTTACTCCGTGGCTGATGCCCCTTATTGGATATTCTGTCAGTAACTATCTTGATCACATCTTGAGACTGCTGCTACCTTTTGTTTTTATTTTCAAACTTGATTGTCAGTGGCAGACAGGGGTGAGGTGTTCACAGGAACAGGAGTAGGCTATTGAACAACATTTCCCCCCCCCCCCCGCCCCTCCCCCCAACCCCACAAATGCCTGGTCTGTCATTGTATTAGATCATGGCTCATTCATACCTCAACTCCATTTCCTCACCTTTTCTCATATCCCTTGGTTACCTAACAAAATCTATCAATCACAGTTTTGAAGATTTCAATTGACCTAGTCTTTTGGGGGAGACAGTTCCAAATTTATACTACCCTTTACATGAAAAAAATGCCTCCTGACTTCAATTCTAAGTCGCCTGGTTCTAATTTTAAGATTATGCTCCCTTGTTCTCGATTTTCCCCCACCAGAGGAAATAGTTTCTCTGTGCCTACCCTTTGAATCTCTTTAGAATCTTAAACATCTTAATTAGATTGTCCCTCAACTTTCAAAACTCGAGGGACCAGAAACTCAGTTTAGGCAACTTGCCCTCATAATTTAATTCTTTAAGTCCCAGTATCATAAGCCTTCTGCTTTGCTGGGAGAGTGGGATTTGGGAATCTCTGTTTGGTGCAGGTGCTTGGTCTTTATTTCTGATGAAAAGGAGCAGCAGTAGCATTCCAATCGGTGAGATGGGGCATTTTTCTAATGCTGATCTATCAGTACTGACTTTAGGGGATGATAGACACAGAAAGGAGTGAGGAAATCCGACACAGGTCACTCAGAAGCAGAGGTTTTCGTTGTCTTTGGTAGAAGTGGTGGTCTATCTTAGTCAGGCAAAGACTTTTCTATTTTTCTTCAGAGAACTTTTACCTAGTCAGCCTAAGAGGTACTCCTACCAGGAAAATGTACCTTGAAGGACAGACTATCAAAGGCTAAAACCTATTTTGTGGCTACACTCATCTGTTACAGGCAGAGTTATGAGCGTAACTTGATTGTAAATGTTTGTGAAAGATATTGTCACTTGTGTATAAAGTGGGTTCAGTTCATTGACTCAACACTGTAAAAGCTAATGCCTGCACACTGGGAAGAAGGAAATTGACACAACGCCACCACTTGTGAGGATTAGATCATATAACACTGAATATTGTTAATCACACACGAAGACTTGAGCTATTTGATAGAAGCTATTAACTTGTCGGCTATTGAAGGAACTACTCTCCATCAGACTCCAGTCATCGCTGTAATTAATGCTCAGCATACAGTAGCACTGATTTATAGCGATCTACTGAATTGTCTGTGTTACCTTTGCAACTCAATTTGTTAAGTAACTCTGTCCATTAATTATTTGCTACTCAACTGCTAAGTAACTCAGGATACATTTATGGATGTCTATTAAGTGTTTCTATACCCAATTTTAACTTTTAAGTTGTAGTTTGTAACCAATAAGTAGTGTTTAGTGTATGACTTGTAGTCTGGCTTCTTCCTTGATGATTTGGCAAGAAAGAATTATATAATTTACTCAGCAGCTTGAGGGTAACATAATCGAGGATTAGTAATTAAATTCATTTTAATTCACACTGGGTAGTGTAAAGATGGTATGCTGTCGAGTAAATTTCATCCCTAGATGTGTGCTGTGAGGTAAAACCCCACATATGTCCTTAGTGAGGAGTTGAAGGAGGGAATGAGGATTTGTTTGGTTCCTCAGCATGTATTTAACAGGATATTGAAATGCAGCTTTCTTACAATGTACAGGATTCCACTCATTATATACATAGTCAGTTTCCATTGTAAATGTTAACATTAGAGTGTTACAGGAAGTAAGGTCTGTGGGAATGAAGGGCAAACTATCTGTAGAATCCTTAATATATAGATATTGCCAGATCACTGATGATTTTTCTCAAGGTAACTAAGATAATATGCTCTTTTATAAGGACAATAGTGTTACTATGATGTAATTTACAGTGTATTATTCTGCTGCTGTGGTGAATCTGTATCTCTTTTTAAGGCCCAAAAGTCTAATTGTGGTTAACCAAAGGCAAAGAATGTCTAGAATGTATTTGGGACAGTTTTTTGAAACAACATGCTTTAGAACTGACAAGAGAACAGGCTGTACTGGATTTGGTGATGATTAATAAACCAGAATTAGTTAAGAATCTGGCAGTAAGGAAACTTCTTGCAAATAGTGACCATAATGTGGTTTCATTTAACTTTAGGTTTAAGAGAGAGAAGGGAGGCTCACAAACCAAGGTTTTAAATTTAAGGAGGGCAAACTTTGAAGGGATGAGAAATGAATTTACCAGAGTAAACTGAACTGTAATGTTAATGGATAAACCTACAGAAAAACAGTGGGAAGTATTCCATGAAGTCTTTGGTATGATACAAAACCATTGCACATCTCTAAAAGGAAATGACTTCACTCATGTAGTTAAGCAACCATGGTAAACAATAACTAAAAGAAAAGGCTCAACACAAATGGCAGAAAAATGAAAATCCAGCAGATTGGGAAAGCTATAATGAGCAACAAAGCAATTCAAAGGAAGTAATAAAAGGTGCAAAAAGGAATATAAAAAAACTTTCAAGGTTTATTCAAGCTAACAGCAAAAGGTTTTGTAAATATATTAGGTGAAAGAGAATGGTAAAGGGGAATGTAAGCCGATTAAAGACATGCAAGCAAGACTATTGGACAATTTGGCAGACTTCTTGAATGAGTATTATAGAATCTGTTTTCACAGTGGAGGAAGGAGGAGGACAAAATTCCAGACATATAAGGGAGACTAAAATAAATCTAGGGAAAGAACTTAGTGGACTTAATATAAGTAAAGAATGGTAATGGGAAAAATAATAGGACTTGAGAAAGACAAATCTCCAGAACTTTATAGTTAAAAAGTGATTATTAAGATTATTAAAAAGGTGAGGAAACTACAGATGCAAATTGTCAGAATTTTCCAAAGTTTTCTAGATTCAGGAATAGTATCTTAGGATTGGATAATTGCAAATGACACTCCATTATTTGAGAAGGGGGTGCAGAAGGGAGAAACCAGGTAATTACAGATCTGTCAGTTTAACTTCAGTTATGGGGAAGTTACAATCTGTCATCAAAGACAGAATGGCTATGCACTTGGACAAGCATGAATTGATCAAAGAAAGTGAGCATAGGTCTGTGACTAATAGATCGTTTAATCTAGTTCAATTTTTTGAAGAGGTCACTACCATAGTGGCTATGCGAGTGTCTATGGATGTTGTATATGTAGACTTCCACAAGGCATTTGATAAGAGTCTCCGGAAGACATTATTCACAGAAATGAAAGTGCACAAAATTGGAGTTAACCTTGTGTCGTAGGCTTGTGATTGGTTCGGAGGTAAGAGATGGAGTGTGACAAGTGGTGTCCCCTAGGAATTTGTACTGGGGCCTCAGCTTTTCATTGTATGTGTTAATGACTTGGATGAAGGAATAGAGATGTAAATCCAAGTTTGCAGAAGAATCCAAATTAGGAGGCACAATTAATTGTCTAAATAGGAGGAGAGAATTATAAAGGGACAAAGACAGACTGAGTATGTGGGCAAAACTATGGCAGATGGAGTTCAATGTAGGAAAGTGTCAGTTCATGTACTGTGGATCCAAGAAATAAAAATCAGAATATGTTCTTAATGGTGAGAGACTATGAGCCAAGGAAGAACAAAAGGATTTGGGTATTCATGTGCAAAGATGACTGAAAGCTAATGCACCAATACAAAAGGTAATCAAAAAAGTTTATCTCAAGAGAGTTGGAATTCCAAAGTAAGAAAGTGATGCTTCAGTTGTACAGACCCCTGTCTATAGTACTGTGTTCTGTTCTGGACTGTTCTGTTCTGTGTTCTGAACCTCAGGAAATATACATTGGCTTTGGAGGGGACACAACACAGATTCACTAGAATGATACCAGGCCTTTGAACAGTTAAATTACAAGGACAGATTGCACAAACTTGGCTTGCAGTTCCTTGAGTTTAGAAGGTGACTCAATCAAGGTGTTCCATATGATAAAGGAATTCGAAAGGGTGGATACAGAGAAACTATTTCCTGTGGTGGGAGTTTCCAAAACAAGGAGGCATAATCTTAAAACTAGAGAGGTAGAAAGTGGTTGTAGATAGATTTGGATCTGCTTGGAGACCAGCAGATCCATATCCCACAGGAATTAGTATTAAGACCTTAGTTATTTATAATTTTTGTTAATAATCTAGATATAAGTATCGAGGGAATGATCTGCAAGATTGCAAATGATACCAAGATATGTGCAAGAGTCAGGACTGTAGATGATTGTCAACAATACAAGCAGATGTAGGTGTGCTGGTGGATTGGGTTTGTATCTGAGAAATACTAACTTAAACACAGTTGACCACACTCACCTCCTCCAACACCTCTCCACTGTCATCCAGCTGGGTGACATTGCACTCACCTGATTCCATTCTTATCTATTTAATTGTAGCCAGAGTATCACTTGCAATGGCTTCTCTTCCTGCTCCCACACCATTATCTATATGCTGCCCCCCAACATCCAAAAACACAGCATTAGTTTTCATATATACACTGAGGACACCCAGCTGTACCTCACTACCACCTCTCTCAACTCCTCCACTGTTGCGAAATATCAGACTGCTTGTCCAACATCCAGTACTGGATGAGCAGAAATTTCTTCCAATGAAATATTAGGTAGACCGAGGCCGTTGTCTTCATGGCTTGGCCATGTGAGCCGCCTGGAAGATGGCAGGATCCCCAAAGACACATTGTACAGCGAGCTCGCCACTGGTATCAGACCCATCGGCCGTCCATGTCTCCGCTTTAAAGACGTCTGCAAACGCGACATGAAATCCTGTGACATTGATCACAAGTCGTGGGAGTCAGTTGCCAGCGTTCGCCAGAGCTGGCAGACAGCCATAAAGGCGGGGCTAAAGTGTGGCAAGTCGAAAAGACTTAGCAGTTGGCAGGAAAAAAGACAGCGGCGAAAGGGAAGAGCCAACTGTGTAACAGCCCCGACAATCAAATTTTTCTGCAGCACCTGTGGAAGAGCCTGTCACTCTAGAATTGGCCTTTATAGCCACTCCAGGCGCTGCTCCACACACCACTGACCACCTCCAGGCGCTTACTCATTGTCTCTCGAGATAAGGAGGCCAAAGAAGTGTCCAACATCCAGTACTGGATGAGTAGAAATTTCTTCCAATTAAATATTAGGTAGATCGAGGCCGTTGTCTTCAGTCTGTGCTACAAACTCTATTTCCTAGCTACTTGATTCATTCCCTGTCCCTGGCAACTGTCTGAGGCTGAACCAAACCATTCACAACTTCGGTGTTACATTTGATCCTGAAGTGAGTTTCTGACCACATATCCATGCATCACTAAGATTGCCTATTTCCACCTCCGTAACATTGCCTGACTCTGCCCCCGACTCAGCTCATCTGCTGCTGAAACCCTCATCCATGCCTTTGTTACCTCTAGACTTGACTATTCCAATGCAGTCCTGGCCGTCCTCCCACATTCTACCCTCTGTAAGCTTGAGGTCATCCAAAATCTGCTGCCCTTCTCCTTACTCGCTCCATGTCCCATTTATCCATCACCCCTGTGCTCGCTGATCTACAATGTCACCCGGTCAAGCAATGCCTTTATTTTAAAATTCTCATCCTCATTTACAAATCCCTTCATGGCCTCGCCCCTCCTTATCTCTGGAATTTCCTCCAGCCCTACAACCACCTGTTTCCTCTTTTAAGATGCTCCTTAAAACCAACTCTCGGACCAATCTTTGGCCATTTGCCCTAATGCTATGTGGCTCGGTGTCAAATCTTTGCTCTATAATGCTCCTGTGAAGTGCCTTGGGATGTTTTATTATGGTAAAGGCACTATATAAATACAAGTTGTTGTTGTATAGAAAAGTGCAGTTCTGATAAGCAAAAGAGTGTGACAGGAAGAGACAGAACGTGCAAACACAATAGTGCACCAGCAAATAGGGTCAGAGTCGGGAAAATGGTGAAAAGACAAAATTAAAGGCTCTTTATTGGAATGCATACTGCATTCATAACCAGATGTATTAATTGATGGCACAAATAAAAATAAATAGGTATGATCTGATAGCCATTACAAAGATGTGGTTGCAAGCTGACTAAGGCTGGGAACTGAATATTCAGGGGTGCTTGACATTTCGGATGGATAAGCAGAAAGGAAATGGAGGTGGGGTAGCTCTGTTAATAAAGATTGAGATCAGTACAATAGTGAGAAATGATCTTGGCTCGGGAAATCAAGATGTAGAATCAATTTGGGTGGAGATAATAGTAAGGGAAATAAGTCACTGGTGGGTGTAGTTTATAAGCTCCCTAACAATAACTACACTGCTGGACAGAATATAAATCAAAAAAATAATGGGGGCTTGTAAGTAAGGTACTGCAATAATTATGGATGATTTTAATCTTCTTAAAGATTGGACAAATCAAATTGGCAAAGATGGCCTTGTGGATGAGTTCATAGAGTGTATTTGGGACAGTTTCTTAGAACAATCTGCTGTACAAGGGAACAGGCTATTTTAGATTTGGTAATGTGTAAAGAGACTGGATTTATTAATGATCTCATAGTAAAGAATCCTCAAGGGAAGAGTGATCATAACACGATAGAATTACACATTCAGTTTGAGGGTGAGAAACTTCGGTCTGAAACTGCTATCTTAAACTTAAAGGCAATTACAAAGGTACAAAGACAGAGTTGGCTAAAGTGGACTGGGGAAATAGATTAAAATGTAAGATGATAGATATGCATGTGGCAGACATTTAAGGAGATATTTCATAATTCTCAAAATATATTCCATTGAAAAAGAAAGACTCTACAAGAAGGATGAACATTTGTGGCTAACTAAGGAAGTTAAGGGTGCTACCAAATTGAAAGGAAAGGTGTACTAATCTATGAAGATTAGTGGTAGGCCAGAGATTGGGAAAATTTTAGAAACCAGCAGAGGATGACTAAAATAAAATAAAGAGGGAGAAAATCGATTAATAGCAAGAAATATAAAAATGGACAGTAAGAGCTTCTATAAGTATATCAAAAGGAAAAGAGTAGCTAAAGTAAACCTTGGTCCCTTAGAGGATGATACTGGGGAATTAATAATGGGAAACAAGAAAATGACAGAGATTTTGAACAAATACTTTGTATCTGGCTTCATGGTAGAAGACAATAAAAGCATCCCAATAATAGTAGAAAATCAGCAGACAAAAGGGAGGAGGGAAGAACTTAAAACAATTATCACTGCAGAAAAAATTCTAGGCAAACTAATGGGACTAAAGGCTGACAAGGCCTCTGGACTTGATGGCCTGCATCCTAGAGTCCTAAAAGAAGTGGCTGCAGAGATAGTGGATGCATTTGTTGTAATCTGCCAAATTCCCTAGATTCTGGAAAGATCCCATCAGATTGGAAAACTGCAGATGTAACACCCCGATTCAAAAAAGGAGGGAGACAGAAAACAAGAAGCTATAGACCAGTCAGCCTAACATCTGTCATTGGGAAAATGCTAGAATCCATTACTATGGAAGTAGTAGCAGAACATTTAGAAAATCATAATACAATCAAATAGAGTCGACATGGTTTCATGAAAGGGAAATTGTGTTTAACAAATTTATTAGAGTTCTTTGAGGATGTAACAAGGGTGGATAAAGGGGAACCAGTAGATGTAGTGTATTTATAGTTCCAAAAGGCATTTGATAAGGTGCCACATAAAAGGTTACTGCATAAGATAAGAACTCATGGTGTTAGAGGTAATATATTAGCTTGGATAGTGGATTGCCTAACTAACAGAAAACAGAGATTTGGGCTAAATTGATCATTTTCAGGTTGGCAAACTGTAACTAGTGGGGTGCCACAGGGATCAGTGCAGGGACCTCAATGATTTACAATCTATATTCATGACTTAGACGAGTGTGTTGTATCCAAATTTGCTGATGATACCAAGATAGGTGTGAAAGCAAGTTGTGAGGAGGACACAAAGGGCTGAATTTTCACCACGGAGGTGAGAAACAGGAGCTGTGTTTGTTTTTTGTTCAGAACCCCCAGATTTCCATGGGGATGAGCCAAATTGATATGAAAATATGTTTCCTGTCTACTTAGAACTAATGGGGGGGCAGGAATGGAGGTGGGTAAGATGAAGTGTGCGACTCGTTGAAACACCCCATGTCAACCATCACTGAGGCTGCTGGTTGTCCTGAGGGAGAAATCTGCTGATAGTGGCAAAGCCTTCCCAGAGGGAAGTGAGATGTCACAGGGATGCCAAAGGCCTGGCATCCGGGGCAGGGCAGGCCCTCACTTCATCGATGCTGCCCTGGATCTAATGCTGGAGGCCGTAAGGGAGAGGAGGAAGGTCCTCTTCCTGGAGGGTGGCAGGAGAAGGCCACCAAATCATGCAGCAGGGGCAACTCTTTGTTCAGTGTCATCTCCCTCCGCCTCCAGTTCCTCCTCCTTGCTTACCTCCTGCTCCTCCCACGATGAGCTGTCTCTTTCCATGGCCTCACTGTCCTCAAGGTCCGCACCTCTTTAGAGTGCCATGTTATGGAGAGTGCAGCAGGCCACCCACAATGACCAAGACCCTTGCAGAAGTATATCGGAGGGTGCTACCCAACTGGTCCAGGCACCAAAATCGCACCTTCAGAAGCCCGATGGCCTGCTCAATGGTGGTCCTAGTGAGCAGGTGCCTTTGGTTGTATGCCTCTGTGCCTTCATCTGGGGCTCCCACAGAGGGATGAGTAGCCATCTCTTCAAGGGATTTCTCTTATCCCTAGAATCCATCCACGGATGTTGGGGGTTGAAATGAAGATCTCACACAGCCTGGACTGGCGGAGGATGAAGGAGTCTTGGCAGCTTCCCGGAAGTGAGCGCACACATGGAAGAAGCACTTGTTGTGGTCACAGACCAGTTGGACATTGGGGGAGTGGAAGCCCTTCCTGTTAATGGATCTCACTGTTCAGTCATTGGATGTCTCAACAGCCACATGGGCGCAGTCGATGATACCCTGCACCTGAGAGAATCTAGTGATGGAGGCAAAACCCAATGCCCTATGTCCCTGCGAGGCTGTTTCTGTCATTGAATGAATGTGTTGTCTAGCTCTGGCTAAGAGGGCATCAGTGACCAGTGAGATGCAATGGTGCACAGTCACTTTTGAGATGCCACTAAGGTTTGCAGCTGAACCTTGGAAGGAGCCAGAAGCAAAGAGGTTCAAGGCCAAAGTGACTTTGACAGCACTGGCAGAGCATGGCAATCAACGTTGCGAGGTGCGAGGTCTTCGGTGACAAGGGCACAGATGTCTGGAGAGTCACAATTTCCTGTGGCACTGGTTCTCAGTCATCTCCAGGTAGCTCCATCTTTGGTGGTCGATTCTGTGTTAAGGGCTCGGCCTTCATTGCTTTCCTGCCCTTCTTTCCTCTCTCATGCCCTCCTGATGCCCGAGGTTCTGCCCTTCCTGCGAAGGGTGTTGTCCTTCATCACCACTGGGCCCAAAATCTGGCAGTCATGCCCCATTGTGAGCTGGAGCCTTCCTTCTGGGTAGGTGGCCTCCCAGAGGTTGCCAGCTGCTTTCAAAGCCCAGATGCTGAATTCCCACTCTCCCTGGCACCTGTGCAGCACCAAGGGCATGCCCTTACCAAATTCTCAGCCTCCGTTTGACCCGCTAACCCTCTGATGGGGCTGGGGTGATGCCCTGCGGCAGCTATGACTGACTCCCCACTGTGTACCTGCCTCCCCTCAGCTGCTCAGAAACTGACAGCTTCTGAAACCCATGCACCCCTTTGAATGTTGCATTCTCTGCCTTCAACAAGCTCTAAACAAGTTTTTTTAACAAGGTAAATTGGCCTCGTTGAGGAGGACAGCGGGATTCCTGTCCTCCCCTTCCCCACCAGCACCCCCCCCCCCCCCCACCACCCCAAGATAAAACTCACTAGGTGAGGTGAGAGTGACTGCCCTTGACAGCAAGGCAGCATTTGACCGAGTATGGCATCAAGGAGCCCTAGCAAAACTGGAGGCAATGGGAATCGGGGGAAAACTCTCCGCTGGTTGGAGTCACACCTAGCACAAAAGAAGATGACTGTGGTTGTTGAAGGTCAATCATCTCAGCTCCAAGACATCACTGCAGGAATTCCTCGGTGTAGTATCCTAGGCCCAACCATCTTCAGCTGCTTCATCAATGACCTTCTTTCAATCATGAGGTCAGAAGTGGGGATGTTCGCTGATGATTGCACAATGTTCAGCACCATTCGCGACTCCTCAGATATTGAAGCAGTCCGTGTCGAAATGCAGCAAGACCTGGACAACATCCAGGCTTGGGCTGATAAGTGGCAAGTAACATTCACTCCACACAAGTGCCAGGAAATGACAATCTCTAACAAGAGAGAATCTAATCATCTCCCCTTGACATTCAATGGCATTACCATCACTGAATCCCCCACTGTCACATTCTGGGAGTTACCATTGACCAGAAACTGAACTGGAGTAGCCATATAAATACCATGGCTACAAGAGCAGGTCAGAGACTAGGAATCCTTCGGCAAGTAACTCACCTCCTGACTCCCCAAAGCCTGTCCCTCAACTACAAGGCACAAGTCAGGAGTGTGATGGAATACTCTCCGCTTGCCTGGATGGGTGCAGCTCCAACAACACTCAAGAAGCTCGACACCATCCAGAACAAAGCAGCATGCTTGATTG
Source organism: Heterodontus francisci (assembly GCF_036365525.1). Lineage (NCBI taxonomy): Eukaryota > Metazoa > Chordata > Chondrichthyes > Heterodontiformes > Heterodontidae > Heterodontus > Heterodontus francisci. The sequence goes on along the minus strand of NC_090388.1, from coordinate 32,433,277 downwards.
GCACCCCATCCACTAACATTAACTCCCTCCACCACCGACGTAGTGGCAGCAGTGTGTACCATCTACAAGATGCACTGCAGCAATGTACCAAGGTTCCTTAGATGCACCTTCCAAACCTGCAAACTCTACCACCTAGGAGGACAAGGGCAGCAAATGCATGGGAACACCAGCACCTGCAAGTTCCCCTCCAAGCACACACCATCCTGACTTGGAACTATATCACTGTTCCTTCACTGTCACTGGGTCAAAATCCTGGAACTCCCTTCCTAATAGCACTGTGGGTGTACCGACCCCACATGTACTGCAGCGGTTCAAGAAGGCAGCTCACCACCACCTTCTCAAGGGCAATTATGGATCAGCAATAAATGCTGGCCTAGCCAGCGATGCCCACATCTCGTGAATGAATAAACCCCCACCCCACAGCCCCCCCCCCCCAGTGGTTGTTGCCGACACTGGGATCTGGGCCTTGAAATTGACATGCTGCCCGGCGTCGCTATTTTTTGGGCCTCTTCCCCACCCCTGCCTCCGTACCTGCCTTCGGAGGTCCTCGACAATTCCGCCCAGAGTCTGCAAAGGGATATAGATAGATTAAGTGAATGGGCAAAAATTTGGCAGATGGTGTATCATGTGCGACAGTGTGAGGCTGTGCACTTTGGTAGGAAGAATAGAAAAGCACAATATTATTTAAATGGTAAGAGATACAGAATGCTGAGTTACAGAGGGAGCTGGGATCTGGGCGGCACAGTGGCGCAGTGGTTAGCACCGCAGCCTCACAGCTCCAGTGACCCAGGTTCAATTCTGGGTACTGCCTGTGTGGAGTTTGCAAGTTCTCCCTGTGTCTGCGAGGGTTTCCTCCGGGTGCTCCGGTTTCCTCCCACATGCCAAAGACTTGCAGGTTGATAGGTAAATTGGCCATTATAAATTGCCCCTAGGTGGTAGGGAAATATAGGGACAGATGGGGATGTGGTAGGAATATGGAATTAGTGTAGGATTAGTATAAATGGGTGGTTGATGGTCAGCACAGACTCGGTGGGCCAAAGGGCCTGTTTCAGTGTTGTATCTCGCAACTAAACTAAACTATCCTCGTAATGAAACACAAAAAGTTACCATGCAGGTACAGCAAGTAATTAGGAAGACAAATGGAATATTGGCCTTTATCGCAAGGGCTGGAGTATAAAAGTAGGGAAGTCTTGCTACAACTGTATAGGGTGCTGGTGAGACCACACCTCGGGCTGAATTTTTAAAGCCCGGCGGTGTGCTTCAAATACGGCGCGGCGCATGTGCGAGACGTGTGCCGCTGAGCCACAATATTTAGCGCGGCGGCTCATATGCATGGAGACGTCGGGGGATGGGTGCTCCAGCCCTGGCAATGGTGTCTGGCGCTATTTTTAAAGGACTTCAGGCCCTTCAGACTCATTAAAATTTTTACAGTTGCAGAATGTTGAAAAATGAAGTTAGACATTTATTCACATTTTCAATCCCCTCTCCCACACCCCCAATGACTAATCAATTCATTAATTGCCTTCCCCCCAAAAAAAAATTTTATTCCGATCCTGACCTCGCCCCACAAACTTTATTAACTTTAACCCTCAAACCCTTCCCACCATCCCTTCCACTTGGAAGAGTTTTCCCCCTCCCCCATCCCACCCTGAAAATTTCACTCCTCCCCCCTCCCCACCACTGTTCCACATCAGATCTCTGAAGGCACGGGAGTTCCGGCAACTTGCCGGAATATTGGAGCGGGACGGCTGTCAGTATAAGGTAAGTCATTATTCATTGATTACCATTTATTTTAATATTTAAATTAAGTCTCTGTTGCCATGTGGCATTGCGGGCGAGGGGGCTGGTGCCATGAAACCTTGCCGCCACCAGTAAAATGGAACGGGACCTTCCCGGCAACGAGGCCTGTGGCCGACCTCTTCGGGAGGTATTTTCCGGGGCCCCCCACCACAATTCCCGATGTCGGGAGGCTGGTAAATTCAAGCCCCTAGAGTACTGAGTACAGTTTTGGTCTCCCTATTTAAGGAGGGCTATACTTGCATTGGAGGCAGTTCAGAGAAAGATCACTGGGTTCAGTCCTGGGATGAAAGGGTTGTGTTATGAGGAAAGGTTGAGTAGGTTGGGCCTATACTCATTGCAGTTTAGAAAATGAGAGGTGATCTTATTGAAACATGTAAGATTCTGACAGGACATGACAGGGTAAATGCTGAGAGGATGTTTCCCCTCGTGGGGGAATCTAGAACTAGGGGACATCATTTCAGACTGAGGTGTCACCCATTTAAAACAGAGATTAGGAAGAATTTCTTCTCTCAGAGGATTGTAAATCTTTGGAATTCTCTTTCCCAGAGAGCTGGGGAGGCTGAGTCATTCAGTATATTCAAGGCTGAGATATTCAGATTTTTGAACAATAGGGGAGTCGAGGGTTATGGGGATCAGGCAGGAACGTGGAGTTGAGGCCAAGTTCAGATCAGCCATAATCTTATTGAGTAGCAAAACGGGCCTGAGGGGCCGTAAGGCCTAGTCCGGCTCCTACTTCCTGTGTTCTTAGGCTAAAAGCATGTGTACTGAGGGAAAGCATGTGTACGGAGGGAATGCTGAGAATATCTACACCCTTCAGGGAAAAGTACTAAAGCCAGTGGAAAAAGAAAGAAATCAGGGCGCTCTAGTGCGTAGATCTCTAAAGGTTCATGACCAATGCTGTGAAGCAATAGCTAGAGCAAATAGGGTGTTTGGTGTATTTATAGGACAGTTCACTATCAGACAAAGTACATGGTTTTGTCCTTGTACTAGACCTAGGTTAGGCCTCAGTTGGAATACTTTGTTCAGTTTTGGTCTCCTCGCATGATGGGTTATATTGAGGTTTTGAAAAGTGTTACGTCCAGGTGAGAAAGGTGTCTAGGGGTCCCTTTTAGCCTTCACCTGGTCTTATGTAACAGGATTTATGTTTTTAAACACAGTATGTTTTGAGCTCCCCCTTGGTGAATCATTGTTCACCGTTTTTCAATTATAAGGCAAAGAAATGAGCACAAACAGGCCTTAGGTTTAAAGAAGAAAAGTGAAATTTATTTAAACTTAAACCTTAATTCAGTTAACGTTTACGGATACACGCCGCACCCCACGCTAACATGCATATGCGATACACACATGCAAATAGAGACAGAAAAGAGCAGAAGAAAAAATAAAGTAGAGAGATTTAAGGCAATATCATAAGAGTTTCTTGTTACTGTGCTTCGAGCTCACTGTAGTCCTCTTGTAGGTAGTCTTGCCTTTCGTTGGGGCCCAGTATTCTTCTTAAACCTTGTTCACTGTAGGAGACTTTTCTGTCTTGGGGTTCACGTGGCTTCAATGGGTCTCAGTTCCATGAGAAAGAGGTGGGAGCAGACAGGAGAGAGATGTTCTCAGTCCAAGAGCAAAGAGCTTTCTGAGTTCAAATTCTCCTTGGCAAGTTCAAATTCAAAAAAACTAACAGCCAGTTAGTCATATGACTAAACTGGTCTGACCCCGTCTGTTTGTGTATTCGGCCAACCTAGCAGTTAACCTGGAATGCTAGCCTCCCCATCTTCAACGTCTGGTAATCAAAAGTCCACTGTGGATTAAATTGGAGCAGGGAGTGGCCCCCTTGTCCTCTCCAAGCACCGTCTGTTACTATGCAAATGTCTTTCCAGTCAGGAGCTTGGCAACCCCTTGTAATAGGCCTTCTGTTCTTCCCAGCAACAATTTTAAAATTTAATGTCCATGTGGTGAAATATCTGTGTGCCTCATTCTTGGCAGATGAGGGCCTGCGTGACAAAAGGCTGCAAAGGAGATCCACACCATTAATTAATAATTTAAAGCATCTTAGTTACCAAGATAGGCTGAAAGAGCTGGGATTCTATACTTTAGAGAAGCATAGACTTAGGGTTTATTTGATCAAGGTTTATTAGATGATGAAGAGAATAGATTGAGTCAACAGTTTAGTTCAGTTAAACAGGTTAGGGAACACCAGGGGTCACAATCACAATTTATGTAGCACCCGAACTATGTTCAGAGGTGGTTTCTCCCCCAGACAATAGTGGACCTCTGGAACAGGCTACTGACTCATGCAGTGAAGGTTCATTCATTGAATTTCTTCAACTGAGAGCTGGATTTGTTTCAGGCTAGTGTTACAGTACCATTAGGGACCGCTAACTTTTTAAAAAAGAGGAAGTCGAATTTTCAATTATTACTGAAAGAATTACACCAAAAGATTTCACATTTTAAACAAAAACTTTACTGTACAAGAGTTAAACAAAGGCAAGCACTACTAACATAACACTACAATTTGGAAACACATATTTTAAACCTAAAATGTTAGCAGAACATGAAGACGTAAAATTCAAACTCTAAATCTCAACAGAACACTCCTATTCGACTGTTACTTCCACCCCAATAATTTTCCCTATATGTTACAGGATCTTGGCAGTTTGTTCACATCTCCTGGGACGAATCCAAAGTGTACCACAGCTCTTAGGATTCACTTCAATTTCCTTAATTCCTTAGCTATCTTCTGAGGTATTAGATCTCCCAGATCTGGACTTCCCAGCTTGAGCACAGGCCTTGTGCAAAAGAGAAACACCCCTGGTTCTCGATGGCCTATTTGCTCGAGTCCAGTTACTTTCAAAGCCAACTGTTGTCTAAAAGCCAGCTGACTGACTGTCTCAGCAAGCACCCCAAAAAAACCTAACCCCAAAAGGCAGCTCCCTAGCAACATCTATCTCCATAGCACTGTGGTATACGTGGGATGTCCCAGATAGCAATTTAAACTAATTATTTCTAACTCCAAATCTTCTCTTTGATTCCTGATATGAACATGAATAATTGATATTGCTAACAATGACAGAGCAAACTCGTCTATACTTATTGGTTCCAACTGCCCAACTAAATGAGGCCACCTGTGGTTTTATGGCTTTCATCTCTCTAACTCTGTCTCTAAGCACTCGTGGAGAGATATTTGAACTTTAAATCTTCGGTAGTCTGCAACCTTTTGAAATTCTTACAACTATACATTTAATTTCCCAAGACTAAAAGTGACCTCTAAATTATTAATGCACACCATGAACTAGGTGGTCATAACAGTAGGTACTGTATAACATTCACCAGGGCTAGTGTGGTCTTCTGGACTTTTGAGCATTGAATTAGGACTGGAAGGAATTCACAAAATCACAGAATTCTATAGCACAGAAGGAGGCCATTTGGCTCATTGTGCCTGTGCCGGCTCTTTGAAAGATCTGTCCAATTTACTCTCACTCCCCAGTCTTTTCCCCATAATCCTGCAAATTAGTTCTCTTCAACTCCATGTTCAATTGTCTTTTAAAAGTTCCTATGAAATCTGATTCCACCAGCCTTTCAGGTAGTGCATTCCAGATCTTAACCTCTGTGTGAAGAAATTTCTCCTAATTTTCCCTCTAGTTCTTCTGCCAATTATTTTAAATCTGAGTCCTCTGATTACTGACTCACTTGCCAGAGGTAATAGTTTCCCCCTACTTGTTCTATTAAAATCCCTCATGATTTTGAACACCTTTACTAAATCTCCCCTTAACCTTCTCTGCTTTAAGGAGAACAATCCCAGATTCTCCAGTCTCTCCATGAAACCAAAGTCTCTCCATGAAACCAAAGTCTTCCATCCCTGGTACCATTCTAGTAACTATCCTCCGCAACCTCTCCTGAAGTGCGGTGCCCAGAATTGAAAACAACACTCCAGCGGAAGCCGAATCAGAGATTTGTAAAGGTTTAGCATGACTTCCTTGTTTCTGTATTCAATGCCTCTGTTTACAAAGCTAAATACCCCATGTGCTTTCTTAATGACCTTATCAGCTTGCCCGGCCACCTTCAAAGAATTTTCCAGATTTAATTCCCCCTAATGGGCCTGGGTATTTATCTGATATTTCACCTCTCACAGGAGGTTATATGTCGTTTGGGGGTAGGGCAAGGCATTGCAGTTGTGTGGGATAGGCTGGATGGGCCAGTGAGTCTTTTCCAGTCTATCATTGGTTGTACATTCACAGAAATTGGTCATTTAGGAAGCACTTCAAGGAGTCAAACCACATTTGATTATTGACTTGGGAGGTAACTAAACACAATACATCTGTTTATGCATATTTGATTCCATTCAGTTCTATATTTTGCCACATTAATTAAGAAAGCTAATCAAGAATTCATATCACAGACCAACTGTAATATATTTGCAGAAGGTTGGCTTGAAGAAAGTTTGAATGTGCTGTGGGGGTTGACAATTTTTTGCACACAACATGCAGTTAAGAGAAGACCTACCATTAATCGAACCTTTTTTTAATTGTTGTTGGGATGTAAGCAGCGCTGGCAAAGCCAGCATTTATTGCCCATCCCTAATTGCGCTTGAGAAGGTGGTGATGATCTGCCTTCTTGAACTGTGCAGTGTGTGTAGTGTAGGTACACCAACAGTGCTGTGTGTGAACCTAGAAAAGAAAGAAACTGTGGGTGATGTTCTGAAAAGCAACATGCATACATTGTGGAATACTGCCTGTGGTGAGATTCTAGGAAGAGGACTTCCTTGAAGAGAATTTCATATACAATTATGTCAGGAAATCCAGTTAAAGTCACTGGACCAGACTGTAATACACATTAATTTTGAGTCAGACTTCAGAGACCAGGAAGATATTTGTGCGGATTTTGCTGTCTATGGTGAAGGTACGGCGCTTGCCATTCACTATGCTGACAGCTGCCCACAGACTTCAAGCAGGCCTTTGAGCAGCAACTTGCTGTCAATTAAGCCTCTGATTGAGCATGGTGCTCTCTAAAGGGAATCTGTGACATGTATGAGCAGGGCAAACAACAGTGTGGCTCTTCAACCAATCAGATTGCAGAATCTTCACTGAGACTGTTATAGCACAGCCATGATCATTGTTAGTCTCACCATTATTCTCAATGCAAAATCTGGGCCGTTAAGATTATCTGGAAATCTCACTATGATTCAAATTTCATAGCAAGGATTTAGGAATTATGAGAGAGTCTATAACTTTACAAAGCTGCATGAATAGTAAAATAAAAACTAGCTCTATGTAAGAAAACATACGGGCTAGATTATACTGCTTTTATGAAGCTCTTGTCTGTCCTCTAATTACTTCAGAATAGAACATGTCAAATCCATTACAAAAACATTCTTAAATTGCAGTTGCATGCATACTTATAACTACTGTTTGTGACAGGTTGATAATTATATAACAAGTTTATAATAGTCAAGTTTGCATAGTAAGTCACCTATTTTTATAATCCACATAACACTATATTGACAGCTGGTCCCATTGTGCTTGACATGTTTTATACACATTTGAGTCCACATATTATTATAGCGGTGTAATATTATAATTTGTCTAACATTGTATGAATTTACAGTCCTGATCTAATAATAAGTAATAGCAAAATACTGCAGATGCTGGAAATCTGAAATAAAACCAAAAAGTGCTCGAAATACTTAGCAGGTCTGGTAGCATCTGTGGAGAGAGAAGCAAAGTTTGCTTCTCTTTCCAAAGATGCTGCCAGACCTGCTGAGTATTTCCAGCACTTTTTGGTTTTATTTCTAATAATCTTAAAGCCGCATTTCAAACAACAGCTCATATTGTGGAGATTAGAAGTGACATGTTCTGGTCCCGTCCTGGACCATACTTTGTCAACTGAATTGGGGACACACAGGGTGGGAACACAGCAAAGTAACCAGCACGGAAAATATGGATTGCTCAGCACAGCGAGGCAAGAACTTTTACCAGCCTATATTTTAACAGTTGGACACATACATGCAAAAAACGTGAATGTGACATCATACTATTGAAGCGCATTCAGGCACCATTTATAAATAATACAATAACACTTTTCAGTTTTTTTGTGCCCACTGTCTATGGAAAATCCTTTTGAAGCTGGTTGATAAAGCAGCAATTACACTTTTTTGATAACACCTTTTTCAGTTTCTACTGAACCTCTGATCTTACGTGTGTTCTATGTCATGCGCCATCCAGCCAGCTTCGTAGGTATGGCAAGTGTACCATCTATGTTATAGCTATTAGCAATAAAAACAGTTATAGAAACATTCTGTACATTGCTGTTTAATGCATTTATTAAGACACTTAGGAGACACCTTTTATTGAAGGCAATTTACACTACATACTCTGCACTGCACCTCACATATGCATTAGATGTATTCCAACATGAGAAATTAAAAGGTAGGGTTTTTGATGAAAGGTCGTTCACCTGAAATGTTGGCTGGAAAATTTACCCCCCACGAGAGCAGACTGGAGGCATGGGGAGGCATAAAATCGAGTAGGAGGTGAGGTGTACCATTCCCGCATCCTACTCACCCCCATTGCCATTTTAAGAGCAGCGGGGGAGGTTGAAAATAGCCTGCCAACCTGCCCGCCCCAGGAAAACAGAGACGTATGATCACTAGACTAGAACTAAGGCAAACAGTTTAAGAACAAGAGGTCTCCCTTTTAAGATGGAGAGGACGAGAAGATTTTTTCTCTGAGGGTCGTTAGTCTGTGGAATTCTCTTCCCCAGAAAACAGTGGATTGGCCCGCACGTAACGTCTTCAAGATCCTTTGGGAAAAGGAGACGGTGGATCCTGTCGGATGGGTCCCGGAGCAGACTGTCAAAGTCATTGGCAGAATGCCTCATTGCCAGAACTCTCAACAAGCACCAAGACATAGATTGGCTGGTGATGAGAAGGGGCCTCCTTGTCAGATCCTCATGCACACCCGAAGTCTCAGTGCCACCGTAAGCAGCCCTCGAGGGGGCTGCGGTGAGGAAGAGACATCGCCCACTTCCTTCTGGAATGTGCCTTTGCAAAGCAGGTCTGGAAACAGATGCAGTGGTTTTTGTCCAGGTTCATCCAGAGTAGCTCTATTCTGATGAAGGGTCACTGACCTGAAACGTTAACTCTGCTTCTCTCTCCACAGATGCTGCCAGACCTGCTGAGTATTTCCAGCATTTCTTGTTTTTATTCCGTAATTCAGGTCTCTGTGCTCTTCTGGCTGTTTCCAGGGACATACACCGAGCTATACATCAGCTGCTACTGAAGGATCATCAACTTGGTGAAAGATGCACTTTGGTCTCTCTGAAAACTGTTGGTCTTCCAGTGCAAACAGCTGATCAAAACCAAGTATTGCAGACTGCCACATTCCCAGGTTCAGGACTACGTGCTGAAGGATGCATCGGAGTTTGGGGCAGCCGCTGCAAAGGCTCAATGGGGAAAGGCCACAGTCTAACGCTCTCCTGCCATAGTACACCAAAGAGCTGGAACCTGTGTAAAATTCCTTGGGCTGTATGTTTGACATGAAATGTACATTGTGCATATAACCTGTAATTGTAAGGGTAGTGAGGCACCTCAGAGTGCCCATTCTGTATTGAAAGAAACTGATCTTTATTGCAATTTATATAATGTCATATTTGAACTGTTACATGATGTACTTTTGCAAATTTTATGAATAAAGTGTATTTCTAAAAAAAAACAATAAAATGTCACAAAATAGCTCATTACCTGTCAGGCCACAGGTGCAGAACTTCACTGAATCAACAACCTCACTAAATATTAAAGCACTCCACAAAGCAAGGCCCACAAGCTCAACAGAAGCTGTGCTTTTTTTAAATGATTTTCCCTCTGCCGTTCAGTGGGCAAAGGCATTAATTCTTGGTCTGTTCCGATTCCCTGAATGTTTAAAGCTTAACTTTGATTCAGTGTACAGCTGATTGTAGCTATGGTGTGTAGCTTTATCTATGAGTGTGTAGCTCTCTTTCTTTTTGCTGTGGGGGTGTAGCTTTCTCTCTCTGTCTCCCACTCTGTTCGTATGTATCTTTTTCTCTCTCCCTTACTGTAGGGGTATGGCTTTCTCTTCTATCTCTCTCTGTCGGTGTGTAGCTTTCTCTCTTTCATTGTGTAACTTTCTCTCCTACTGTCAATGTGTTGCTTTCTCTCTCTCTGTCGGTGTTTAGCTTTCTCTCCCTCTCTCTCAGTGTGTGGTTCTCTCTTTTTCTGTCCGTCAGTTTGCAGCTCTCTCTCTCTATCTGTGGACGGGTAGCTTTCCCCCTTAGTTGGTGTGTAGCTCCCTCTCTGTTAGTGTATAACCTCCAAAGTTTTTGTTGCATGTACAAATATTATTGACCACAAATTGATGTGACCGGAGGGTGGAGCTTCCTGTGAGGGGTGGTTATTTTTGAATTGTACAGTATTTTAACACCCATAGCAGCATTTATTTTTGAGAAAATGGAAATAAATTAAACAAGAAAACACACAGATCCAAATTTGAGATAGCTGTATGAAATTATTACTGCTCTCGACAAAAGGACATAAGGGGTCATTTTAATCAAACCCACCAGTCAAGGAATGGATGGGTTCAGGTTGAAGATCCATTTTACATCCCCCTCTTTTTACATTCCAACCACTTCCACAGAGAAAAAAGTTGGATCATCTGTAAAACAAATGACTGACCCAAACCCGCCCAGCGGGTTAGCAAAGGAAATATAGTGTCGCTCAGGCGGCCATCAGAAAACTCTACAGAGATCAACATGTCTTGAAAAGGGTCAGACGCACAGCTTTCAGAAGAGAAATGAAACAGTTGCATGATTATAAACTCGATGATGTTGAAGTAGTACATCTTGAAAGCAGCATATGATAAAAATCTCTCCCAAATTTCAGAACAGACTTTATTGGAAAAAACTATAAAAAACGCAGAAGAAATAGGGTTTAGCGATCTTTCTAAAGTCAACCTCAAATGGATCAAGAAATGGAAAACTGTTCATGATTTAACTCATAAGAAAATAGCAGGAGAAGCCAGTGATGAGCCCTGGAATGACGAACAAATGGCTTTCATCAAATCTTCCTGTATTATTTCAAAAGTGCTGGCCTTGCGTTTTCAATTTCAATGTTACAGGGTTTTCTAGAAACTTCTTCTGGGGGCTCATACATTTTGTGCCAAGAAGCATAATGGTGGAAAATAGAGCAAGAATCATGTGACTTGTTCTCTAGGCATGAATAAGGACACTTCTGAGAAATTGCTTCTTCTGTTTATTGATAAAAGTCAGGAGCCAAGATGTTTCAAAAATATTTGACACTTCCCTGGAGGCATCATTTACCATTTCAAACAGCAATCTTGGATGATCTTTACAATTTTTGAGGAGTACATGTGAACTCTGGATAGAAAATTTCAAGCACTTCTTCTTTGGCCTCCTTGTCTTAAGAGACAATGGGTAAGCACCTGGAGCTGGTCAGTGGTTTGTGAAGCAACGCCTGGAGTGGCTATAAAGGCCAATTCTAGAGAGACATACTCTTCCACAGGCGCTGCAGATAAAATTGGTTGTCAGGGCTGTTACACAGTTGGCTCTCCCCTTGCGCTTCTGTCTTTTCTCCTGCCAACTGCAAAGTCTCTTCGACTCGCCACTCTTTAGCCCCGCCTTTATGGCTGTCTGCCAGCTCTGCCGATCACTGGCAACGGACTCCCAAGACTTATGGTCAATGTCACAGGACTTCATGTCATGTTTGCAGACGTCTTTGAAGCGGAGACATGGACTGATACCAGTGACGAGCTCGCTGTACAATGTGTCCTTGGGGATCCTGCCATCTTCCATGCGGCTCACATGGCCAAGCCATCTCAAGTACCGCTGGCTCAGTAAGGTGTATATGCTGGGGATGTTGGCCGCCTCGACGACTTCTGTGTTGGAGATACAGTCCTGCCACCTGATGCCAAGGATTCTCCGGAGGCAGCGAAGATGGAATGAATTGAGACGTCACTCTTGGCTGACATACGTTGTCCAGGCCTTGCTGCCATAGAGCAAGGTACTGAGGACACAGGCTTGATACACTCAAGATTTCATGTTCCGTGTCAGTGCGCCATTTTCCCACACTCACTTGGCCAGTCTGGACATAGCAGCAGACGCCTTTCCCATGCGCTTGTTGATTTCTGCATCGAGAGACAGGTTACTGGTGATAGTTGAGCCTAGGTAGGTGAACTCTTGAACAACATCCAGAGCGTGATCACTGATATTGATGGATGGAGCATTTCTGACATCCTGTTCCATGATGTTCATTTTCTTGAGGCTGATGGTTAGGCCAAATTCGTTGCAGGCAGCTGCAATCCTGTCGATGAGTCTCTGCAGACACTCTTCAGTGTGGGATATTAATGCAGCATCGTCAGCAAAGAGGAGTTCCCTGTTGAGGACCTTCCATACTTTGGTCTTCGCTCTAAGATGGGCAAGGTTGAACAACCTGCCATCTGATCTTGTGTGGAGGAAAATTCCTTCTTCTGAAGACTTGAACGATTGTGAGAGCAGCAAGAAGAAGAAGATCCCAAACAGTGTAGGTGCGAGAACACAGCCCTGTTTCACGCCACTCAGGATAGCAAAGGGGTCTGATGAGGCACCGCTATGTTGAATTGTGCCTTTCATATTGTCATGGAATGAGGTGATGATACTTAGGAGCTTTTGTGGACATCCGATCTTTGCAAGTAGTCTGAAAGGACCACGTCTGCTGGCGAGGTCAAAGGTGAGATCTATGAAAGCAAAGTAGAGGGGCATCTGTTGTTCGTGGCATTTCTCCTGTAGCTGGCGAAGGGAGAACAGCATGTCAATGGTGGATCTCTCTGCTCGAAAGCCACACTGTGCCTCAGGGTAGACATGCTCAGCCAGCTTCTGGAGTCTGTTTAAAATGACTTGAGCAAAGACTTTCCCCACTATGCTGAGCAGGGAGATTCCATAGTAGTTGTTGCAGTCACCGCGGTCACCCTTGTTCTTACAGAGGGCGATGATATTGGCTTTGCGCATGTCCTGTGGTACTGCTCCCTCATCCCAGCACAGGCAAAGCAGTTCATGGAGTGCTGAGAGTATAGCAGACTTGGCACTCTTGATTATTTCAGGGGTAATGTCGTCCTTCCAAGGGGCCTTTCCACTAGCTAGAGAATCAATGGCATCACTGAGTTCCGATTTTGTTGGCTGTTGGTCCAGCTCATCCATGACTGGCAGAGACTGGGCTGCATTGAGGGCGGGCTCAGTGACAACATTTTCCCTAGAGTACAGTTCTAGGTAGTGCTCAACCTTGCGGTCCATTTGCTTGCGTTGTTCATTGATCGTGTCCCCTGATTTAGATTTGAGGGGGGCGATATTCTTGATGGTTGGCCCAAAAGCTCTGTTAATGCCATCATACATTCCTCTGATGTTTCCGGTGTCGGAGGCCAGCTGAATACGACTGCATAGGTGTTGCCAGTAGTCATTTGCACAGCGCCTGGCTGTTCTTTGCGCAGCACTTCTGGCTACTTTAAATGCCACGGATGTTAACTCATTGGGGGCTTTCTTGTAATTCAACAGTGCAAGGTGCTTAATGGCTATGACAGGTTCCAGCTCTTCAAAGTGAGATTGAAACAAGTCTGCATTCTGCTTCACACGTTTGCCATAGGTGGTCATAGCTGAGTCATAGATGGCGTCTCTGACGTGGGCCCACTTGGTCTCTGCATCCCCTGTGGGAGTGTTTTGAAGGGCTTTTTCAAGTGAATTTAGAAACATATGTAACAGCTGTGGATAAGAAATTCTGTCAGTGTTGATGTGCGGGCGGCCCTTCTGCTTGGAATGATATAGCTTCTTTGGTTTGAGTCTAACTTTGCTGCACACCAGGGAGTGGTCAGTGTCGCAGTCCGCACTGTGGAAGCTGCATGTGATTTGGACACTGTTTATAGAGGCTTGCCTTGTGACGATGAGGTCCAGCTGATGCCAATGACGTGATCTTGGGCGCCTCCATGAAACCTGGTGCCAGGGTTTAGTATGAAAGAACGAGTTGGTGATGCAGAGGTTGTGATAAGTACACAACTCCAGTAGTCTCTGTCCATTCACATTCATCCTTCCAATGCCATAGCGCCCAAGGCAGGAGGGCCATGAGTCATGGTCGGCCCCAACCCTGGCGTTAAAATCCCCCAGCAGAAAGAAATGTTCGATATTGGGAATGCTACTAGATATTATGGAGTTCCTCGTAGAACTGCTCTTTAACTTCAGGTGGGGAGCAGAGTGTTTAGATTAGATTAGATTAGAGATACAGCACTGAAACAGGCCCTTCGGCCCACCGAGTCTGTGCCGAACATCAACCACCCATTTATACTAATCCTACACTAATCCCATATCCCTACCACATCCCCACCTGTCCCTATATTTCCCTACCACCTACCTATACTAGTGACAATTTATAATGGCCAATTTACCTATCAACCTGCAAGTCTTTTGGCTTGTGGGAGGAAACCGGAGCACCCGGAGAAAACCCACGCAGACACAGGGAGAACTTGCAAACTCCACACAGGCAGTACCCGGAATCGAACCCGGGTCGCTGGAGCTGTGAGGCTGCGGTGCTAACCACTGCGCCACTGTGCCGCCCTTTGGAGCATAGATGCTGAGTAGGTGTATTGGACCAGAGGCGGTGAGTAGTCGGATGGACAGTATGCGTTCTGAGCCATTTGAAGGTGGCTCTATCATGCTGAGCAAAGTGTTTCTGATGGCGAAGCCAACTCCATGCTGTCTTGGTTCTTCAGGATCCCTACCCTGCCAGTAGAACGTGTAGTCTTGCTCTCTTCAAGATCTGCTCACAGGGAGGCGTGTCTCCTTAGGGCGGCACAGTGGCGCAGTGGTTAGCACCGCAGCCTCACAGCTCCAGGGACCCGGGTTCGATTCTGGGTACTGCCTGTGTGGAGTTTGCAAGTTCACCCTGTGTCTGCGTGGGTTTTCTCCGGGTGCTCCGGTTTCCTCCCACAAGCCAAAAGACTTGCAGGTTGGTAGGTAAATTGGCCATTATAAATTGTCACTAGTATAGGTAGGTGGTAGGGAAATATAGGGACAGGTGGGGATGTTTGGTGGGAATATGGGATTAGTGTAGGATTAGTATAAATGGGTGGTTGATGGTCGGCACAGACTCGGTGGGCCGAAGGGCCTGTTTCAGTGCTGTATCTCTAATCTAATCTAATCTAATCTCCTGAAGTGCTGCAAAATTTCAAGCACAGGTTAAATATCGTGAATAATTGCCCTGCGCATCATGAAACTTCTAGGCTAACAAATATGGAAGTTGTCCATCTTCCACTTCTAAGCCTCAGCTGATGGATGCCGGAGATCTTCAAGGATTATGATTGGAAGTTTCTGGCTCGAACTTGTGAAGCCAAGACTGAATTCTCCATAAGAAGTAGGAGTATGAGTTGACATTACAGCTCCTCAAGCCTTCTCTTGCATTCAATAAGATCATGATTGATCATTTACTTTAACCCCCCCCCTTTTCTGCCCTATCCCCATATCCCTTGATTCCCTTAGTGCCCCAAAGTCTATCAATCTTAGTCTTGAATATATTCTATGACTGAGCATCCACAGCTTCCTGGGGTAGAGAATTCCAAGGAGTCACAACCCTTTGAGCGAAGACATTTCTCCTCATCCCAGTCCTAAATGGCTGTCCCCTTATTCTGAGACTATGACTTATCTTTCCAGACCCTGTAGCCAGAGGAAAACAGCCTCTCAGCACCTACCCTGCCAAGCTCTCTAAGAATTTTAAACATTTCAACAAGATCACCTCTCATTCTTCTAAACTCCAAAGAATATAGGCCCATTTAATTCAATCTGTTCTCATAGGACAACACTCTGACCCAGGAATCAATCTGGTGAACCTTCATTGCGCTCTCTCTAAGGCAAGTATATCCTTCCTAGGTAAGGAGACCATAACTATACACAGTACTCCTGGTGTGGTCTCACCATACCCTATGCAATTGCAGCAAGACTTCCTTACTTTTATACTCCAACCACCTTGCTGAATGCAAAGAATTTTGTTCATATAAGCATTGCCAATTGCTTTTGCCATGCAGTTATGGTTGGTAAACAAGAGGAGAACTTGGAGAAATTTGAAGAAATTGAAGTTGACTCTGAGCTGCAGTGCGTTTATGAGCGACTTCAGTAAGTAGGACTGATCCCTGATGTTCCTCAGTCTGACTGAATTGCTGTTAATGGCTCTGAGCACCTGAACATCCATTGGAGCTTTCATCCCAACCAAGCCGGAAATAATGAAATTTGTGAGGTTAAGGAGAATTTTGAAGATGACAACTTTTCTCCTGATCATCTGAACCTAGAAGCCTGTCTCAAGATGCTCTGTGATTATACACTTAAATTTGACTAGACTGGCAAAAATTCTAAGGGAAAAGAGTTCAAAATAACATCTTATTAAAAGAAACCTGATTACTGAGAATTTTTGGTAAAATGTTGGATTTTTGTATGTTTTGCTTTTCTTCATTAAATTATTAAATCTGCAAGTGTTTATAAGGAAAGGTCCCCCATTGTTATAGTATGTGTAATGTTATAATTTGTCAGGTCTGACAGAATATAACACTAGATAGACTTGACAAATTTACTTTTTAGATACTGTAAACTATATGGTACATTTGAATAATTTTATATATGCCTGGAATTAAGAATGTATGTATATTTTTACATCTTTTAACTTATTAGACCAATTGCAAAAATCAAAAAAATTTATAAGAATAACAATGTAAAAACAAAAATATAATCATGATATGTTGATTTGTGGGAAAAAAAAACATGGAAACTATAAATGCAGATACACTGTCATTATGCAAAATTAAGCAGTCAACCTGTTGAGAAAAGCTTCAGTATACTAAAAATATAAGAAAACGGCAGAACAAAAGGATAAATTCTTTTCCAGCTATTATTTCACCATATCACACACAGGTTTCAAATTAAACCTTGTATTGCCTACCGTTTAATGCTGTGTTCTCCATAGGCCAGTTCTGTTTGTAGTCACAGTGATTAATCTGATTAGAATATTAGCCTAGTTACAGCAGAATGAGGTAGCTATTAGTTTCCATGCAGAAGAAAGGATGAAAGCAACCTCATTTAAAATTCCATCACTTCGTTAAATCATGAAAACAGCACTGTTGAGATACCTTTTGAAGCACTCTTTGTATAAGGTGCATTTTCATTTTGTGCAAACCAAGCACAAATGTTGCCATTACGGAACATCGTACAGTAGCATCTGAATTATTTTAGTTTTGATATATATTTCTCTCCTTACTGAATATTTCAATGATGTTTCTTTAGTATCAATATTAAACACTGGGATATAGCGTGATGAGGCGAGGGGTGGTGGATGAGGGGGATGTTGATAGTTGAGTAATGTACAATGCATGAGAATGGCTTCCTGGAGCTTCCTTTATTGCCTTGGGGATTTGGGGAGGAATTTCACCAGCAGAGGTATGCTAAACCTACACATCATTGATTAAGCCGTAATTTGAATATTTTATCCTGTTTTGCGTACCTTGCTTTAGAAAGCATGCCTCATCCATGGAGGGCAGGCAGATAAACCTTACTAGAATGATTCCGGGGTGAAAGGATTTTGTTACGAGGAGAAGCTTGATAGAAGTGTTCAAAATTATGATAGGTTTTGAATGAGGTAAATAAGAAACAAAACATTTCTACTAATCAATTTGAGCATAAATTTCAGATCATTACTGAAAAATCTAAGGGAGAGGTTAGGAGAAATTTCTTATGCAGAGGTCTGTTAGGAGATGGAATATCCTACGGTAAACTGTATTAGAGGTCAAGTCAATATTAGTTTTTAAATGGGAAGTGGATAAATATTTGGGGAAAAAGATATGGTAGAGGGTGGGTCAGTTGAACTAACTGGAGAGCTCTTGCAGGAAGCTGACGCAGGCACAAATGGCTGTACGGTCTTCTTTAATGAAACAAAAACAATGGGCTGAATTTTCCCGGTCCCACAGAGATGGGCTTGGAGGCGGGACCAGGAGGAAAATTAGAGAATCTTGCATGGGCTGACTTCCTGGTGCAATCCGGACTCTGAGCAATCTTACCAGAGGCGGTGTCTGATTGGTACTGGTTACCCATCTGGCAGTGGCGTGTTGCTAATTATTCTCAATGAAGTGCCCACTTGGAGTGAAATTGGTGATTGTCACCAGGATCTTCCTGATGGCGAACAGGTCTTGTGCTAAGGCCGAAATCTGGTCGTTGCCTAGAGGTGGCCCCCCAGTGGCAGGCCGGGGAGGTGAGGCCAGTAAGGCCTCCTTTAAATTACACCCCCCACCATGCACCTCCCCTTGACATTAAATGGCATTACCATCTCTGAATCCCCCACTATCAACATCCTGGGGATGACCATTGACCAGAAACTTAGGTGGACCAGCTATATAAATCCTGTGATTACAAGAGCAGGTCAGAGGCTGGGAATTCTGCGGCGAATAACTCACCTCCTGTCTCCCCAAATCCTATCCACTATCTACTAGGCACAAGTCAGGAGTGTGATGGAATACTCTCCTCTTGCCTGGACGAGCGCACCTCCAATAAGACTCAAGAAGCTCGACACCATTCAGGACAAAGCAGCCCACTTGATCAGCACCCCATCCACCAGCTGAAACATTCACTCCCTCCACCATTGATGCACAGTGGCAGCAGTGTGTACCATATACAAAATGCACTGCAACAACTCACCAAGGCTCTGTCGACAGCACCTTCCAAACCCGCAATCTCTACCACCTAGAAAGACAAGGGCATCAGACACATGGGAACACCACCAAGTTCCCCTCCAAGCCACACACCATCCTGATTTGGAACTATATCGCCGTTCCTTCACTGTCGCTGGGTAAAAAACCTGGAACTCCCTTCCTAACAGCACTGTTGTGTACCTACAGTGGTTCAAGAAGGCAGCTCACCACCACCTTCTCAAAGGCAATTGGGATGGGTACCAAATGTTGGACTTGTCAGCGGTTCCCACATCCCGAGAACAAATATAAAAATAAAATTTGGGTGGTCGGAGGCAAGGTGAGCCCACATGTGTCTGACATCAGCATCATGAAGCCCAGGTGATTTAACTCTCAGGCCTCATTTGGGTGTCAGTTGCCCTTTGAAATGTGCCGAATGCACCAGCTGGTCGGTAGTTGGGAGCAGAAGTTTGAGTGGCAGAAAGCTGGCACCAAAAGCAAGGAGATATGTCATGGGGAGGTGTTTTGGGAGGAACTTGTAGGAGAGAAGGGAGTTGCCCATGTCAGGGTAGACCATAAATTTGAAGATATGTTGTTATGAGAAGATATGATGTAATGATTTGGACATATACTTGGCTTCAGCCAGGACAGTGTTGGGAGTTAAACATTCATACCTACAAATTATTTGGAAGATATAAATAAACCAAAAGAGGGAGGAGAGATTGAATTATTAACAAAGGACATCATTAGGAAAGGAAGAAAATTATCCATGGTTATGCTCAGACCAAGACCTTGAAATTCTGAGTCCTGTGATTGATCACTGGTGGACGGAGGGAGGGGGCATTCATTTTGAGGATGCATCTGCAGCAGGTAAAGCCGAACCAGCAGGCAGCGTTTAAGATATGGCTTCCACTCATAAAAAGAGAGCAGCAAACTTCTCGGGAAGCGATATGAATATTCCTCTTACTGAAATTAGGTGCAAGGGGATGATGCATTGGTTGGAATGGGTAGCAAAAGACCTGACAAGCGTTATGGCAGCCATTAATGTATATTTTATAGACATATACCGAGAGGAATTCTGTTGCAAAATGGGCAGCACAACTGGACTCATGGCCAAAGACGACCTGAGGTCTGATTGAAATTGGGCGTCGAGCCTCATTACCATTAAACAGGCATGCTGTGGATGCAAGCGGATGTCCTGATGCAGCTAATCCGTCAGGGCCTCACCAATTCCACCAGAATTTACAGGTGACTGTATGCTGAGGAGTACAAATGCAGATTTAATGAAGTTTCAGTATATGTAGTATAATGTAATGCAAACGCGACATGAAATCGTGTGACATTGATCACAAGTCGTGGGAGTCAGTTGCCAGCATTCGCCAGAGCTGGCGGGCAGCCATAAAGACAGGGCTAAATTGTGGCGAGTCGAAGAGACTTAGTAGTTGGCAGGAAAAAAGACAGAGGCGCAAGGGGAGAGCCAACTGTGCAACAGCCCCAACAAACAAATTTCTCTGCAGCACCTGTGGAAGAGCCTGTCACTCCAGAATTGGCCTTTATAGCCACTCCAGGCGCTGCTTCACAAACCACTGACCACCTCCAGGCGCGTATCCATTGTCTCTCGAGATAAGGAGGCCCAAAAGAAAAGTGTAAGTAAATTAATGTAGATACTGACAAGGTATCGCAACAATTATAATGCTTTAAGGGAATTTTCACAAGTGCTAACCACTGCAACCATAAGTGCCACAGCCGGGAGGGATACACAACTGAATTTCTCATCACTTTTCACTAGGATAAGTCAGCATTTCCTTAGCTAGTGAAAGCATCATTGACATCTTAAAAAAAAAGTGGTGTAACATTATCTGCTAACCTCAGGGTAAAAAATTCTTTGGCTGCTTATAAGACTGTTGGTTTTAGATCTTTAGCACCCGACAGACATGTATGTCTAAATGACCATCTGATGTATCTCTGTGTTCTAAGAATAATATCTTCTGTGTAAAGTATCAGGCAGCCTTTTAAACTTTTGTTGGCATTTACTGTAACATACTTACATTATGTTTTTGTTTCAAAATTGAGACTTCCCATTTTAAGAAAAGAACTGACATTCATATAGGCCACTTTACATCCTCAAGACATTCCAAAGCACTTTACAGCCAAGGAATTTTTTTTAAAGTTAGGTAGGTAATCAGTATATTTTCATTTGCCAGAGCCTTGTTTACTGCAATGAAATGCTACTAAATAGAAAAGTAGTTTGTTGTCTTCCTCCTGTGCTAATGACAGACTTGTATTGGAAGTTGAAAATTAAATGTATTTTCAAATATTATTAGTACTGATTCTTCAACTATATTTTAAATATTTCCTAAAATTCAGTACAATCACATCCCTCATTAATGCAGTGCATTTAAAAAGTAAAATTTGTCAATGTGCTTTGTAGGTGGTGATTGGATCCAAACCAAGGTAGGGAGAGAAATTAGGGAGATGGCTGAATCAGTAAGATTTATGGAGGCTTCACAGAGATGAATAATTCATTGAATGAGTATGTGTGAAAAAGGAGCCACTGGATTAAGTACCACAGGAACATACCATGAGTGGGTGTTTTTTTTCCTATTCTTTCATGGGATGTGGGCATCACTGGCAAGGCCAGCATTTATTGCCATCCTTATTGCCCTTGACAACTGAATGGCTTGCTAGGCCATTTCAGAGGACAGTTAAGAGTCAACCACATTGCTGTGAGTCTGGAGTCACATGTACACCAGCCTAGTGTTAGAACCAGGTGAGAAAGAGGTCTAGGGTTCCCTTTCAGCCTTCACCTGGTCTTACTGTAACAGGGTTTAATTTTTAAACACCCAGTGTTTTCAGCTCCCCTTGATGAATTGTTCACTGCTTTCCAATTATAAGGCAAAGAAACTAGCACAAACAGGCTTTTTTAGGTTTAAAGAAGAAAAGTTGAAATTTATTAAGCTTAAACTCTAATTCGGTTGACGCCTACGGATAGACGACGCTCCCACGCTAGCATGCATACGCGATACACACATGCAAATAGAGACAGAAAAGAAAGAAGAAGGATAAAGTGGAAAGGTTTGAGGCAATATCTGAAGAGTTTTTGTTACGGTTCTTCGAGCTTACTGTAGAGTCCTTGATTGTAGGTAGACCTTGCTTTTCGTTGGGGCCCAATATTCTTCTTAAACCTTGCTGTAGGAGACTTTTCTCTCTTGGGGTTCATGTGTCTTGAGTGGATTCAGAGTCCTGTGAGAAAAGAGATGGGAGCAGACAGGAGAGAGATCTTCTCAGTCCAGCAGCAGACAGCTTTCTTCCCAAACTGTTTGTACAAATTTAAAAAAACTCAGGTTGCCCAGCAGGTTAGTCATGTGACTAGCTGGTTTGACCATGTCTGTTTCTGTATTCGGCCATCTTAGCAGTCAACTTGGAATGCGAGCTCCCCCACCTTCAACATCTGGTGATCAAAAGTCCATTTTGGGTTGAGTGTGTCCCAGCTACCGTGTCCCCAGGGCAATAGCCTGGGCTTCTAGACTACTAGTTCAGTGACATTACCATTACATTACCACCTCCTTGGGTGGCAGGGAGCATGTGTCTCTCTCATGGAACAAAGTCCTGATACTGCATCTTCGGATTCCTACTGCAATGCACAAAAACAGTAGTGGCATTCTGAAACCCCTTGTAAATGTTGGACCCCAGAAAATAGATGTCTGAGGTCAGGGCTTCCGTGATAGCAGCGTAAATGAACATTGACATTTCGGTACATAGCAACCGATTGAGGGAAAAATGTTAAGATTTGAGCTAGATGTTTTGGTCTTTGACTATGAATGGACAGAAACAATCTAGCACATCTCTTAATTAAAAATAATTACTTTTTAACCATTATATATTTTTGTTTATTGTCGCATCTCTAGGTTTATTTTGCATTTCAAACTAACACTATTTTAACTATAAATGCTTATTACTATGCAGGATGACTTAACCTCAGTTTTTTCAGAGATAGATGTGCTGGTGAGCCTATTAAGTCAGTCATCACAAAAATGGGGTCAGGTTGCAGCTGGGCATCAGTTTGCAGCTGCAGAGTCCTCAGCAAGCCTACATTAAAGCCAACAGTCCTGGAGGAGTGCCACGTGAGTTCCTAATATTATTCATTTTTAATTGAAGCTACTTTTAAAATATATATATGCTCACGGACAGAATTGCAGTATTAACCACTGCACTGTAACTGCTAATACTAAAAATTCCACAATTAGAAACTCATGATCATTACAAACCAACTAGATTCAATGACACTGCAACAGGATGAGGTTCAGCTAAGTAAAAATGTAATTAGAGAAGTGGAGCACTATTAATATTGAGTGCCTTGTCTTTCAATCCAGCTTTTAATCATTGCTTGCCCACAGTAATTAGAATTACAAATACAGCAAATCTATTTTGGACTCCATATCTAGTGCACTTCTGGAAAAGAGGTTCACTAATATCTAGGTGTCTATGAATGTGCATTATGAGCAGCCACCTGAATAAAACATCCCATTATAATTAAAGATCTTAAAACTAGTTTTGAAGTAATTTCAATATCAGTATATTTTCAATGATTCTGGACAGTGTTCATAAAAAGCAAGAATTCTTAGGAACAGGAAAAGACCATTAGGTCAAACCACCCTATCACCTGTCTGGCAGCTTGGCCTATTAATGTTGCCATAGAAACAAAGTTAGAGTGCAGATGAGACCAGCTACTATAAATTAATCTGGATTCAATTACTATGATCCTATGAAATGACAGGGAAACATTTCAATAATAGTCAATGAGAGGTAAACTCTTCACATGGGTGTATATTTAGAGATTTGTGAATGGAATATACACTCTTTTCGTTTATGAAACATGTGAGACAATTTATGTAATCCTATTCAAAGGTAATTTCATTCTGTAATTTTTTAAAAAGTTGTAATACTCAAAACTAAATGAAAATAAAGATTATTATTGAGTAAAAAAATATACTAAACTACTAAAAGTTTAAATTGTTGTAAGTTCAAAGCAAATAAATATGTTGCTGAGTGCAAAAACTGTTATTGCTGATATCAGGATTGCCACCAGAGGCAGAAGATAATGCACTGCACAAACAGCAGTTGCATTTAGTACATGTTAGCATTTGATGTGCTTTCCTGAAAAATGTGTCAATTGAACAAATTTCTCTACAAATATCAAGAGGCTCATAATAATACAACACTGTATTGCAAATTACTGAATAACTTAGCATTTAATGGTATATAAAACTAGCATCACAAGAAAGAACAGAAAAAAACTCTTACAAAATATTTACAGTACAAAACAAGCTATTTGGCCCAAGAGATCCATGCATGTTTATGTTCCATCCAAGTCTCCTCCTATCAATATAATCCTCTATTCTTTTCTGCCTCATGTGCTTATCTAGCTTCCCCTTAATGCATCTATGCTATTCACATCAACTACTCCATGTGGTAGCAAGTTCCATATTCTAACCACTCTCTGGATAAAGAAGTGTATCCTGAATTCCCTTTTGGATTTTGGATTTATTAGTCACTACTGTTAAGACTGAGGCAGGAGTAATGCACTGGCAATTCAGTCCCACTACTCCACAGGTCAAAACATATTATTAAAGTTTTCCCACCTACTGGAAATTAGTCAAATTAAACTCTTTATTATCCGCCCCCCCAGAATAAAACAGACTAAACCAGTTATCTTTAAACAACAACAAATTAGCTATTTATTATTAAACTAAATCTTAAACACTATTGAGATAAACCTATGTCTTTGTAACTTCTTATTTATCCTAACTCTAATGCACACACACATATACATTCAAAAACCAACAGTTAACCAGTTTTAAAAATGATGTTTCTTAGGAATAAATAAGTAGCTGGGTTGCAAGTCCTGGTGATTTACATTCCCGGTTTGTGAGGTGTCCCAGAGTAGAATAATCAGATGCCACTTGAAGTTTCCAGGCGAATTCGACAAACAGTCTTTAGGATAGGCACTCACAGAACTTTCGTTGCAGCAGGCGTTAACAGTTCTTTCAACTAGGAGTATAGTAACATGTCTATTTGGATATTAAAATTGGTAGTCTTTCAGCAGAAACTTTACTATGAATTCCAAAAAACACAAACAGACAACAGAGAGTCACTTCTGAGGCAAAGACCTTTTAGAGTTTGGACGTAACAAAGGAATTTGTTACCTCCAACAATACAAAGGTTCTTTTCCCGGGGGTTTCCCTCTTTAGACAATAATACAGCCTGTAGACCTGTAGGGGAGGTGGTGGCATAGTGGTATTGTCACTGGACTAGTAACCCAGGGACCCAGGATATTGCTCTGGGGACATGGGTTCGATTCCCACCAAGCAGAAGGTGGAATTTGAATTCCAAAATTTTTTTTAAAAAAGCTAGTCTAATGATGGCCATGAAACCACTGTCGATTGTTGTAAAAACCCATCTGGTTCACTAATGTCCTTTAGGGAAGGAAATCTGCTGTCCTTACCTAGTCTGGCCTACATGTAACTCCAGACCCACAGCAATGTGGTTGACTCTTACATGCCCTCTGAAATGGCCTAGCAAGCCACTCATCTAACCGCTAAGATGTCAATAAAAAGGAATTAAACCGGACAGACCACCCAGCATTGACCTAGGCACTGGAAACGACAACAGCAAACCCAGCCCTGCCGACCCTGCAAAGTCCTCCTTACTAACATCTGGTGACTTGTGCTAAAGTTGGGAGAGCTGTCCCACAGACAAGTCAAGCAACAGCCTGACATAATCATACTCACCTGACAGACAATGTCCCAGATACTGTCATCACTATCCCTGGGTATGTCCTGTTCCACTGGCAGGACAGAGTGGTATACAGTCGGGAGGGCGTTGCCCTGGGAGTCCTCAGCATCGACTCCAGACCCCTTGAAGTCTCATGGCATCAGGTCAAACATGGGCAAGGAAGCCTCCTGCTGATTACCACCTACCGCCCTCCCTCAGCTGATGAGTCAGTACTCCTCCATGTTGAACACCACTTGGAGGAAGCACTGAGGGTGGCAAGGGCACAGGATGTACTCTGGGTGGGGACAATGTCCATCACCAAGAGTGGCTCGGTAGCACCACTGCTGGCCGACTCCCAAAGGATATAGCTGCTAGACTGGGTCTGCAGCAGGTCGTGAGGGAAAAACACGCTTGACCACGTCCTCACCAATCTGCCTTCCGCAGATGCATCTGTCCATGACGGTATTCGTAGGAGTGACCACCACACAGTCCTTGTGGAGACAAAGTCCCGCCTTCACATTGAAGATACCGTCCATCGTGTTGTGTGGCACTATCACCGTGCTAAATGGGATAGATTTCAAACAGACCTAGCAATGCAAAACTGGGCATCCATGAGGCGCTGTGGGCCATCAGCAGTAGCAGAATTGTACGCAACCACAATCTGTGACCTCGTGGCTCAGCATGTCCCCCACTCTATCATTATGATCAAGCCAGGAGACCAAAGCTGGTTCAATGAAGAGTGCAGGAGAGCATGCCAGGAGCAGCACCAGGCATACCTCAAAATGAGGTGTCAACCTGGTGAAGCTACAACAGAGGACAACTTGCGTGCCAAACTGCATAAGCAGCATGCAATTGACAGAGGTAACTGATCCCATAATCAACAGATAAGATCTAAGTCCTGCCACATCTAGCCGTGAATGGTGGTGGACAATTAAACAACTAACTGGAGGAAGTGCCTCCACAAATATCCCCATCCTCAATGATGGGGGAGCCCTGCATATCAGTGCGAAAGATAAGGCAGAAGAATTTGCAACAATCTTCAGCCAGAAGTGCTGTGTTGATGATCCATCTTGGCCTCCTCCTGAAGTCCCCAGCATTACAGATGCCAGACTTCAGCCAATTTGATTCACTCTGCATGTTATCAAGAAACGACTGAAGGCACCGGATAATGCAAAAGCTATGGGCCCTGACAATATTCCAGCAATTGTACTGAACACCTGTGCTCCAGAACTTGCCGCACCCCCAGCCAAGCTGTTCCAGTGCAGCTTCAACACTGGCATCTACCCTGCAATATGGAAAACTGCCCAGGTATGTCCTGAACACAAAAAACACGACAAGTCCAACCTGGCCAATTGACGCCCCATCAGTCTACTCTCAATCATCAGTAAAGTGATGGAAGGTGTCATCAACAGTGCCATCGAGCAGCACTTGCTTAGCAATAACCTGCTCAGTGACGCACAGTTTGGGTTCTGCCAGGCCCACTCAGCTCCTGACCTCATTACAGCCTTGGTTCAAACATGGACAAAAGAGCTGAACTCAAGAGCTTAGGTGAGAGTGACTGCCCTTGACATCAAGGCAGCATTTGATTGAGTATGGCATCAAGGAGCCCCAGCAAAATTGGAGTCAATAGGACTCTGGGGGAAAACTCTCCGCTGGTTGGAGTCATACCTAACTGAAAGTAAGATGGTTGTGGTTGTTGGAGGTCAATAATCTCAGTCCCAGGACATTATTGCAGGAATTCCTCAGGGTAGTGTCGTAGGCCCAACCATCTTCAGCTGCTTCATCAATGACCTTCCTTCAATCATAAGGTCAGAAGTGGAGATGTTCACTGATGATTGCACAATGTTCAGCACCATTTGTGACTCCTCAGATACTGAAGCAGTCCGTGTAGAAATGCAGCAAGACCTGGACAATATCCAGGCTTGGGCTGATAAGTGGCAAGCAACATTCGTGCCACACAAGTGCCAGGCAATGACCATCTCCAACAAGAGAGAATCTAACCATCTCCCCTTGACATTCAATGGCATTACCATCGCTGAATCACCCACTATCAACATCCTTAGGGGCTACCATTGGCCAGAAACTGAACTGGAGTAGCCATAGAAATACCATGGCTACAAGATCAGGTCAGAGTCTAGGAATTCTGCGGCGAGTAACTCACCTCCTGACTCCCCAAAGTCTGTCCACAAGTCAGGAGTGTGATGGAATACTCTCCACTTGCCTGGATGGGTGCAGCTCCAACAACACTCAAGAAGCTCGATACCATCCAGGACAAAGCAGCCCGATTGATTGGCACCCCATCCACAAACATTCACTCCCTCCACCACCGACGCACTGTGGCAGCAGTGTGTACCATCCACAAGATGCACTGAAGCAATGCACCAAGGCTCCTTAGACAGCACCTTCCAAACCTACGACCTCTACCACCTCGAAGGACAAGGGCAGCAAATGCATGGTAACACCACCATCTGTAAGTTTCCCTCCAAGTCATACACCATCCTGACTTGGAGCTATATCACTGTTCCTTCACTGTCGCTGGGTCAAAATCCTGAAACTCCCTTCCGAACAGCACTGTGGGTGTACCTTTTTTAAAATTCATTCATGGGATGTGGGCGTCGCTGGCCAGGCCAGCATTTATTGCCCATCCCTAATTGCCTTTGAGAAGGTGGTGGTGAGCTGCCTTCTTGAACCGCTGTAGTCCATGTGAGGTAGGTACACCCACAGTGCTGTTAGGAAGTGAGTTCCAGGATTTTGACCCAGCGACAGTGAAGGAACGGCAATGTAGTTTCATGTCAAGATGGTGTGTGACTTGCAGGGGAACTTGCAGATGGTGGTGTTCCCATGCATTTGCTGCCCTTGTCCTTCTATTTGGTAGAGGTCGCGGGTTTGGAAGGTGCTGTCTAAGGAGCCTTGGTGCATTGCTGCAGTGCATCTTGTAGATGTTACACACTGCTGCCAAAGTGCCGCTTGGTGGCACTGTTGATGACACCTTCCATCACTTTACTGATGATTGAGAGTAGGTTGATGGGGCGGTAATTGGCCGGGTTGGACTTGTCCTGCTTTTTGTGTTCAGGACATACCTGGGCAATTTTCCACATTGCAGGCTAGATGCCAGTGTTGTAGTTGTACTGGAACAGCTTGGCACCTACCTCACAAGGACTGCAGCGGTTCAAGAAGGCAGCTCACCACCACCTTCTCAAGGGCAATTAGGGATGGTCAATAAATGCTGGCCTAGCCAGTGACGCCCACATCCCATGAATGAATAAAAAAAAAGATTTTCTTCTAAGAGAGAGAGAGAGAGATCCTGAGTATTTCCAGCACTTTCTTTTTATAAATTTCAGAGAACCTTCCTTCAGTGAGCACGCATTGCTGGAATCCAGATCAGACCTGTTTTAGCCAGTCTTTTTACACAATCAAAAGTTACAATGCACCATGTGACCTCCTCTCTCTTCTGCTGTTGCCTAGGAAACAGGTGCAGCTTCTGGCACCTTGTGCCCCTTACTTTATAAACGTACACTGTTTTTAAACACAGGAGAAAAAAACAGTTCCATGACACCTCTGCCCTTGGTGAAATGAAACACCATTCTTACAATGCATTTCATTACAGTGCAAAACAGAAGCAAAAAAACAAACTCTAAACATATTTTCACATTCATGCCCCCATTCACACTGCTGACAATTAACAGAACTTTTTTTTGTACCATCGCCATTCATGTAACTTAACATGGTTAAATTCATGACAAAGCATTGGCGATAACATTGTTTTTCCCTGAAATATGTCTTATCTTCAAATTATAAGCCTATAATAATAACCTCCATCTAAATATTCTAGCATTTCAGTTTTTAAATTTTTCTACAAACATTAATGGGTTATAGTCAGTGTATATTAGTGTTTCATTATAGTCCTGGCACGCATACACTTCAAAATGTTTGAGAGCCAGCAAAAGTCCGAATGTTTCTTTTTCCACAGTGGAATACTTTTTTTGTTGGCAATTTGGTTTTCTTGAAAAGTACCCTACTGGTTTTTCTATGCCTGATTCGTCATCCTGCAATTGGACTGCGCTAACCCCCAGGTCGCGAGCATCAATTGCTATTTTGAAGGGTTTAGCAAAAGTTCGAGCAGCCAAAACTGATTCATTAATTAAGACTGCCTTTAGCTTTTCAAAAGCTGCCTGGCACTCATCTGACTATACTACTTTGGTTTTCTTCATTTGTAGCAAATCGGTTAATGGAGCAGCTACAGCACAAAAATTCTGTACAAACATCCTGCAAAAATTGCACATCCCTAAAAACCTCATTATTTCTTGTTTAGATTTCGGGATAAGGAACTCCACTAAGGCTTGTACTTTTGCCACTTTTGGCAATACTTGACCTTGCCCCACTATGTGTCTGAGGTAAGTTACTCTTGCTTTTCCAAATTCGTTTTTTGCCAGATTTACTACTAAGTC
The DNA here is from genome assembly GCF_036365525.1 of Heterodontus francisci. Taxonomy (NCBI): domain Eukaryota; kingdom Metazoa; phylum Chordata; class Chondrichthyes; order Heterodontiformes; family Heterodontidae; genus Heterodontus; species Heterodontus francisci. The sequence continues at coordinate 32,403,564 of NC_090388.1, read as the reverse complement.
CACTGCTTGCAACTTTTTAAACAGAATTCTTAGCCGGTTTAAATGTTCCTGCCAAGTGTTACTGTATATTAGTACATCATCCAGATACATTACACAGTTGGGAATGCTAGCTACCAACTGATTTATTAATCTTTGAAAAGTGCCTGGGGCATTTTTTAGACTGATTGACATCATACGGCACTGAAAAAGACTGTCTGGTGTTATAAAAGCTGGTATCTCTTTGGCTCGAGGAGTCAAAGAAACTTGCCAGTATCCCTTTAACAATTCGATCTTAGTAAGAAACCTAGCACTGCCCACTCTGTCAATACAGTCTTCTAAATGAGGAATTGGGTAGGAATCTGCCTTATTTACTGCATTGACGTTTCTGCAGTCTATGCAAATTCGGGTTGACCCATCAGGTTTAGGCACAAAGACTATTGGTGAACTCCAGCTGCTTTGACTAGGTTTGATTAAGTTGTTTTCCAGCATGTATTGGATTTCTGCTTTTACTTGGGTCTGTTTGTCCGGACTTATGCGGTAAGGATATTGTTTTAAAGGAACAGATTCCCCTATATCCACATCATGTGTGGCTAAGGTTGTACATCCTGGCTTATCTCTACAGATTCTTTTAAATGTTGTGAAAAGTCTGGTTATGTCTTGAAGTTGTTTTGCATCTAATTTTCCTAGCCATTCTGTATTTGCTAACCAGATAGTTGGAGGTTCAATCTGAGAATTGCCTAGGTCTCCTTCTGCCTCATCCTCACTATCCTTTTCCTTCTCAACAGTCCCCATTATCTGACATAGCTGTACTGGCTTATCCTACACGCTGCGATAATATTGCTTTAACATATTGATGTGACACAACCGTTTCTTCTTCTGGCGATCAGAGGTGTCAATCAAGTAATCTACCTTAACCATTCTTTTGATCACTTTATATGGGCCACTGAACTGTGCTTTTAATGGTTCCCCCTGTAACAGTAACAACACCAATATTTCATCCCCTGCTTGAAAATTGCGGGTCTTTGCATTCTTGTCTGCCCATTTTTTTCATATTGGCTTGGGATACTTTAAGGTGCTCCTGAGCCACACCGCAAGCTTTCGTGAGCCTTTCCCGGATCACAGATACATAGTCTAGTATCGAAGAATCATTCCTTTGTTCTAAGAATTTGTCTTTGATGAGTTTTAGAGGACCTTTTACTTCATGTCCATAAACCAATTCAAAAGGTCTAAAACCTGTAGACTCATTTGGTGAATCTCTGGTGAATCTCAAAATCTCCCCTTGATATTCGATGGCATTACCATCGCTGAATCCTTCTCAGATATATGAGGGTGACAGACAAAAGGTTTTGGCTTATTCACAAGCTCGAAATCATCAGCAATTTCCACTGCTTGCCTAGCTTTCAAAACTTTCAGGTTATCTACATGAGTTCTCACTACTGAAGGAATGGAATTTTTAAACTCTTCCAAGAGAATCAATTCTCGAAGGTTCTCATATGTGGTTTCCATCTTTAATGCCCGTATCCAATGGTCAAAATTAATTCACTTCACCCTCTCAAGTTCTACATACGTCTGTCCAGCCAATCTCTGTAAGTTCCGAAACTTCTGACGGCAAGCTTCAGGGACTAACTCATATGCAGACAGGATAGCCTTTTTTGCCATCTCATAATCTGCAGAAGCCTGTTCGGGAAACATGGCATAAACTTCATGAGCTCTGCCTATCAACCTGCTTTGCATAAGCAGTGTCCAGCTTTCCTTTGGCCATTTCATTTGTTTGGCTATTTTTTCAAAAGATATGAAAAATGCCTCTATATCCCTTTCCTCAAACTTAGGAAGAGCTTTTATGAATTTAAATAGCTTTTCGCTGGGTTTGAGCTGAATTCAGATACTACCTGACCAAAATTTTCCCTGGAGTCAAGACCACCCCTTTGTCTGAGTTCCATCCCTTTTAAATTCCCTCTGTTCTCTTTCACTTTCTCTCTGATGTGCTCTCTCTTTCTCCCTTTCCTCTTTTTCTAATTCAAGTTTTCTTAATTCTTTTTCAGCCTCAAGTTTTTTCATTTCTAACTGAATCCTAGCCAATACCACTGCATCACTCTCAGACTTACTATCTTCTTGTTCCCTGTCTTCTTCTTCGTCTTCTTCTTCTTCCAATTTTAAATGTTGGACAATTACATCAAATATCTTTGCTTTTTAGCACCTGATTTCAACTCTAACCCCAATTTTGCTGCTAGATCTTTCAGTTTATTCTTAGTTAAAGTTGTCAAGTCACTGAGGGACACATTCTCCTTTCCAAGAAAAATTGTTGCAATGATGGTACAGCCTTTACCCTATTATACAAGAAACCCTGTTCTTTTTCTTTCAAATTATTACTCCCCTTATAATTCATGTAATTGGTGTAGGATTTGGATTGGCTCCCGGACAATTTGAGTACCCAATTAATAGGATTCCAGACATGACAGCAATTGATATGATCCCAGACACAAGTCCCCAGTTATCATGTTATGACCGAGGCAGAAGTAATGCACTGTCAATTCAGTCCCACTACTCCATAGGTCAGAGCATATTATTAAAGTTTTCCCACCTACCGGAAATTAGCCAAATTAAACACTTTATTACACCCCCAGAATAAAACAGACGAAACCAGGTATCTTTAAACAACAAATTAACTATTTATTAATAAACTAACTCTTAAACACTATTGAGATAAACCTATGTCGAAAAGATTTTATAACTTCTTATTTATCCTAACTCTAATGCACATACACATACATTGAAAAACCAATGGTTAACTGGTTTTAAAAATGATGTTTCTTAGGAATAAATAAGTAGCTGTGTTATAAATCCTGGTGATTTACGTTCCCGTTTGGTGAGGTATCCCAGAGTAGAATAATCAGATGCCACTCAAAGTCTCCAGGGGAATTTGACGAACAGTCTTTAGGATAGGCATTCAAAGCACCTCGGTTGCAGCAGGCATCACACAGTTCTTTCAACAAGGAGTATAGCAACAGTCTATTTGGATTTTAAAATTGGTAGTCTTTCGGTAGAAACTTTACTGCAAATTCCAGCAAACACAAACAGACAACAAAGATTCACTTCTGAGGCAAAGAACTCTGAGAGTTTGGAAGTAACAAAGGAATTTGCGACCTCCAACAATACAAATGTACTTTTCTGGGGCTTTTCCCTCTTTAGGCAATAGCACAGCCTGTAGGAGTGTAGATTTTCTTCTAAGAGCAAGAGATCCTGGGTATTTCCAGCACTTTCTTTTTTTATTTCAGAGAACCTTCCTTCAGTGAGCATGCTTCGCTGGATTCCAGATCAGATCGGTTATAGCCAGTCTTTTTACACAGTCAAAAATTACAATACACCATGTGACCTCCTCTCTCTCCTTCTCTTGCCTGGGAAACAGGTGCAGCTGCTGGCACACTGTGCCCTTAGTTTTTAAAGTCACACTGTTTTTAAACAGAGGAGAAAAAAAACAGTCTCATGACACTGCATTATATTTATGGCTCCGAATCTGGTCTCGCCCAGAAGTGGAAATACTGGGCTGAATTTTGTTACCTTGTCGGAGGTGGGTTTGGTGGCATGGTGGCGGGGGGGGGGGGGGAATCTACATGGAGCCATCCACCACGAAATCCGGTGCTGTACCGCAGTGTGTTGATTCTGTCGGAAGCAGGGAAGTACCGTGGTGGTACTGATGCCCCGACGCGACGGCATCATAATTTAAATGTTTGAAATACTGCTTTAAATAAATTTGAATTAATTCACTATGGTCCAACAAAGGTTCCTCAATCTTGTGCTTGACATGCGGCACTCACATGCCTTCAGTTTCGAGACTTTGAAAAACTGGTGCCACCAAGGCAAGAGTCCTTGGTGCCGCAAAAGGGAAGGTAACCTGACAATAGCAGCATAAGGGAAGTGGGGTTTTCAGCGGCCAATGCCGCAATGCTGAGTGTCCAAGGGGGCTTGTGTGTGAATGGGGGAAACTCTACAAGGGGCTTGTGTGTGAATGGGGGAAACTCTGCAAGGGGCTTGTGTGTGAATGGGGGAAACTCTGCAAGGGGCTTGTGTGTGAATGGGGGAATCTCTACAAGGGGTTTGTGTGTGAAAGGGTGGAACTCTGCAAGGGGCTTGTGTGTGAATGGGGGAAACTCTACAAGGGGCTTGTGTGTAAATGGGGGAAACTCTGCAAGGGGTTTGTGTGTGAAAGGGTGGAACTCTGCAAGGGGCTTGTGTGTGAAAGGGTGAAACTCTGCAAGGGGCTTGTGTGTGAATGGAGGAACTCTGCAAGGGGCTTGTATGTGAATGGGAGAACTCTGCAAGGGGCTTGTGTGTGAATGGGGGAAACTCTACAAGGGGTTTGTGTGTGAATGGGGGAAACTCTACAAGGGGGTTGTGTGTGAATGGAGGAACTCTGCAAGGGGCTTGTGTGTGAACAGGGGAACTCTGCAAGGGGCTTGTGTGTGAATGGGAGAACTCTGCAAGGGGTTTGTGTGTGAATGGAGGAACTCTGCAAGGGGCTTGTGTGTGAACAGGGGAACTCTGCAAGGGGCTTGTGTGTGAATGGAGGAACTCTGCAAGGGGCTTGTGTGTGAATGGAGGAACTCTGCAAGGGGCTTGTGTGTGAACAGGGGAAACTTTGCAAGGGACTTGTGTGTGAATGGGAGGAACTCTGCAAGGGGTTTGTGTATGAACAGGGGTTCTCTGCAAGGGGCTTGTGTGTGAATGGGGAGACCATCAAGTGACGCCGTGAACGTCGTCTCTATTGTCGCCCCAACACAAGACTGGGGGGGGGGGCGCGGAATGGCTGCCACCATTATGCAAAATGGCTGCCTGATGTGTAATTGCAGTGGCATGGCCGCTCACGTCACAAGCAGGACTGCCACCTTTTTGCGCCCCCACTGCTGGGTGTGGCAGCGTGATCATAAAATTCAGCCCATATTCTCTATGTCGACCCTATCAAAGGCCTTCATAATCTTAAAGACTTCTATCAGGTCACCCCTCAGTCATCTCCTTTCCAGAGAAAATAGCCCCATGTATTGTATATATTCCCAATGTTTAATATTCTTTTTCTTTTCTTTTGGGCCTCCTTATCTCGAGAGACAATGGATACGTGCCTGGAGGTGGTCAGTGGTTTGTGAAGCAGCGCCTGGAGTGGCTATAAAGGCCAATTCTGGAGTGACAGGCTCTTCCACAGGTGCTGCAGAGAAATTTGTTTGTCGGGGCTGTTGCACAGTTGGCTCTCCCCTTGCGCCTCTGTCTGTTTTCCTGCCAACTACTAAGTCTCTTCGACTCGCCACAATTTAGCCCTGTCTTTATGGCTGCCCGCCAGCTCTGGCGAATGCTGGCAACTGACTCCAACGACTTGTGGTCAATGTCACAGGACATCATGTCGCGTTTGCAGACGTCTTTACAGCGGAGACATGGATGGCCGGTGGGTCTGATACCAGTGACGAGCTCACTGTACAATGCGTCCTTGGGGATCCTGCCATCTTCCATGCGGCTCACATGGCCAAGCCATCTCAAGCGCATCTGACTCAGTCGTGTGTATAAGCTGGGGGTGTTGGCCGCTTCAAGGACTTCTGTGTTGGAGATATAGTCCTGCCACTTGATGCCAAGTATTCTCCGAAGGCAGCGAAGATGGAATGAATTGAGACGTCGCTCTTGGCTGGCATACGTTGTCCAGGCCTCGCTGCCGTAGAGCAAGGTACTGAGGACACAGGCCTGATACACTCGGACTTTTGTGTTCCGTGTCAGTGCGCCATTTTCCCACACTCTCTTGGCCAGTCTGGACATAGCAGTGGAAGCCTGACCCATGCGCTTGTTGATTTCTGCATCTAGAGACAGGTTACTAGTGATAGTTGAGCCTAGGTAGGTGAACTCTTGAACCACTTCCAGAGCATGGTCGCCAATATTGATGGATGGAGCATTTCTGACATCCTGCCCCATGATGTTCATTTTCTTGAGGCTGATGGTTAGGCCAAATTCATTGCAGGCAGCCGCAAACCTGTCGATGAGACTCTGCAGGCACTCTTCAGTGTGAGATGTTAAAGCAGCATCGTCAGCAAAGAGGAGTTCTCTGATGAGGACTTTCCGTACTTTGGACTTCGCTCTTAGACGGGCAAGGTTGAACAACCTGCCCCCTGATCTTGTGTGGAGGAAAATTCCTTCTTCAGAGGATTTGAACGCATGTGAAAGCAGCAGGGAGAAGAAAATCCCAAAAAGTGTGGGTGCGAGAACACAGCCCTGTTTCACACCACTCAGGATAGGAAAGGGCTCTGATGAGGAGCCACCATGTTGAATTGTGCCTTTCATATTGTCATGGAATGAGGTGATGATACTTAGTCGCTTTGGTGGACATCCGATCTTTTCTAGTAGTATGAAGAGACCACGTCTGCTGACGAGGTCAAAGGCTTTGGTGAGATCAATGAAAGCAATGTAGAGGGGCATCTGTTGTTCACGGCATTTCTCCTGTATCTGACGAAGGGAGAACAGCATGTCAATGGTCGATCTCTCTGCACGAAAGCCACACTGTGCCTCAGGGTAGACGCGCTCGGCCAGCTTCTGGAGCCTGTTCAGAGCGACTCGAGCAAAGACTTTCCCCACTATGCTGAGCAGGGAGATTCCACGGTAGTTGTTGCAGTCACCGCGGTCACCTTTGTTTTTATCGAGGGTGATGATGTTGGCATCGCGCATGTCCTGGGGCACTGCTCCCTCGTCCCAGCACAGGCATAGCAGTTCATGTAGTGCTGAGAGTATAGCAGGCTTGGCACTCTTGATTATTTCAGGGGTAATGCTGTCCTTCCCAGGGGCTTTTCCGCTGGCTAGGGAATCAATGGCATCACTGAGTTCCGATTTGGTTGGCTGTATGTCCAGCTCATCCATGACTGGTAGAGGCTGGGCTGCATTGAGGGCAGTCTCAGTGACAGCATTCTCCCTGGAGTACAGTTCTAGGTAGTGCTCAACCCAGCGGTCCATCTGTTTGCGTTGGTCAGTGATTATGTCCCCCGATTTAGATTTGAGGGGGGCGATCTTCTTGATGGTTGGCCCAAGAGCTCTCTTCATGCCATCATACATTCCTCTGATGTTTCCGGTGTCTGAGGCCAGCTGAATATGACTGCATAGGTGTTGCCAGTAGTCGTTTGCGCAACGCCTAGCTGTTCTTTGTGTAGTACTTCTGGCTGCTTTAAGTGCTGCGGATGTTAAATCGCTGGGGGCTTTCTTGTAGTTCAACAGTGCAATGCGCTTAGCGGCTATGACAGGTTCCAGCTCTTCATTATGAGATTGAAACCAGTCTGCATTTCTCTTCGCACTTTTGCCGTAGGTGGTCAAAGCTGACTCATAGATGGCGTCTCTGATGTGGGCCCACTTGGTCTCAGCATCCCCTGTGGGAGTGTTTTGAAGGGCTGTTACAAGTGAATTTAGAAATTTTTGTAACAGCTGTGGGTGAGAAATTCTGCTCGTGTTGATGCGCGGGTGGCCCTTCTGCTTGGAATGATGCAACTTCTTTGGTCTGAGTCTAACCTTGCTGCACACCAGGGAGTGGTCGGTGTCGCAGTCCGCACTGTGGAAGCTGCGTGTGATTTGAACACTGTTTAAGGCGGCTCGCCTTGTGACAATGAGGTCTAGCTGGTGCCAACGACGTGATCTTGGGTGCCTCCATGAAACCTGGTGACAGGGTTTAGTGTGAAAGAACGAGTTGGTGATGCAGAGGTTATGATAGGTACACAACTCAAGCAGTCTCTGCCCGTTCTCATTCATCCTTCCAACACCATAGCGCCCAAGGCAGGAGGGCCATGAGTCATATATATATATTTGAATACAGTCACACCCTTCATGATAGCCTAACTTTAATGCTAAATTGAGTTCAAACTTAAATATTGAATTATTCTAATAAAAACAGCTGACTTTAGACTTAGCATTTTAACCTGAGTATTAGTCTACCTCTGGTTCTATGATTGGCCAAGCAGTATCTAATCTTATAGCTGGGTTTCTAGGAATTTTTGAAGGTTATTTTGAGGAAAGGATGAAAATAGGTGCTAAATGGGTGCCCTGTTACAAAGACACATCATTTTGAAGGTCTGATTTTATTTTGAAATTTTGGTCCTAATTGTTGATTTCCATAATTTGAACTTGTCTGAATATGCTAAAACAAAGACGCCTGCTGATTTAGTACTGAAGCGTGATTAGTCGCAATTTTTCATTGAGTAGTGTATGTGAGCTCCACCCATCCACTTCCACTGAAGGTGTTCCACCAAGTTATTTTTCAGCCACAACTGGAGTCTTGAACCAAGAGGAGGAGAGCACAACCTGCAGCTGTCAAAGGTAACAGGGCCCTTAGTGTTTATGCCACAGGGTCAGTTCAGGTTACAACAGGTGAAATCAGCAACGTCTCCCAGTTTGCTGTGCAACGCTGTATCAGAGAAGTCATGGAGGACCTCTATGCCAGAAAGACAGAGTGTAGCAGGATGAGAGACTACTGGACTTCACACGCAAGCACATCACCATATGTGCATCTTTCTGAAGGAATAAAATTCCACTCCCTTAATGTCCAGCTTCTTTGCAACCACAGGCAGCATATCATATAGGTCTGTGGCTAGTGTCCTGGCAGCATCCATCTTGTTCCAGTCCTGTGTGCTAAAGGCCTGCTCAGGTCAGGGGGAAAAAACCCAACCCGAACCCAACAGAACTACATCGGACCCGAGCCCGACCCGGCCCGAGTCCCTCCATTTTTTCCCGCGCCCGACCCAACCTGAGCCCAACCCTGACCCGACCCGACCTGAACACTGGAATGTTCCCCCTGCCTACCTTGCGACTCCGAATCTGCAGGAAACTGCAGCATGATCATGATGACGTCATAGAGACGCTCACTCGCTCACTGCGCAAACTCAGAGTTTCCCGTCTCGATGTCCCAGACTCCCAGCTCAGGTAGGTTTTTTACTTTTAACACTTACCAGCAGAGCAAAATGCAATTCTTACTTTGTATGTCCGACCCGGACCTGGCCCGACCCTTACTTTGTGTGTTCTAAAGAAGGACCCGGAAGAGCATCCTGACCCGACCCGAACCCAACACGTCGTCGGGTCCCGTTGGGTTCGGGTCAGGTAGCAGGCATTTACTGTGTGTGACATTTATTCCGACCAAACGGTGAGGTCTTAGGCTAGCTCCTGGGTGATCAGGACTATCACCTTCAGACATGGCTCATAACTCCTGGCAGGAACCCTGGTACAGCCACAGAGCTGGTGTGCAATGGCAGCCATGCTACCACCAGAAACGTCATTGAGCAGACCACCTGCATGCTCAAGCATTGCTACTGCTGCCTGACAGAGCTAACTGTATTTCTAGGTTTGTGTTGTGTGCTGCATGGTACATAACTTGGCAATAATGAGGGACCAGTCCATAAACAACAGCAAGAAGTTCAGGAAGAGAGGAGGAATATCAGCAGCAGAAATAAGAGGAAGAGCTTCCAATGGAAGCTGCCATGATAGCTGCCACTGTCATGTTCATGCAGCTGACCACTTGCTTCATATTGAATAGAATGGTCTTCACCCTTTGCACATCATAGTCACATCATAATACCATCATTTGTACCATAATTTAAATGTTGTAATACTTTCTTCAAATAATGGTGGAAGGAAAATAATATATTTCTACGGTTATGAACGCTCACAACTCAATAACAAAACACTATCATTAAACAGCTTTAAACTATTTTCTGGTGCTACAAGACTCTTTCTTTCCCAACAAAGCTGTCTTGCCCTGAAAGATTGTGGGAAAAAAATTATCCTCTCAAAGTCAGTAGAATACAAAGGTCTCATTTTACATAGCCACGCTTCAAAGGCTAAAGGTGTCAGTATGGTCCTATTGAATAGTTTATATATGCAATGTTTATATCCACAGGTGAGTGTAACAAATTATTCAAACAAGTTGAAAAATTTTGCATTGCAATAGAGTTGGGGCTGAATTTAATGTGCCGTCGAAGGTGGGTATGGTGACATGGGGGGGGGGGCGGGGGCGTGGTGGTGGATGGAGAATCGAATCACAGCCATCCACCTGGAATTCTGGCATCATGACGTCGGTTCTGGATTTTGTTAGTGGCAGAAAAGCACCATGGCGGCATTTTTGCTCCAGTGCGATGGGAAGCTATTTTAAATTGCTGAAATGCTTATTTAAATGCATTTAAATGTGAATTAATTCTGGTTTAATGATTGGTCCTCCATTTTGTGAACAGCAGGCGGCACTCATGTGCCTTTGGGTTCTCAACCATTAAAACTGGGCGGCACCTGTTGTGGGACCACCTTAAGAGGCTGGAAGTGAAGGTCACCGGAGGAAGTGATGTCACATCACACATGACCAAAGAGTTGTGGATGTAGCCCGCCAGAGTGGGATGTGTGTTCATGTGGCTCCTGTAGTAGCTGTGTATATATGTCCTAGTTTAGTTATAATAAAAACCCACATATTCTTTGGATATTTCTTATAGCCCTTTGAGTCTTACAGTAGTTCACATACCAAAGGAACAAGTAATATTACATGGTGGCAACGTTTGGGATATATTTTTCTGAAGAGCACCAAATATTACATCATGGCAACATTTGATTTTTTTTCTGAAGAACACACCTAGAGTCAACAAAGAACAGCCGATTGCCTACCTGGAGTAGTCGTAGATTCAGGAGGAGAGCAGTTGACATGTGACCTCACAACAGTGCCGTGAGCTAGGACTGCAGACAGGACCCAGGAGGTGTTGAAACTCTATGAATACAGTAGGCAATTTGTCAGGAGATCAGAGTTTTCAACTAATCTGGCAGTGGGTCGAAAAATTTGAAAAGAAATAGCTGCACTATTACTTCATTAGTTTTCCCTTTTTTTGCTTCATGGGTGAGGCCTAAGCCGAAAATAGCAGGAAGAGTTCAACAGTGCCACAGGAGGTCTAGCACAAAAAGGCTGGTTGTGGTAGCTGCCAGTACTGCAAGCTGCAGATCTTTGCAAAAAACTATCAATTTAAAAAAAAACATAAATCAGCTTGTATAGGCAAAGAAACTGCCTTAAAAAATGAACAAGCTGTGTAAACAAATAAAACAGTTGTTGTCTCACTCCAAAGGGGCTGGCTTGCAAAAATCAACCTGTCTATAAAAGAAAACAGAAAGCTGTACCTGTGAGACAGAAAACCTGCAAAGCAGAGAGCATGTAAAAGACTTGTGCTTGTGAAAAAGAGAACCTGTGGGAAATGTCCTTTATTTATAAAAAAAAAAGCAGGGTCATCCAGAAAACGGCTTTCAGCTATCCAGCTATGGATTGGAAGGCAGGTAAGAACTATCCTGCTCAGTCATCATCTCCCTAGGTTTTCCACAGTAAAGTATATACTTCTTTCTAAATAAGAGAAGATAAAGACACCGTATGACAGGCAAACAGGACTAGAATTAGCTTGACTGCGAGTAGGACAGAAGGTCAGAGTCCTCAATCATGCGTCAAGGACTTGATAGCTTGCAGAGGTTGCTAGGATATACAACCAGCCCAGCTGGTGCGAGGTCCAGACACCCAATGGTGAAATTCGCCGATGGAACCGAAGTCAACTCAGACAGCTGTGCAACAACACCACATGTGACAAACCTAAGACATCACAGACACGTTCAAAGACAAATTCTGAAGATAAACGTACAGAGCCTATGAGCACAGAGGAAGAAAATGTTAACCAGAGTTCTGTGTCACCAGAATCTCAGAGGAGTCATCAAGACAAGCTCTGCGCTCAGGGAAGATGTTTACGATAACTAGATCGGGACGAATAAGCAAACATCTTCTACATTTTAGAGGTGTTAAACTTGCTTACTCATAATTAATGTTTTGTTTTAATCATGTACAGTTAGTCCGAACCACAATATTTTTGTATATTGTATATATGTTTTTAATCTTTGGAAAAAGGGGGATGTTGTGGGGCCACCTTAAGAGAGGACCACCTTAACAGGCTGTAAGTGAAGGTCACCAGAGGAAGTGATGTCACATCACACATGACCAGGGAGTTGTGAGTGTAGCTTGACAGAGTGAGACGTGTGTTGGTGTGGCTCCTGTAGTAACTGTGTATATATGTTCCAGTTAAGTTACAATAAAAACGCACATATTCTTTGTATATTACTTGTAGTCATGAGTCTTAACATAGTTCACATACCAAAGGAACAAGTAATATTACAGCACCAAGGTGAGAGGCCAAATTGCTGCGATGGGGAAGCAGTCTTGAGAATTGCTGTAGAGGGAAGTGGGGAGTTCAGAGGCCATTGTTGGACTGTGTTGCTGTGGGCTCTGCAAGTTGGTCTGGGGTATCGGGGGCTCTGCAAGGGGGTCTGGGGTCTCAACGGCTCTGCAAGGGGGTCCTGGGTCATGAGGGCTCTGCACGGGGGTCCTGGGTCAAACGGCTCGGCAAGGGGGTCCAGGGTCTCAGGGGCTCTGCAAGGGGGGTTCAGTGTGGGTTTGGTGAGTGCAGTATAGGGTTGACAAACTGCTGTGTGATGTGTTTGGTCGCTCACACTGCTGGAACAGAGCCCTGATGTCCATGCATACAGTATCAAATAAAGGCTCACCTTAATGCATGAACTCTGTTGCCTCCTTTCCATTTGTTATTCCTGTCTTGCGACCAGCTGCAATGCGTGCTAGCGCCCGTGAGAGACCATGTGCTAACGAGGGCTTTCATCACATTGGCATGTTAATAAGGGCTGTGGTCACATTGGCTTGGTAAGGAGAGTGGGGTAGGGGGAAATCAGCAGCTCACAATTAATGTATAATGGTACATGGCTTTCAGGCAATGATGGCTAATAAGTTGGAGAAAAGAATTTTTAATTAATTACGACAGAATATATTAGAAACACCTGTGAGACCCAAAGTGTGGCTAGGTGGTCTTCTTAATATGTTTGCGAGTGCTTCTACATGGTGTGATCCTCTTTCAACACTGGGGCCAGTTCCAGTGGGTGACCCCACAGTTACTGACCTCCTCTGTGATCTCCACCCAGGCTTGCTTGGTCAGGCGGGAGGACCTCTTCTTGCCATCCCTGGGGAAGAGGGCCTCCTGCCTTTCCCTTGCAGCCTGGAGGAGAATCTGCAGGGAGGCATCACTGAACTATGAGGGGCCACCCGGTGTGTCTGGCCTTGGGCATTCTTTGCTGTCCTCCTTGGTATGGGGAGGTGGTGAGGGGCTGGGGTTTCCATAAATGAGCTTAGCAATGTTTTCAGGAGTACACTGATAGCTGTCAGTGACTCTAAGGCAGGAGTGAATGCAGGGCTGGCAAGCCTTTAAATATGGCGCCAACACTGCTCCAGAGTCATCTGACGCCGTATTAACCGTGTGGTTGGGCAGGGGCATCGCCTCCAGAATGTAAAACAGTCACCAGCCATGTGATTGCGGTGGGCCGCCTATCCATGTCGCATTCAGGAACAGCACCCATTTCTGGGTGGCGATGGACTCACAAAATTCAGCCTGTGATGAGCAAACTTGCCAGGTAGCCAGTATTGAGAATTTTGATTATAGGTTTTGTTTTTGGCTATTCAGGAACTATGCATTGGATTTAGCGGAGGTGACAGGGATTCCACTTTGACACTGCGTCGGTGAGTGACAGGACCCGCGGCCGCATTTTGCCAGCAGCAGCCAATTAATTGACTGCCGCAGGGGCTGCTGTCCCCATTAAGGATGGTGGCCGGCCCAATCAGAGAGCTGGAAGCTCAGCAGCGCCACTGCTAGCAGTGGCCACTACTGGTGCTGCACCTGGTGGATGATGGCGCGTTGATGGACATGTGCTCTCAAAGTCCAGTAAGTTGGGTCTGGGGGTACCAGTCCAGTCAGGCAGGCCCTGGCGAGGGGGGGGGGGAGGATGGTAGCTGAGGACAGGTGGCATCGGACAGGTGGCATCGTTGCCACAGGGGCAGCCATTGCCATCGGTAGCCCTTCTATGGGTCAAAGGGTGCCCAAAAAGAACCCCCCCCTCCCCTCGAATGTCCACTGGGAGACCACCAGGGTTTACCTGGCAGTGCCTTCATTCAGCTGCAGACCCTTCCAGCCACGTAAAATGCCAGTGGAGGTGGCAATACGCCCTTAATTGGCCACTTAACTGCCTCAATTGGGCTCTGGGCTGGGAGGGCATCTGCCAGCTTTCCCACTGCTGGCAAAATAGCATGGTGGCAGGAAGACATTGCGCATGCCACCTAATGCCTGCTCATGCCATTTTGCTAGCCCTCCCGCCTCCCAGCCCATCCCCAGATCGCTGGTAAAATTCAATCCTGTATTTGTATGAGAATTGCCTAAGGTAGGGACACGTAGCCTTTCAGGAGTAAACCAAATTAAATTAAGAACTAGAATTAGTTTTATGGCTTGTCTTCCAAAAAAAATCGTTACCTTATTGACAATCTCAAATACTTATTACAGAAGAACCCACAACACAGCCTTCGTACCAAATGTGATCCATTTTAATTTATGGCCCTTTGCATGCCTCTTGTTTTGTGTATCAGTGTGTTATCATTCACAGCATGTCAGTATATAGGACTCTGACTGGATACATGCAAATTTTATAATTTAGCACTCCTGCTGTAGAGCTTTGTGTGATGAAAAAATGTCAAGAGATAGGTACCTATGATGAAAAGTAACTCTACTTTCATATTAAATCAATGGTTTGTAATAGAGTTGCCTTTGCTGTTTACATAAATCAAGAATATACTTTTTATGTTGTAAATAGACTTTGATCATTAATTAGGAACAAGCTCATAATCGAATTCTGGAAAAGAGCATTTAATTCAGTTAATTTGTAAGCACACAGGGCGGCACAGTGGCGCAGTGGTTAGCACCGCAGCCTCACAGCTCCAGGGACCCGGGTTCGATTCCGGGTACTGCCTGTGTGGAGTTTGCAAGTTCTCCCTGTGTCTGCGTGGGTTTTCTCTGGGTGCTCCGGTTTCCTCCCACAAGCCAAAAGACTTGCAGGTTGATAGGTAAATTGGCCATTATAAATTGTCACTCGTATAGGTCGGTGGTAGGGAAATATAGGGACAGGTGGGGATGTTTGGTAGGAATATGGGATTAGTGTAGGATTAGTATAAATGGGTGGTTGATGTTCAGCACAGACTCGGTGGGCCGAAGGGCCTGTTTCAGTGCTGTATCTCTAATCTAATCACACTGAGCAGCTTTACATTCATTTCCAAGGGTTGGCAATGGTGAACAGAAAATTTAGTTCTGCTACTGACACAGACTTATGACAGTAACCAAAGGCAACAGAAAAAGGAGATGGTCATAATATAAAACATGAATAGTTAAATTCTAATTAAAAAGATACATACATCAAATACCACCCATTAACCATCAATTTCATAACTCTATTACGTATTTAGCATGTGACATATCAACATATTGACATGTCTTACTAATTACCTGGGCTGAGGAGGTGGGACTGGAGGCAGGCGTGCTGGCAATTTTGCACTACCAGCCGGTATGTCGCCATGTTCCAGCCTCTAGCGTATTTTCATGGAGGCTGCTTTGGGTGGTGGGGGTGACGGCTATCCATCTGCCGGAGGCAGGTAGCAAATTAGGCCAATTAAAGTGCTATTGACGGCACTCTTCAGACACTGTCTGGAATTTTCCAGGCAGTAGGTGGGCCTCCTGCTGATGCTGAAGCCCGGACAATGGAAGGAGGTGGCCTCCGGGTGGCAGACCAAGGGTCCAGCGATGTCTCATTTAATTTTGCTCCCCATCACCCTGAAGACACGATTGCCAGAAGATCACAGCTGCGGTCGCAGACCATCCTGTGGAGGGGTTTCCCCTCTACAGTGACAGCCTGGCAGCTGTGGCCACTTTTTATTTTTAAACTTTTATAATTCTTCAAAGGATGCTTCCATCTAGAGACGTCCTCTTGTTCTCCTACCTTCACCGGTAGCGCCCAACTCTCCTGATGTGGCTACTGGTCGCACAGAGCCTCAAATTGCTCTCATTGGCTCTCCCGGTTGTGGAACCCGCCCACTGTTGTTACTTGGACAGGGCTCCTGGTGGTAGCTTCTTAATTGGTCACCTCCTCCAAAATCTCCTTCAGGGTCCTGCTGCTGGCATTTCTGGATTGGGACCCAGGAACAAAAATCCAGCCCATAGTGTTTACAGCTTTTAGGTTCATTGTGATCCATAACTATAAATGTTCGTGATGATTGGGTTGGAATGGGGGAATTGGATGGTGGAATGTAGGGGTCCCGATCCGGTGGGGAGGATTGGATTGTGGTCCAGGAGGCCTGGTTGAAACCTGGGCCAGCAGGCCAGTCATGTGACTAGCTCTTTTTTTAGGGACAACCTGTCCGGTGAGTTTTGTAGATTCTTTCATTCTTAATAGACTCCTCAGTAGGGGGGCTGGAATGCTGACCTTCACACCCTCAATGTTTTTTGATCAAAATCCATTTGGTTAATTGAATCAGGGAGCAGTTCCATTGACTTCTCCAGGCAACTGTCTCTTAGATTGCAGGTGCAGCCATGTTTTTAGTCCAGTAAGCATTTACAATGCATGTTCCATATGACGAAATTAATATGTCTCATTCTTGGCAGGTGTGGTTTTCCTCACATGGTGTACAGCCTCATTATAATATTTAAACGATCAACCTGCTTTGAAATGGCTTGCTCACCTGCCCTTTTTCACCCTCCACTAAAATCAGAAGTGGAGGGGTTTGAGGCATGTTCAGATCCCATTCCAGATATTTTACATTTTAACTTCTGACATCACCCCAAACATCAGCCTAATATGTGAAGGAACCAACTATGGAACAGGATTTTTTTTAGATCTAGTATTGTGCAATGAGACAGGGTTAATTAGTAATCTTATAGTAGAGAAGGGGAAGAGTGATCATATTAAGTTTAGGAGTGATGTGATTAAGGCTGAAACTGGGATCTTAGAGTTAAACAAGTCAATTACAAGGTTATGAGGGCCAAGTTGGCTGAGGCAGATTGGAAAAAGACTAAAAGATATGATGTTAGATAAGCAATGACAAACATTTAAATAAATAATTCATAATTCTCCATAAATATACATTTCCTTAGGAATAAAAACTCCATTTGAAAAGTGCTACAGCCCTTGGCTGACTAGGGAAATTAAGGATAGTATTACATTAAAAGAACTTTACCACGTTGTAAGCCTGAGGTTTGGGAGGGTTTTAAAAATTGCCAAAGGACAACCAAGAAATTGACAAGAATGGGGAAAAGGAATATTAGAGTAAACTAGCAAGAAACATACAACAGAATGTGAAAGCTTTTATAAGTATGTAAAAAGATATTATCAAAAGTAAATGTGGGTTCCTTAAAGGCACAAACAGGAGAA
Organism: Heterodontus francisci; assembly: GCF_036365525.1. NCBI lineage: Eukaryota > Metazoa > Chordata > Chondrichthyes > Heterodontiformes > Heterodontidae > Heterodontus > Heterodontus francisci. Next base: position 32,386,278 of record NC_090388.1, on the reverse strand, counting down.
ATTATAATGGGGAACAAGGAAATGAGAGAGACATGAAACAAATATTTTTTGTCTGTCTTCACAAAGAAATACTGAAAATTATGGGGAACCAAGTGTCGAATAAGACTGACGAACTTAAAGTAATTAATATTAGTAAAGCAAAAGTACTGTAAAATTTAATGGGATTAAAAGGTGATAAATCCCCTGGACCTGATGGGCCACGGAGCCTCGCCGCCACTGGGAAGATCGGGCTCAACACTGCTGCCATCGGGCTCCGTGGCGGGCTGCTGCCGGAACGATCTTCCGGCCCCCCCCCCACCCCCCCCCGTCACGGAGCCCGACGTCAGGAGCTCAGTAAAATCCCCGCCATTGTTATACAAATTAAGGGTGCCTGGAATTGGCGGTAATAGCATGGATTGAGGATTGGTTAATGGACAGAAAATAAAGAGTAGGATTAAATTGGTAATTTCTGGATGGCAGGGTGTAACTAGTGTCAAGGATCCATGCTTGAGTCTCAGCTATTTAAAATCTATATCATTGACTTAGATGAGGGGGCCGAGTGTAATAGATCCAAGTTTACTGATGATACATAGCTAGGTGAGCAAGTAAGCTGTGAGCAAAGAGGTTGCAAAGGGATATAGATCAGTTACATGATGGGGTAAGAAGGTGGCAGATGAAGTATAAAGTTGGGAAGTGTGAAATTATCACTTTTGTAGGAAGAGCAAGGAAATCAGGACCTCTGCTGCGCAATAACAGCCAAAAGACTCACCATCCAAACACATTGAACAGTGTGAAATTGCTGCACTTACCTCATTGATACAAATTAAACTCGCCAGAAAAAGTTAGAGTTGTCCATTCCAGCTTAATTATTCTTTCAATGGTGTTATCTTCTTCTTCTTCTTTGGCCTCCTTGTCTCGAGAGACAATGGGTAAGCGCCTAGAGGTGGTCAGTGGTTTGTGAAGCAGTGCCTGGAGTGGCTAGAAAGGCCAATTCTAGAGTGACAGACTCTTCCACAGGCGCTGCAGATAAAATTGGTTGTCGGGGCTGTTACACAGTTGGCTCTCTCCTTGCGCTTCTGTCTTTTTTCCTGCCAACTGCTAAGTCTCTTTGACTCGCCACTCTTGAGCCCCGCCTTTATGGCTGCCCGCCAGGTCTGGCTATCACTGGCAACTGACTCCCACGACTTGTGGTCAATGTCACAGGACATCATGTCGCGTTTGCAGACGTCTTTACAGCGGAGACATGGATGGCCGGTGGGTCTGATACCAGTGACGAGCTCACTGTACAATGCGTCCTTGGGGATCCTGCCAGCTTCCATGCGGCTCACATGGCCAAGCCATCTCAAGCGCCGTTGGCTCAGGAGATGCTGGGGATGTTGGCCTCCTCGAGGACTTCTGCGTTGGAGATACGGTCCTGCCACCTGATGCCAAGCATTCTCCGGAGGCAGCGAAGATGGAATGAGTTGAGATGTCGCTCTTGGCTGACATATGTTGTCCAGGCCTCGCTGCTGTAGAGCAAGGTACTGAGGACACAGCTTGATACACTCGGACTTTTGTGTTCCGTGTCAGTGCGCCATTTTCCCACACCCTCTTAGCCAGTCTGGACATAGCAGTGGACGCCTTTACCATGCGCTTGTTGATTTCTGCATCGAGAGACAGGTTACTGGTGATAGTTGAGCCTAGGTAGGTGAACTCTTGAACCACTTCTAGAGCGTGGTCGCTGATATTGATGGATGGAGCATTTCTGACGTCCTGTCCCATGATGTTCATTTTCTTGAGGCTGATGGTTAGGCCAAATTCGTTGCAGGCAGCCGCAATCCTATTGATGAGTCTCTGCAAAGACTCTTCTGTGTGGGATGTTGATGCAGCATTGTCAGCAAAGAAGAATTCTCTGATGAGGACCTTCTGTACTTTGGTCTTCGCTCTAAGACGGGCAAGGTTGAACAACCTGCCACCTGATCTTGTGTGGAGGAAAATTCCTTCTTCTGAAGACCTGAACGCATGTGAGAGCAGCAGGGAGAAGATGATCCAAACAGTGTAGGTATGAGAACACAGCCCCGTTTCACGCAACTCAGGATAGGAAAGGGGTCTGATGAGGCTCCGCTATGTTGAATTGTGCCTTTCATATTATCATGGAATGAGGTGATGATACTTAGTAGCTTTGGTGGACATCCAATCTTTGCTAGTAGTCTGAAGAGACCACGTCTGCTGACGAGGTCAAAGGCTTTGGTGAGATCAATGAAAGCAACGTAGAGGGGCATCTGTTGTTCGCGGCATTTCCCCTGTAGCTGACGAAGGGAGAACAGCATGTCAATGGTGGATCTCTCTGCTCGAAAGCCATACTGTGCCTCAGGGTATGCCTCAGGGTAGACAAGCACAGCCAGCTTCTGGAGCCTGTTTAAAACGACTCGAACAAAGCCTTTCTCCACTATGCTGAGCAGAGAGATTCCACGGTAGTTGTTGCAGTCACCACGGTTACCCTTGTTCTTATACAGGGTGATGATATTGGCATCGCGCATGTCCTGTGGTACTGCTCCGTCATCCCAGCACAGGCAAAGCAGTTCATGGAGTGCTGTGAGTATAGCAGGCTTTGCACTCTATTATTTCAGGGGTAATGCTGTCCTTTCCAAGGGTTTTTCCACTGGCTAGAGAATCAATGGCATCACTGAGTTCCGATTTTGTTGGCTGCTCATCCAGCTCATCCACGACTGGCGGAGACTGGGCTGCATTGAGGAGTGACAACATTTTCCCTGGAGTACAGTTCTCGGTAGTGCTCCACCCAGCGGTCCATTTGCCTGCGTTGGTCAGTGATCGTGTTCCCTGATTTAGACTTGAGGGGGGCGAGCTTCTTGATGGTTGGCCCAAAAGCTCTCTCAATGCCAATATACATTCCTCTGATGTTTCCGGTGTCGGAGGCCAGCTGAATATGACTGCATTGGTGTTGCCAGTAGTCATTTGCACAACGCCTGGCTGTTCTTTGTGCAGAGTTTCTGTCTACTTTAAGTGCTACAGATGTTAACTCGCTGGAGGCTTTCTTGTAGTTCAACAGTGCAGTGAGCTTAGCGGCTATGACAGGTTCCAGCTCTTCAAAGTGAGATTGAAACCAGTCTGCATTCTGCTTCTCACGTTTGCCAAAGGTGGTCATTGCTGAGTCATAGATGGCGTCTCTGATGTGGGCCCACTTGATCTCTGCATCTCCTGCATGATTGTTTTGAAGGGCTTTTTCAAGTGAATTTAGAAACTTATGTGACAGCTGTGGATAAGAAATTCTGTTAGTGTTGATGAGCAGGCAGCCCTTCTGCTTGGAGTGATGTAGCTTCTTTGGTTTGAGTCTAACCTTGCTGCACACCAGGGAGTGGTCGGTGTCGCAGTCCGCACTGTGGAAGCTACGTGTGATTTGGACACTGTTTATCGAGGCTCGCCTTGTGACGATGAGGTCCAGCTGGTGCCAACGACGTGATCTTGGGTGCCTCCATGAAACTTGGTGCCAGGGTTTAGTATGAGAGAATGAGTTGGTGATGCAGAGGTTGTGATAGGTACACAACTCCAGCAGTCTCTGTCCATTCTCATTCATCCTTCCAATGCCATAGCGCCCAAGGCAGGAGGGCCATGAGTCATGGCCGGCCCCAACCCTGGCGTTAAAGTCCCCCAGCAGGAACAAATGTTTGGTATTGGGAATGCTACAAATAATATTATGGAGTTCCTCGTAGAACTGGTCTTTAACTTCAGGTGAGGAGCAGAGTGTTGGAGCATAGATGCTGAGTAGGTGTACTGGACCAGAGGTGGTGAGCAGTCGGATGGACAGTATGCGGTCCGAGCCATTTGAAGGTGGCTCTATCATGCTGAGCAAAGAGTTTCTGATGGCGAAGCCCACTCCATGCTGTCTTGGTTCTTCAGGATCCCTACCCTGCCAGTAGAACGTGTATTTTTGTTCTCTTACAGATCTGCTCGCAGGAAGGCGTGTCTCCTGACGTGCTGCAATGTTCACATTGAGTCTACTGAGCTCGTTGTTAATGATGGCAGTCTTCCAAGAGCCGTTGATTTGTGTAAGGTCTTCCGAAAGGCCAGGACACATAGTTCTCACGTTCCAGCTTTCAAAACGAAAGGCTGGTAGCTTCTTTCCTATTTCTGACATGCTATTTGGTGTGGTGTTACAGTCCACTTGTCGGGCAATGACCCTGAGCTCCAAGCACCCATTGAAGCAGGTGGACTGTGGCGGGACAGAACCTTACTGACCGGGGGCTGCCCGGTTTGAGGTGGGCGGTGGCTGTCCAGTGAGATGCGATGGCCTCTCCCACTGACAAAGGCAACCCGTGGCGCCCAATCTCTACGCCAATTGAGCTGGTAACTGCCGCCTTCCGTGTTGTTTTGGTCGCTGTGAGGCGACTATGGAGTGACCTCTCCATAGCGCATGCCTGGGCGGATGTATGGAGGTTGTGAGTTGCCCAAGCGTCATAACCCGCTCTCGGCCTTCCTAGTGGGGTCCAAAGGAGTGCAGAGCACGACGCTTGGCACCGGTATGGCTGCAGGAACTGCCGGAAACATGCCAAAGGTGACACATGACCAACTTAGGGGTTCCGCTCCGGATTTTCTGTTTGGGTTTACTTCCTTAGCCTTGGTCTCTCCCGAGACGCCCACAAGGCAGTGAGGTTGTTACCTCCTATCCTTGAGCAGTGGCTCTAACAAGTAAACTGTATGATTTCTTGGAAGGAGAGGGAAGGCGGGAGGGGGTGCAAGGGGGAGAGGGAAGCAGGTGCAAGTGGGGAACGGGGTGCGATGGAAGCTGGAAAGGTGGGGGGGGAGGGGGTGCAGGGGGGAAAGGGGTGCGACGGGGGAAGGTGGTGCGAGGCGGGGGAGGCTTCCGGCGGGGATCGCGACCCTGGCGAGCGGGCCAGCCCACAGCCTCCTCGATGTCAGCGTCCTCCAGGCTAATGCTGCGCTCCATCCGGTTCACGGTGGAGCTTCTTTCCTGGCTCCCAGCTGTGACGGCGGAAGGGCGACCGAGGCCGGATTGAGGCCCTGAGCCTCGACGACGGTCTTAATTATTGCTAAACAACATCGCTGGCACTGAAAAATTACTTTTGCAAGTGTGAAGACTCATTGCTTTAGATTATAATTATTGTTGGAGATAAATAAGAACATGTAACTTTTATTTTGTCTCTTTCACTCAATCCAATTGTTCATTTCTTATTTATTATTCTCTCTGTACATGATTAGACATTGAATTCAAATATTCTAACTTGATACATTCTTGATACGACTCTGCCACTCATTCGTGATTCTTCAGTCGGTTTGGTTAAGGAGATACACAGTTACTTTTCAGGTCGGTGGCCTGTCAACGTTAACTCTGATTCTGTCGCCAGACCTGCCGAGAATCTCAGTTTTTCGCTCAGATTTCTAGGATCTGCAGCACTTTATGCTTGTGCACAGCTTCTTGCCCTGTATTGGATCCTGCACATTTTGGTTCTCTAATTTACAGTCAATTCCAGTGCAAACGCCCGCCCGCCAGCCAAAAAAACTTCACAAAGTTTGTGCCACTTACAATTGTAAGGTTTGCTGCTGAGAGCGAAACCCAGCCACACAGTGCCTTGTGGAGGCGGCGGTCCCTTTAAGAACGAGGAGCCGGTCGTTGATTGGTTGGAAGTCAGCCCCGCGCTCCCAGTGCGCCTGCGCGTGTCGAGGGACGCTGCATTCGCCAAGGAAACGGCGAGAGAAACAGAGGCAGAGAGTAATTCAGACAGGGCAGGATCGATCAGCGGGGAACATGCTCTTGCAGTTCAAGGTGAGATCGCTGCTCTTTGGTTTTAATAACTCGACCTGACTGATTAGTGGAGGCTGGTCCCGCGGTTGTAACGACCACCAGGCCCCGCTCTGCCTTATCTGCCCCCCTCCCCGAGTCTCCAGGCCCCGTCCTGACTGCGGCTTCCTCCCTTCCCCTCCCCTAATACCCCCCAGTTTCCCCCCCCCCCCCCCCCCTCCCTGTCTCCAGGTCCCGCTCTGCTTGCGGCTTCCCTCCCTCCCAGTAGCCCCCAGGCCCCACTCTGCCGACAGCTTCCTCCCCCCTTTCTCCAACACTTGTGCAAAAAAGCATCAAATGAGGAACGTTGCTTGGCCATTTGCATTAATACAGCAACTCCAGTAGAGGTTTGCAGCCCCAGTCTTGATTATTTAAGCAGGGGATCAAAACCTCCTGTTATTGTGGAAGGGATTAGAGACATCGGCTAATAGCCGCAAAAAAAATGAAAATCCAGTTCGAATTCGCTTTTATTTTAATGGGAGCCACTTCCTAGAATCTGGCGACAACCTGCCTCTGCAGATGAGTGTGATTATAGTTGTCCAGGATTATGTAAGAAAGTCCAGCAAGGATTCAAAGCTAAACACATTATTGCTGCAACACAATACCTATGTATACACGCACAAGCGCCATCTGGTTGTACTTGCAGTCTGATGACAGTTGTAAATTAATAGTGTGGACTTGATTTTTTAAAGGCGATTGTTAGAACAGATTACACCCGAATATTTCACCAGAAATTATAGTTTAAGTTTCTATTGCACCGTATGAAGTAGTTGAGACAGTTATACTGGACAGAATGTAAAGAAAGCATCAGATTTAAATAATATTTGTTATTGACACCTTTGAAAACAAATATCTCAATAAACGTCATGTTCCATTCCTAAACTAAGACCAGGATTATGAATGGATCAGGATATATTTGCACTACAGATTAAAATGGAAATTGTCATTTAAAAACCAAATTCGTCAGCACGATTTACAGTTTGGCTTGGTGGTAAACTAAGCACTGTAGCTGCTTGAGACAGAAGGTTGTGGGTTTAAGCCTGACTCCAGGATTTAAACAAATAATCTGATACTCCTGTGCAGTACTGAAAAATGCTGCATTGTCTGAGGTGCTCTTGTTTGCATTAGGTGTTAAGCTACGGCCCCATATGCCTACTCTGATGATTGTAAGAGATTCCCCAGCACAATTCAAAGAACAAGGGAGTTCTTCCTAGGGTTGCCAAACCTCCCGGATTATCTGGAAGTCTTCCAGAATGGAGAATTGATCTCTGCTACAAACCAGCTAGGAGAAACTAGCGAAAATAGGGTTGATGAACAGCACTAGTGCACCAGTGAGAAAAGATGGGACTTTGCCAGACAGGCGCAGTGGGCAGTCCTTGGCAGCACTGATTTTGTACACGTGTGGGCTAGTGAGCTGCAAGAATGTGGCAGTTATTAAGCAAAACTGGAATTTAACATAACCAAGCGGCCTGTCTTTCACTGCCTGGGTTCAGAAAGTGTATCTCTCGATGGTGGGGGAGACCAGAGAGCGCATCCCTAGGGGTGATGGGGAGACAGCAGAGTGTATTTCTCAGGGTATCAGAATGCACCTCTTGCAGGTGGTAGGGAACTATACATGGTGCCCTCAAAACATTTCCTGGTTTTTGCTAATCCCAATACACTCCAGCCAGTGAGTAAAAACAGTCTTCATAGGCTCACTGGGAGTAAAGGTACTCAACTACAGGGGACGCAAATTCTATAAAGGAAATGCAATAATATTTGAAAACTGTGGCAAGTGTCATGTGATCATCCCTTCAGGAATACAAACAGAGTTGGCAATCATAGTTATTCTGTGTCTGGACCAACATGTTCGTGTATATGTATGTTAATGCCACCAAAAAGAATCTAACTGATCCTTCATCTTATTGCTGTTTGTGGGACAATGTAAATTGGCTGTGACATTAGCCTTCATTACTCTTCAAAAGTCATTCTTTGGGTGTGATGTGTTTTGAGACACCCTGAGAATAAAAGGTGCTAAATTAATTCTTGCTTACATCTTTTATAAATATTGACAATCATTATTCAAGAAGACTTACCCCTTTCTAATCTGTTTTTAGATTGTAATAAGTGTTGGCCAGTTTTGGTTCTTTACATAAGCAACTTCACGTGAGAAAAAGATCTTTGTTTATCCAGTAATTGAAACTGAATTCCGACTTTAGTTGAATTTTGAAGTTTCTACTAAATTATATTTTGTCTACTTACTTCTTAGGGTTTAAGTGAATACAGACGAAATTTCAAATGGAATGACTCCAAGAGATCACGCTCTTGTAGTCCCTTTTCTAAGCAAAAAGTACCATGGGCAGGTCTGCCTTCAGAGCAGCTGGGTAAGCCTTTAATACACAAGCGATGTTTTCCAATAGCCATTTTAATCTGTAGCTGCTGCTTTTGTATTAGCAATCGAAAAAAGTTCAAAATTGTCCTTCCCAGGACATAATGTAGTAAAACAGATAATGCTGGACGTACTTAGGTCAGGCAACATCTGTGGAGAGAGAAACAGAGTTACCAGGTGGATGACCTTTCATCAGGAAGGTATAATGTAGTAATTCAGTGTAATTTCTTCTCTTTACCCATCTGTTTAAAACATTTTTATCAATAAATTTGACACTGGCATGAGAAGAATGAAATTGAAGTTTGCTAATACCAAATAAAATGGGGTATAGCAAATTGAGAGAGCGTGCAGGAGGACACAGGTTGCCAGAGTGGACAGATGCACAGCAGATGTAGATTATTGCAGAGAAATGTGAACTCATACATTTTGAGGGAAAAGAGCAGTGAAAGGAAGTATAAACTGTAAGATTCCCGCTGTATTGGAGAAATAGAGAGATCAAGGGGTGAATTGCATGATCTTTAGAGGTTGGAGTGCAGATAGAAAGGCCAAATGGGATTCCTGGTTATAGATAGGGGTGTTCAATACAACAGCAAAGAAGTGATGGTGAATTTGTAGAGTGGTTAGATAGGCCAAATTGGAATATTACATGCAATTATAGGCATCCAACTATGGGTAAAGGGTGCAGTAAAGATTCATCAGAATAAAAGGTTAGTTATGAAAAAAGGCTTGAAAAACTGTCTCCTCCCCTCAACACCCTCCAACCACACGCACACTGGAACAAGAAGGCTACGGTGGATCTAGTAGAAGTTTTAAGACATATGAAAAGTTCTGAAAAGCTAAATAATGAAACAATAAAAACTTATTTCAATCATATAGTATTTTTAATAGAGATTAATGTCCCGAGACAATTCACAGATGTGTAATCAAAAATAAATGGACACTGAACAGGGGTGAACAAAAGCTTATGAGAGATGCAGCTGGATTGGTGGAGGTGGTGGTGGGGCGGGGCGGGGAGGGGGGGTTAGGGTGGGGTTGGTAGTGTAAAGCTTTAAAAGCAATTTTTGTCACAAATGAGTTTTGGAACATGCAATGCTTTAATACTAATAGCTATTGAGGCAAAATCAGTAGCATGATTTAAATTGGTTTCTATAAGAAGGATTTTAAATATCTCTTTTTGTATTTCAGGGAATACAAGGGAACCAAATTTTATCTCAAAGAAACGTGTGCCATATTACAGACCTCAAGTTTCACAATCTTTTCACTGGGACTGGAGCAGTGATTATGCTGGCAAATCCCATGAACCAGTACCCAAAGTACGTGAACTAGTGAAATCACAGACTTCTGTTTTCAATGAAAAAGTGACAGAGAAGGCTCAAGAGACCCAGGAAGAATCTAAAACTCCGAATGCTCCTCGAAAACCTAAAGTTGCAAGATCACGGTCTGCGGACTGCCGTTTGCACTCCGTGTTAGAACCATCAGTAGCCAAAGACAAGCAATTGGCTACAGATGCTCAGAAAGAAAAGGAAGACAACACATCTTCTAGAAAAGAGGGTGTAGATAAAGCAGTTGGCAATGGCGTAAGTAGGAATGATGATTATTAAAGTGATACCACTGGATTTTGGTCCTCTTCCGTAGACTAAATTTAATAACTGCCAAAATGAAACTTTTACATTTGCAATCATATTCTGGTCCTCCTGAAAATTTCAAGAGCAATTTTCAAATATTTTGAATTAATTTTTACATTTATTTACATCAGAATTACTACTATAATACTTTGATGGAGCTTGGTTTCATTTACCAGCTTAATAAAAAGTCAAAATCTTTTAAAGCAACTGTACATCTTTGTAAAAGGTGGTTAGTCGTTGTTAATGTTATGATCCTTCCAGCAGTTAGTTGATCAGGATAGCCATTTTTCATGTAGCCAGGTTGAGCAACCTGGCTTTATGCACCTGCCCAAAGTTAACCAGACACTATTTCTCCGGCAGACACCTATTCCTGAGTTCAAACATTTGCTTGTCAAAAGGGAGGCAGGATGGCTAGATCATGCTTTAAGTTTCTAAGAAATGGACAGCTGCAGAACACTATAGTTTTTGGGATGCCTGAAGACAATGATGCAAACTGACCAACAGAAAGTTAGTCTTGCCCACAGTGGTTAGTGATTGGTTGATACCCATGAGCTGAGAATGATATTTTAAAGGTACACTGCTTCAATAAAGAATATTTGGTTAACTTTTATAACACACACAATGTGATATAAATTGTTTTGAAATGCATCATCATATCACTAGTAAACAATACAAAGCAAACGAAATGCAAACTTCTTCTCTAGCACCCACCCTCCCTCCAAAATGAATTGTTAGGGTGATGATGGGAGGGGTTTGCAAAGTATTTTTTACAGTTGCAGAGCAATGAAACTGGTTGATAAACTGCACCATATATATTTTCAAATTGACACCTTGTGTGCAGTTACGAGCACCTCATGAATGATCTTAGTCATATTAATTGTTGATAGTTATGGTTATTTTATATTTTTATTATGGGATTAATTTAATGAGTCTTTAGGAACTTCTGGACCTACTTATATACATTTCAATGTAAAAACAAAATAATATCCCTTAATTTGTTTCTGCTCTAATAACAGTCAGTGATAAATGTACTGGGGAATTAGAGAATTAGTGGCATTATCTCAGAGACAGAGATTACTCATTTTCTAGTTTTTGTCTATTTCTTTCCCATTCTTCATAACTCACCTCTTATTTTAATGAATCTTTACTGTATCATTTCCATAGCTCTAATATCCTTCCTGTAGTAGAATCCCTGTGGAAGCAGCTTCCACAGTGTGGACTGTGACACCGACCCCTCCCTGGTGTGCAGCAAGGTTAGACTCAAACCAAAGAAGCTGCATCACTACAAGCAGAAGGGCTGCCCGCACATCAACACTAGCAGAATTTCTTATCCACAGCTGTTACATAAGTTTCTAAATTCACTTGAAAAAGCCCTTCAAAACACTCCTACAGGGGATGCAGAGACCAAGTGGGCCCACGTCAGAGACGCCATCTATGACTCAGCTATGACCACCTATGGCAAACGTGTGAAGCAGAATGCAGACTTGTTTCAATCTCACTTTGAAGAGCTGGAACCTGTCATAGCCGCTAAGTGCATTGCACTGTTGAACTACAAGAAAGCCCCCAGCGAGTTAACATCCATAGCACTTCAAGCAGCCAGAAGTGCTGCACAAAGAATAGCCAGGCGCTGCGCAAATGACTACTGGCAACACCTATGCAGTCATATTCAGCTGGCCTCCGACACCGGAAACATCAAAGGAATGTATGATGGCATTACGAGAGCTTTTGGGCCAACCATCAAGAAGATCGCCCCCCTCAAATCTAAATCAGGGGACACAATCACTGACCAACGCAAGCAAATGGACCGCTGGGTGGAGCACTACCTCGAACTGTACTCCAGGGAAAATGTTGTCACTGAGACCGCCCTCAATGCAGCCCAGTCTCTGCCAGTCATGGATGAGCTGGACGCACAGCCAACAAAATCAGAACTCAGTGATGCCATTGATTCTCTAGCCAGCGGAAAAGCCCCTGGGAAGGACGGCATTACCCCTGAAATAATCAAGAGTGCCAAGCCTGCTATACTTTCAGCACTCAACGAACTGCGTTGCCTGTGCTGGGACGAGGGAGCAGTACCACAGGACATGCGCGATGCCAATATCATCACCCTCTACAAGAACAAGGGTGACCGCGGTGACTGCAGCAACTACCGTGGAATCTCCCTGCTCAGCATAATGGGGAAAATCTTCGCTCGAGTCGCTTTAAACAGGCTCCGGAAGCTGGCTGAGCGTGTCTACCCTGAGGCACAGTGTGGCTTTCGAGCAGAGAGATCCACCATTGACATGTTGTTCTCCCTTCACCAGCTACAGGAGTAATGCCACGAACAGCAGATGCCCCTCTACGTTGATTTCGTTGATCTCACCAAAGCCTTTGACCTCATCAGCAGACGTGGTCTCTTCAGACTACTAGAAAAGATCGGACGTCCACCAAAGCTACTAAGTATCATCACCTCATTGCATGACAATATGAAAGGCACAATTCAGCATAGCGGCACCTCATCAGACCCCTTTCCGATCCTGAGTGGCGTGAAACAGGGCTGTGTTCTCGCACCTACACTGTTTGGGATCTTCTTCTCCGTGCTGCTCTCACAAGTCTTCAGAAGAAGGAATTTTCCTCCACACAAGATCAGGTGGCAGGTTGTTCAACCTTGCCCGTCTAAGAGCGAAGACCAAAGTACGGAAAGTCCTCATCCGGGAGCTCCTCTTTGCTGACGATGCTGCATTAACATCGACTCATCGTCAGGATTGCGGCTGCCTGCAACGAATTTGGCCTAACCACCAGCCTCAAGAAAATGAACATCATGGGACAGGACGTCAGAAATGCTCCATCCATCAATATCGGCGACCACGCTCTGGAAGTGGTTCAAGAGTTCACCTACCTAGGCTCAACTATCACTAGTAACCTGTCTCTCGATGCAGAAATCAACAAGTGCATGGGAAAGGCGTCCACTGCTATGTCCAGACTGGCCAAGAGAGTGTGGAAAATGGCGCACTGACACGGAACACAAAAGTCCGAGTGTATCAAGCCTGTGTCCTCAGTACCTTGCTCCACGGCAGCGAGGCCTGGACAATGTATGTCAGCCAACAGCGACGTCTCAGTTCATTCCATCTTCGCAGCCTCCGGAGAATCTTGGCATCAGGTGGCAGAAGTCCTCGAGGCGGCCAACATCCCCAGCATATACACCCTACTGAGCTAGCGGCGTTTGAGATCGCTTGGCCATGTGAGCCGCATGGAAGATGGCAGGATCCCCAAGGTCACATTGTACAGCAAGCTCGTCACTGGTATCAGACCCACCGGCCGTCCATGTCTCCGCTTCAAAGACATCTGCAAACGTGACATGAAGTCCCGTGTAATTGATCACAAGTCGTGGGAGTCAGTTGCCCGTGATCGCCAGAGCTGGCGGGCAGCCATAAAGGCGGGGCTAAAGTGTGGAGAGTCGAAGAGACTTTGCAGTTGGCAGGAGAAAAGACAGAAGCGCAAGGGGAGAGCCAACTGTGTAACAGCCCCGACAACCAATTTTATCTGCAGCACCTGTGGAAGAGCCTGTCACTCCAGAATTGGCCTTTATAGCCACTCCAGGCGCTGCTTCACAAACCACTGACCACCTCCAGGTGCTTACCCATTGTCTCTTGAGACAAGGAGGCCAAAGAAGAAGAGTAGAATCCCTATAATTGCATGCAATGTTCCAATTTTGCCTAATCAATCTCTGAAAATTCACCATCACTCTTTGCTGTTTCATTGAATACCCCTTTCCATTTTCCTCTCTTTAGCATTTTGGTATTCTTTGGCTGTATTCTTTACTTTTTCTCATCTCTTTCTCTCACTACAATTTTCCACTGCCAACTAGCTCCCACAAAAGTGCACGTGATGAGCGTCCCAGTTTCATTTGGCCATCTTGGCTTCTTATCCCAATTATTGCAGAATTCCCTTAGCGTAGCTTGGGGGCGCGCAACCAGCATTGTAGCCCATGTGTTGACAACACTCATTTGCTAAATATGCTACTTTAGCTTGTCTTCTATTTAACTGAAAATCATGGATCATTCATTTCTTGGTGACTGTTGCTATCATCAGCACTGTCGTTTTTAGCTTGCTGTTAAAAGTCACCAAATGTAGGAACTCTTCAGTTGCGGTACACTGAGAACTCCCAGGTCATAGTGCTATTTTCCCCATTGGCAGCTTTTGGGTAGAGAGGCACTTTCCAATTCTAGGGAAGGGAATTCCTCACCCAGACCATACATCGGTGGCAAGCCCTCTATCTCCTGGCATAGCAGATGGGATACGAGGGTGGTGGAAGTGGAGACGATGAATGATTTCAAAAGGAATTTGGATGGGCACTTGAGGGAAATAAACTTACAGCGCTGTGGGGATAGAGCTGGGGGATGGGACAGATTGGATTGCTCTGTAGAGAGCCAGTATGAACTCGATGGGCTGGTAGCCTCCTTCTGTGCCATTAAGACTCTTTGATGAAGTTATACAGAAATATACTGAAGTAATTTAAATTTTTACATAGGAAAAAAGAGCAATGTTAATGTTTGTGATGAGAAGGACAAGAGGAAAATTTAATTCCATTATAATACAACCTGAGGAAGCAATGAGTCAGAGTTATACAGCACAGAAACAGGCCCTTTGGCCCATCGTGTCTGTGCCAGCCATCAAGCACCTAACTATTCTCATCCCATTTTCCAGCATTTGGCCCGTAGCCTTGTATACTATGGCATTTCAAGTGTGCATCTAAATACTTCTTAAATGTTGTGAGGGTTCCTGCCTCTACCACCCCTTCAGGCAGTGTGTTCCAGATTCCAACCACCCTCTGAGTGAAATTTTTTTTCCTTAAATCCCCTCTAAACCTGCTGCCCCTTACCTTAAATCTATGCCCCCTGGTAATTGACCCCTCTGCTAAGGGAAAAAGTTCCTTCCTATCTACCCAACCTATGCCCCTCATAATTTTGTATACCTCAATCAGGTCCCCCCTCAGCCTTCTCTGCTCTAAGGAAAACAACCCCAGCCTTTTCAGTCTCTCTTCATAGCTGAAATGCTCCAGCCCAGGCAACATCCTGGTGAATCTGCTCTGCACCCTCTCCAGTGCAATCCCATCCTTCCTATAGTGTGGTGCCCAGAACTGTACACAGTACTCCAGCTGTGGCCTATCTAGCGTTTTATACAACTCCATCGTAACCTCCCTGCTCATATTCTATGCCTCAGCTAATAGAGGCAAGTATTCCATATGCCTTTCTAACCACCTTATCTACCTGTGCTGCTGCCTTCAGTGATCTAAGGACAAGTACACCAAGGTCCCTCTGACCCTCTGTACTTCCTAGGGTCCTACCATCCATTGTATATTCCCTTGCCTTGTTAGTCCTCACAAAATGCATCACTAATGACTTTTAATTTACTTTCCTTGGTTCCCTGTGATTTGGTTTCCCCATTTTTATAAATTGTTTCATATGGGATGTTTTGAAAAGAGAAAAATCTCTGTTAACATTAAAGATGGTCTGCTTGTAATTGATAGGTTAGCTATGCACTTCAGAAAAAGGCAGGGCTGAAGACTGTACCACGAAAGAGTTTAGTGAGAAACTCTGAGTACCAGAGACAATTCGCTTGGAAAAGTCAGTTGGATAATTCTCCATTACTGGCTGCAGAACAGGTATTATTCATCTTGTTTTGTGTTTCATAGAGCAGTCTTGTTAGTAAATGCCAAGGTAAGATAGTAATAACAATGTATAGAAACCACCAAAAGAATAATAATATAACCTGTTCTAAGAATATCACATTCAACAATTGTACTACAAAAAGTGTATGTTTTATAATTTTTAGGTACATTAAGTTTACTTTACACTTTTTAAGAAAAAAAGAATGGAATGTCCAATTCAGCTGACCACGAAATTAGGTCAACTGAAGCACCAGCTGCAATGATGAGCTTATCTCTATAAGCGTACAAAATGCAATCTGTGAAATGGGGGCCAGTTGGAGACGTGTGCCAATGTGCTGCTTCAGTCTGACCATTCCTGTAACATACAATATATTTGTCAGATTTTTGATAGAACTGCAATATTTGTGTGAAATTAAGTTGCAATAACCACTTGCATTTATATACCACTTTTAACATAGGAGGACATCCCAAGGTGCTTCTCAGGAGTGTAATTAGATAAAAATTGACACTGAGCCAAAGAGCAAGCTTCAGGAGGGGTGAAAAATGCTTGGTCAAAGAGTTTGGTTTAAAGGAGGGGTCTAAAGTTAAAAGGCAAAAAGGCTTAGGGAGTGAATTTCAGAGCTTAATGTCTAGATGACTGAAGCTGTGACCATTAATGGTGGGGCAGAGGAACTGGAAGATGTGCAAGAGATCAGAGTTGGAAGAACAAATGGTTCTTGCAGGGCTGTAGGGCTGGAGGTTGTCACAAAGATAGGGAGGGGAGAGGCCATGGAGGGATTTGAACACAAGGATAAGAATTTTAAATTTAAGGCGTTGGTGGACTGGGAGCCAACGTAGGTCAGCGAGTACAGGGGTGATTGGTGATCAGGTCATGGTGTGGATTAGGACATGGGAGCAGAGTTTTGGATGAACTGAAATTTCTGGAGGATGTAAGATGGGAGGCTGGCCATTTGCAAATTGGAATAGTCGAATTGGGAGGTAACAAAACCATGGATGAGGGTTTCAGCAGCAGATGGGCTGAGGCAGGGTGGAGATGGGCCATTACAGAGGTGGAAGTAGGTTGTCTTTGTGGTGGAGAAGGTATGAGGTCGAAGCTCAGTTCGGGGTCACATGGGTTGCACAAGTTGTGAATAGTGTGATTCAGCCCATTCAAAATGGAATTGGTGGCGAGGATGTGGCAGGGCCTGAAGACAATGGCTTCAATATTCTCAATATTTAATTGGAGGAAATTGCGACAGTCCCACTCAGCTGAACGAGAGGGACATTGGAGGAGGATGGTGTGATGACCATGTCAAAGGCTGTAGAGGTCAAGAAGGATGAGTAGGGATAGTTTAATTACACTCACAGAGGATGTCATTTGTGACTTTGATCAATGGTATTTCAGTGCTGTGGCTGGTATGGAAACTTAATCGGAAATGTTCAAGCATGGATTTACAGGAAAGATGAGCATGGATTTGGAAGGTGCAACATCTGCAAGGATTTTGGAGAGGAAAGGAAGGTTGGAGAAGGGGTGGTAGTTTGCAAGGAGGGAGGGATTAGGGGTAGCATTTTTGAGGGGGTAAAGATGGCAGATTTGCAAATGAGGGTCTCAGTACCTCAGGAGAGGGAATCATTTACAATATTTGCTAGCATGGGGGTCAGTAAGGGAAGCTGAGTGGTCATCAATTTATTAGGAATTTGATTGAGAGAGCAGGGCAGTGGGTCATGTGGACAAGATAAGCTTGGAAAGGACATGAGAGGAGATAGAGAATCTAGAGAAAGATGCAGGTTCATTGCTAGTTTAGGGTGAAACTTTGGGGGAAATAGGTTTGGTGGACAAGGGGAAGGAAGGGATATGACAGAGGCAGCTGAATTTTAGTGATGAAGGAGCTGCGCACTTGTTGGACGTGAGGGTGGAGGATAGCAGGGGAATGTGATTAAGGAGACAGTTGGCAGTGGAGGAAAAGCCTTTGCATTTCAGGTTGCTCAAGGAGAAGTGAGCAGTTTTGACTGAGGAGAGCAGAGCCTGACAATGCTTGAGGTGATCCAGCCAGATCTTATGATGAATGGCTAAACCAGTTGCGCACCACATATATTCAACCCTGTGTCTCTTGTATTTAAGGGAGTGAAGATGGGGGCTGCTGAGAGGGATTAACTAGTGTGGGAAATAATAGGGGTTTTACTGAGGACAAGGGTGTCAAAGGTGGAGGTGAGCAAATGACTGAGCAGATCTAAAACCATAGGTATCACGGTGAACAGGAGGCCAAAGGCTATTCAGTTAAGCGGTTGAAAGTGCAGTTGTAACTGACTTGGGGGAGGGTTTCTTTCAGGGACTGATAGAGAAGAAAGTGGCATTGCAAGGAGGAAGAGGGATGGAGTGGTGAGGGATACAAGGAAGTGATCAGAGATTGTCTGAATCTCAGACTAAGCTATGCGAATAGAAAGGTAAGGCAAGATGGAAAGGTCAAGCAGCTGGCCATGAATATGGGAAGGAGAATTTAAGTAGCAGAAGTTTAGGGAGGACGGTGAAATCAGAGGAGTGGGGCAAGGTGAGTTGAGGTAGAGATTGACATCACTGAGAATGCAGAATCTTTAAAGGTGATGATGGGGGAAAGTTTAGAAAGCATCTTGGTTCAAAGTTTACAAATATTTAAATCCTAATTCAAGTAACTATTATCTGAATGAACAGCATGATGACATTGAATACACTAACTGCTCTACGTCAGCTATTCAAGTTAGGCCAAGCAAAACCAATACTTTTGATGTTTTCTGTCTCAACAATGTTTAAGCTAACTGGATCTGTGCCTTGCTCCAAAAATTTTAAACTTTAACAAGTAAGGGTTGTGGCTTGTAGTAGAAAATTTATTTGAGTGCTGTATTCTTTATTATTCATAGCATTAAGAAATATTATCCCTGTTTCCAGATTATTCACGCCAGAAATAAGGATGTTTCTCCATTTAAATTGGGTAAGGTATTCAGTGAAACAGAATATTCAAGTCAGTTTAAAGGTATGCAACCACCTAAAGGACCACGCTTCCGGAAAGACTTTGAAGGAAAAGAAGCTTTAGCATTTGATCAGGAGAACCTTGACCCGTTAAAGGTAATTGCATATTGCCTGCTCATTTTGTCTGTTTACAGTCAAGAAAAAGAAGTATTTATTTGTGAACCTGCTGAATATGTCTCTTCCTCTTTATGGTTTTGTCAACCTTCCTCAGCTGGAATGGTTGACAGGGGGATGTGTTCTCATGTCTCTGCAGTTGGCTGTTAGATGTTTAGTTTCTTGCAAATATCATTCCTTGCAGGGAAATGTTCTTTCTTGACAACATAATAGATCAAGAACTCATATTATCCCGAGGGATTGCACTCCCTGGTACAGCATGTTGTTCACCAGTGCACTGTACTGCCTAGAAAAAACATGTGTCACCAGTATGATCTAATTCTTGTGTATCTAATCTCAAAAAGACACTCAGAAATATATCAAACATAGTTGAACTCTATTTTAAATATTATTTCTTTCTACGGTTGTTCTTTACTCTTGAGCCCAAAATCCTGTTTTCAGCAGTTTCTCATTTTTGCTCAAAAATATTTTGTATGATGATGAAAAACAGTATCATAATTAAAGGAACATAACTTTTTTTTTAAAGAAGAGAAGTTGTGAAAAATCAGCAATGAATCCTTTGTTGCCTGCCTCTGGCTTTGAGTTTTCATTTATTCAGAGTAATAATCTGAATCCTGTCCATCCTAAGTCAACAGGGTCAGCATCAAAAGACCAGCGACAGGCAGAGGAACAACTGTGTCAAGACAAACAGCTTCGAAACCAACAGAATCCACAGAAACCCATTTTCTCTCGCAAAGGTCTCAGGTAAGCAACTTTACATTTAAAGGGCACAATATTACTATAAAGTATGATTTATCACATTCACATATGTATACATTTATAGTTCATATCATTGTGTCTTTTCCAGAAACATTAAGTCTGAATACAAGACCAGCTTTCGGCCTCCTGGTCAGTATGACTACAGAAGCAGAGCATGCCAACCTGAAGGGGTAGGCAAATAATGGAACATAGAAACAAGCATTGACATTAATACTAATACTAATACTAATGTGTGAAATTCATTGGAACCTTTAATAAGGTCAATTAATTTACAAATAGTCTAACCTTAGAATCGAATACCTCATTGATGAGTATTAATATAAATGAAATTATCTACTTTTGTACTGGATGTATTTTTAAAACTGGTCTTTGAAGGGCACTCTAGGTGGTGCTATTGCACTGTCGTACAATTCCTCAGTCAATGCACACTGAATTCTTGTTGCTTCACTACTTTCAATTTTGAATGTACGTTCTATTGGATTTTCAAAAGCAAACCATTTTAAAGTTATCTCTACTTTTTTTTGTAGGGTACTGAAAGTAACCTAAATTCTTATTGGTATACTGAGGTTAGTTTTTAGATTGTATTTTTAATGTGTGTTCTTGTTTTGATTGATACGTATTTAGCAAGAAAACTTTTTAAGAAAGTGGTTATAATTAGCAACTACTTTTCTATGTTAGTGTTGCACTTCAGTTTTGCCTGCATTTTCTGTGGATAGAGGGGCAGCAACTGTTTTCTGTACTTAGTGAAAACAACTTGCTTTTATGTAAGTAGATTTTAAAAGTACACCGTATTGAACATAACAGGAGCTGAACAATTTTAAAGATAGAATAAGTGATGAAAGCTACTTTAGTTTTTTTTCTGCTCTGATGTCACAGGTGAAAGAACTTAGAGAGAAAGCTGAAGCATATAAGAGGAGAGCACTGGGCACTCACTTCTCTCGGGATCACCTCATCCAAATTTTGTCTGAACAAAATAGGTTCTGGGAGATGTCCTCAACATCTGATACTGAAGAATCAGTCAGTGATAGTGTTAAAGCTCTGGACCTTGCAAGGTATAGATTAATGATGAGCAATCCTGCAATTATTAAAAGTAATATTATGTAAATGTAAACCAATAGATGAACATATTTTTCAGTTTGATTTTAATGTTTGGTGTCACGGCATAAAGTAGTCAAAACTTTTGGTCACGGTGAATTTTTTTTGCCTTCATCAAACGTGGATTAATTTTCATCCATCATTATAAGAGCCTCGCAATGCTTTTTTGTGCAACACCACAAGAGTCTGGCTGCCTAATTTTGAAAATCTTTCAAAAAAATTAATGTTAATGCTTTTGCTATAAATACATCAAGAAATTGTGAATTTGTTGAATCAAACACATGCCATGAATGACATGCAAATGTTGCTACAATAAAATGACACAAATCTTCATAATATTGCTAGCATATAGAGAATATTCCCTGGGTAGTGAAATATGCTTATATTTTTAGAGCAAGAGAAACGCAGAATATTTGCAGCACAGAGAGACAAAAGATGCAATCTGACTCTGTAGCAGAAAGTACTGCATCACCACCCAAGGCCACAGCAAAATGCAACGATACAGGAGAGAATGGTATGCCAGATGTTCCTACCCTTCCAGTCAGCAGGAAATTGGCATGGAATGATGAGGAAGAGAAGGCATGTGGAGCAGAACTACCAGAAGGGGACCAAACACAAAATTATGAAACTGAGAAGGAGGTGGAAATTGAGAGCAATGCAGAAGTGGCAACAGTTGTTGAAAGGTAGACATTGATTGATGAAAATATGTATTAGATGGGGGGAGGGGGTAGTTGGGAAAAATATTAAAATGAGGCCTAAACCTTGGAATAAATTTGGCTAAAATATCATCCTTTTATATAGTCAAACCTCAATTTGACTCCTTTCAAATGTCTTGAAAAAGGTCCTTAAACTTCCATGCTAGTGGTCTTTGTCTTTATTTCCTTATTTTAGACCTATTTATATGTATTATGGTAATTATTGAGTTGCAATTGTACTGCTAGACAAAAATGTGGAATTGTAGCTTCAGATATTTTCTGCGTGTACTTGGTTGAGGAGCTAATGCAAAGCTATCTGTGGGACTTTGACTGAAGATCTCAAAGTTAGAATGGCCCCCATTAAAGTATTTTAGCTTTACAAAAATTAAACATAGCTGGCACATGTATATGAGCAGTGTTTTTAATCAATTGTACAGTCAATATAACTTTGGCATTCTAAATGTAAAAATTAAGGGGTTTTTTTCCTCCTTGGCTGTTACTTGCTCCATTGGGGAAGCTCATGTTTGAAACTTTTTATTTTCTTCTTGTACAAGTTCCTTTTTTATCAATCATAACCAATTGTTCTAAGAACTGGATAAAGTACAATATTAACTTAATTAAATTTCTAGAGAGCCAGCCCCTGTAAGCATACAAGATGTGCCAACAGTAAGGTCAGAATCAAATGAACAATCCGAGCTTGGTTCTGATGCAGGTGGGCGACTGCCTACCCCAAAGCTGAAGACAATTGGTGGAGCCCAAAGAACTCATCATGATCTGACCACACCAGCTGTTGGTATGACCATTTCTTAATTTAGTATAAATAATATTTGTCTTGTTTATAATAACTGGAGATATTCAATTTTTGTTACACATTTATGCGTTTAGATGTGATTTCAAAAGTTGTGGAAACTTTCTATATGTAATAAAAGCTTTGGACCAATACTCTTTCTACTAAATTTAAAAGGTAATTTTGTGTGCTATTTTGGATCATCTCATTCTAAAATTTTCTCTAGCTTGTCCTACAGCTGTTATGTTTCTGTTGCCTACCCCAGCTTGTTCCTCTCCTTGCTCACTCTGGCTGCACCTTGCTCCATGTTTCAACTTCTTGCTTTCCAGGTCAGTGTTATGTTATGGGAAGTAAGCATATCCATACTGGGTTAGCATTGGCTAACCACTGCTCAGTTACATGAATAAATTTCATTTTTATTAGTGGAACTTTGAATCCCCAATCACCTAGAGAATCAGCAGAAATGAAAACAAAATGTAAGAAGTGGTCAGAATAAGCAGAAATGTGGGCAAGAACAAGAGAAGTGAAGAAAGCTTGGAGAACTTCAGAAAACAGCAAAATTGCATTGGGATTGGAAATTCTAAAGAAAGGCAAGGTCTTCTAAAAGTAAGATGGATCTTCCCTGGACTTCTGAATGGGTATAAAATGTTTTGTGTGTTGCCATTTGTGAAATTGTAAATATTGTAGTAAATGCTAAGTGGGGGATAGGGGTGGTTACATAAAGAGCCTAAAATCTCGTCTACAAGCCCCAACAGACTAAGCATCTGATAATTACTACATCTTAATTTTAATAACTTTTCTCCACCAGGGGGTGCTGTCTTAGTTTCTCCTTGTAAAGTCAGATCACCATCACCCCATCGTAGAAGGACCCAGACTCCATTGGGAAAACAATATGCGCCCTATAAATATTTATCAGAATCACCAAGCAAAATACTAACAAAGGTACAGAACTTTCCTATGAGGGATATCTTGGCTCCCATTAGATTAAGAAGGTCATCTTTAACCCACTCAGCTGGTTAAGACAGTGAAAAGCTGAATTATACAGTTCAGATGGTCTGAGGTTCAGTCCCATCTATGATCAATTCAGCTGATCACAGATAGTGTACCAGTAGAGGAGCTTGAATTGAATTCAGTGCTCCTGAATTAGGGAAGGGCAAGCTGCTCATGACTCCTGTTAGTAGTCTGCATGTGTGGACAGTGGGGAGGGCAGATTTGGCAGACTGTGATTCTTCTGTGTTCAAATAACCTGCTGAAACTCCGGGTCTAAACTCGCATATGACAAGGTATTCGAGGGCCTCTGGTGCCCCAGGAATTGTTTTTAAAAAGTAGTGCTACACACTGTGGGGAATGTCTTCCATAAAAAACCATGCTTTAAGAACTAGCTTTAGACCTGCATTTCATATTTACTGTAGTGCAAACTATTCAGCTGTGATTTTCACATGGTTATTTTAATTTTTAAACTGAACTTTTTTAAAATGTCCACTTTGATGTAATTGTGTAATTTCAAGCTTTTAATTTGAAACCTCATAAAAGAGCATGAAAGTTGGGTTAATAGTAGAATGGGTCCCTTTTTAATACTGTTTGAAATATGACAAGTATAAAATAGTTTTAATTAAAAAGTGAACAGATTCCTACCTAGAATTAAATATGGTTTAAGAAATAAACTAAAATACAAGCATCTTTGAATGCAAAGGATAGCAAATTTTAAAGCTGCTTGTTTTTTGCTGGTTAACCAAAGTAACTATTCTTCTTGCATATAAATATCACGAGTGTCTACAAGCTATTTGACTGCAGATTACACCATAACGCTCAGTTTTTTTTACACTCATGCGCTTTTCAGCAAGAATTATAGAGCCATAGAGTCAATATGGCACAGAAGGAGGCCATTTGGCCCATCAAGTCCATGCTAGCTTTCTCTAGCAAGCTTGTAACGTTATTAGATTACAATCAGAAGTCATGCCCCAACTGCTGCCCAGGCTGAAGACAAATAACTTTGCGCAGACCTGGAGTCAAACCTGGGACCTTCTGTCCTATGTGCCTCAACATAACACCATTTACCCACTAAGTCACTGAAGGAAGCTAATATATCAGATAATTCTGTAATCTTTGTTGTTACAGCAAAATCTTTATACAATATATGATTTGTATAGTACACAAAAAAAAATGGTCTTTCTGTTCGACGCAGACTGAATCCCGACGACAGTCCCCAGCAGCTGGTGTTAAGACTTGTGATCCCATTCCTTTGAGGGAAGAATACGCACCTGGAAATTTCAGTAGCCCATCTTGTGTAAAGACAGGACCATCTATTCTAGCATCAATGAAGTCTTATCCTGCTTTTGATCAGAAATCAGCTTCAGTCAATGTTTCACCATCTTGGAGCTGCCCGCATCGGATACAAGGAACCCTTAGACATCCGGAGTTCCAGCACAATGGTAACTAGTTAAACTATCACTATTCAGGAGGACGTAGACAGACTGGTGAAATGGGCAGGATGTTTCCCCTTGTGGGAGAATCTAGAACTAGGGGTCTGTTTAAAAATAAGGGGTCACCCATTTAAGACAGAGATGAGCAGACATTTTTTCTCTCAGAGGGTCCTGAGTCTTTGGAATTCTCTTCCTCAAAAGGCGGTGGAAGCAGAGTCTTTGAATATTTTAAGGCAGAGGTGGATAGATTCTTGATAAGCAAGGGGGTGAAAGGTTATCAGGGGTAGGTGGAAATGTGGAGTAATCAGTTCAGGCATGAACTTATTGAAGGGCCGAGTGGCCTACTCCTGCTCCTAATTTATATGTTCATATGCAGTCATATGGCAGATTAAATTTAACACAGAATGAAGAGAGGCAATATAAACAAAATGGTACAATTTTAAAAGATATGCAGGAACAGAGGCCTGGGAGTATATGCACAGAAGTCTTTGAAGGTGCAGGATAAGTTAATTAGACTGTTTAAAAAATCTGTGGCTTTATAAATAGAGACAGGGGTACAAATGTAAGGAAAAAGTAAATCATTGGTCTTGTCCTTCAGTCAGACTGGAATTCTCTCCAATCATTCTGACCTCTTGAATGTGAAATTGTTGATACAGTGCTTGGTTCGGAATTCTCTCCAATCATTCTGACCTCTTTAACGTGAAATTGTTGATACAGTGCTTGGTTCTTTTGTGACACAAAATTCGGTTTTTTTCTAAACTTTGGTAGTGAATGTGATCTGTTGGTTGCTCCTGCTGGGTGTGGTAATGTCCACCCTATGAACTGAGCAAAGTTTCCGTGTATGCTCTTCTGTCTGAATATAGTCATTAGGCATTGTAATGTTTCTAGCATTAAGAAAAAACTTGCAAGAAAGTGTATATTTTTCCTCCCAAAAAATCCAGTATTGCTGGAGTACTAAGAAGTTTTAACAATCTGGGCAGAACTATATTTGTTATTTTTAAACCCCGGATGTGTAATGGGAATCGATAGTAACTTATTTTTTAACTCCACTTGAAGGCAATACTGGAGGATTAAGGACCAGTCTGCTGAGGATACAGTCAACAGACCCAGCTGCTGCTGCTGATGGTATTTACATGGTTTCAACTTAAAACAAAATAAATTGCTTGCTGTAAACTAGTACCATGTCAGAACCATCTTATAGAATTTGTTAGTTATGATTTAAAAAGAACAGCTGTAAGATCACTTCAGCTATGATTCTGATAGAAGTTATGCCGTTGTCTAATAGAGCTTATAGAACTTTGCATCTTAAGTGGTATTTGTGACTATTAACCATATTCAGATAGCCTGAGGAGGAAGGGGAGGAAATGATTAATTACAGAAGTCAAGCTACAGGAAAGAGGAAACATTAAAGATGAGTTTATTTGATAAAAAGCAGATCAGAAAACATAGAATTAGAAGTTTTGGCAAAGAACAAACAAAAACTGGAATAAGCTTACATGTTGGATGATTGAGTAATGAAGCATTTTTGTTAATGTATCAAGATATTGTTTTTTCTTTCTGTTACAGTACATTAGGGGTTTTAAAAACCCCTCACAGAAAGGTGAAATTTATTTTGATTCATAACCAAGCATTATCGTCTCAGCCTGGTGTCTGAGGAGGGCCTACCCATTCAATTCAAATACAAGCAGCTTACTGGGTTAATTTGCACAATATTGATAGGCAGCTCTTTTGGTATTGAGCATAGACATATTTAAATTATTCTAACCATTTTTGATGCGTATTTCTCAGCAGGTCTTATAAAATGGAATAGTATGTCTGAAGCCATCAGTAAGGAATAGATAGGCCAGAGAGAGTGGTTACCACCACAGCCTCACAGCTCCAGCAACCCGGGTTCAGTTCTGGGTACTGCCTGTGTGGAGTTTGCAAGTTCTCCCTGTAACCACGTGAGTTTCTGCCGGGTGCTCCAGTTTCCTCCCACAGCCAAAGATTTGCAGGTTGATAGGTAAATTGGCCATTGTAAAATTGCTCCTAGTGTAGGTAGGTGGTAGGAGAATGGTGGGGATGTGGTAGGGAATATGGGATTAATGTAGGATTAGTATAAATGGGTGTTTGTTGGTCGGCACAGACTCGGTGGGCTGAAGGGCCTGTTTCAGTGCTGTATCAATAAATAAAGTAAAAAATAAATAGAGAGATTCCATGGACTGTCAGCAACAAATACCATGCAAAGAATAAAACTGAAGAAATGGTTAGTTTTAAAATTGCAGCTTAGTGTAGCCAACACAACTGTTTTGTGTCTTAAAAGGAGTGAAAGTAAAGTATTTATCAAATGTTAAACTTAGTGTGTTATTTCATTTGTTCACTTAGTCATTTATTGTTTAATAAATCTTTGTTCGGCAGTTTTTAAACCTAAGCCACAATCCAGTGAAGTGTTTATTCTACTGCCTTCCAATAATACACCAGTAAGCCAAAATACAGTGAAGAAGTTCTCTGTTTGCCATTAAGCTATCTACAGGTTATTTAGATATCAGAAAGGTAGCAGTACATTCACAGTCATAGAGAGCAAAAAGCTGTCCTATGAGTGTGATCTAGATATTTTTCTAAGCTTCAGCACCTCAGAATAAAAACCCAAAACGTCCAAGTTTGTTAATCACATTTTAGCCTCAGCTTTCTTTCACATTTTTGGTATTAGCTTTTATTCGGATTATTTTCAGTTAGTCCAGTGGAGTGGCACAGGAATAACCCAGTATCGCCAGAACAAAACCTTGATGACAAGTGCTCCCTTCATGAGGAAGGTACCACTAATGCACCACAAATATAAAAAGCTCACCCAAACTAAAGTGTACAAAGTTAAAAGTACATCTAAAACATTATCCAATTTCTTTAACTAATGTTATTTAAAGTCCTACAGTGTCCACGGGTTACAGAATGCCTCACTTAGAACCAAAAATTTCTCCCATTTCTATGTGGTAAATACAAGGCCTTGCATAACATCCTTTTCTATTGCCTTATTTCTTAAATCCAGTAAATGTGTGATGATTAATGACTTTTAAGTATTTACTGTTTCCTTGACACATTTGGCTTCCAGTCTATTGAAAGCTATAATAATATTGCAACTATCATTTTTTTCAGCAAACTACTTGTTTCATGATTATTTACTCCTTTTGTATTACATTGCTAAGGTTTTGTCCAATGAGCAGCTAAGGTGAATATTCAAGTCCACACATTTTTCCAGTCATCCTCTCAGCCATTCTGAAGTCATTAATAGTTATGGTAATACCTATGGTACTATGATGAGGAAAATATATAAGTGCAGGAGGAGTGGAAGTATCTACCATATTTTAATATACTTGTAGTAAGTTTTAAAGACATTGGATTCTTTAATGACTAATTGTTTCACAGAGGTTTCCAATGCACGGAGATGATAAACAGTAGGATGTTGGAGGCTACATAGAATACACAGCACAGAAACAGGTCATTTGGCCCAACTGGTCTACACTGGTGTTCATACTCCACATGAGCCTCTTCCCTCCCTTCTTTATCTAACTCTATCAGCCTTTCCTATTCCGATTGATTCTGTCCTGATTCTAATTCATGTTTACATAATGTAAATTAGTGTAACCTAGTAACACTGAGAAACAGCACTTTATTCATTCATGGGATGTGGGCGTCACTGGCCAGGCCAGCAATTATTGCCCATCCCTAATTGCCCTTGAGAAGGTGGTGGTGAGCTGCCTTCTTGAACCGCTGCAGTCCATGTGGGGTAGGTATACCCACAGTGCTGTTAGGAAGGGAGTTCCAGGATTTTGACCCAGCGACAGTGAAGGAACGGCGATATAGTTCCAAGTCAGGATGGTGTGTGACTTGGAGGGGAATTTGCAGGTGGTGGTGTTCCCATATATTTGCTGCCCTTTCCTTCTAGTTGGTAGAGGTCGGGAGCTTGGAAGGTGCTGTCTAAGGAGCCTTGGTGCATTGCTGCAGTGCATCTTGTAGTTGGTATACACTGCTGCCACTGTGCATCGGTGGTGGAGGGAGTGAATGTTTGTAGATGAGGTGCTGCTTTGTCCTGGATGGTGTCGAGCTTCTTGAGTGTTGTTGGAGCTGCACCCATTCAGGCAAGTGGAGAGTATTCCATCACACTCCTGACTTGTGCCTTGTAGATGGTGGACAGGCTTTGGGGAGTCAGGAGGTGAGTTACTCGCATCAGGATTCCTAGCCTCTGACCTGCTCTTGTAGCCACTGTATTTATGTGGCTACTCCAGTTCATGTTATTTGCCACTAATTAGCCCAAGCCTGGATATTGTCCAGGTCTTGCTGCATTTCTACGCGGACTGCTTCAGTATCTGAGGAGTGGCGAATGGTGCTGAACATTGTGCAATCATCAGTGAACATCCCCACTTCTGACCTTATGATTGAAGGAAGGTCATTGATGAAGCAGCTGAAGATGTTTGGGCCTAGGACACTACCCTGAGAAACTCCTGCAGTGATGTCCTGGAGCTCAGATGATTGACCTCCAACAACCACAACCATCTTCCTTTGCACTAGGTATGACTCCAGCCAGCGGAGGGTTATCCCCCTGATTCCCATTGACCTCAGTTTTGCTAGGGCTCCTTGATGCCATACTCTGTCAAATGCTGCCTTGATGTCAAGGGCAGTCACTCTCACCTCACCATTTAGAATCGGGGTTCTGCCATTTTGTCCAAAGTTATGTCCTATATGAATTTGTAATAGTAAAACTATACTAAATAGAACTAAAATGTGATTTAACTGTGTCTTTTTCTCTCTCTCAGAGGATGATCGAATGTCACAGATATCTGCACAGTCAGCAGCATCTAGCTCATTGGCATCTCAAGTTCTTGAGCGTGCTCAGAAAAGGAGAGATAATTTCTGGGGCAAGAACCCATGAACTAAACTTTCAAATAGTGTTTGTTACCTCGAAGGACATGTAGGATTTGCTAAGGATGTGACTTTTTTAAACCTGAAATATGTTTCCACTTCAACTTCAAATATGAATGTTTTGTGTGTAAGTGTTCTACTTCTCCGTTCTACTTGTTATTTAAAAATTTTGATTTATATTGACCCATGTGTGTTCTATGATCTGAGATCTATGCTTCAAGCTTTGGTTGCTAATATTTTCCTGTAAAATACATTGGTATATAGAATTTAAGCTAATTACTACTCAATGAGAAAGCATTAAGTATTACCATCTGTAAAAATTGAGTGCATGTACAGTAATTTTAATGAAGTATTTTTAAAAAACTTTTTACAATTTATTCATGGGATGTGGGTGTTGCTGGCAAGGCCAGCATTTATTGGTCATCTCTAATTGCTCTTGAGAAAATGATGGTAAGACACCTTCTTGAACTGCTGTAACCTGTGTGGTGAAGGTACCCCCACAGTGGTAAGGGTGTTCCAGGATTTTGACCCAGTGATGATGAAGGAATGATGACATATGTCCAAGTTAGGTTGGTGTGTGATTTGGAGGGGAACTTGGAGGAGGTGGTGTTCCTATGCACCTGCTGCCCTTGACCTTCTAGTTGGTAGAGGTCATCAGTTTGGGAGGAGCTGTTGAAGATGTTTCGATAAGTTGCTGCAGTGCACTTGTAGCCTGGTGCACCGGTGGTGGAATCGGTGAATGTTTAAGATGGCGGAGAATGGGATGCCAATCAAAAGGGTTGCTTATTCCTGGATGGTGTTGAACTACTTGAGTGTTGTCAGAACTGCACTCATTCAGGCAAGTTGAGAGTATTCCATCCCACTCCTGACATGTGCCTTGTAGATAGCGGAAAGGCTTTAGTTAGTCAGGAGATGAATCACTCACCACAGAATACCCAGCCTCAGACATGCTCTTGTAGCCACGGCATTGATGTGGCTGGTCCAGTTTTAGGCCAATGGTGACTTCCCAGAATGTTGATGGTTGGGCATTCGATGATGGTATTAACATTGAATGTCAAAGGGAGATGGTTACTCTCTTCTTAGAGATAGTCATTGCCTGGCACTTGCGTGGCAGAAATGTAACTTACCAATTATCATCCCAAACCAAAATGTTATCTAGGTCTTGCTGCACACGGCCAAGGATTGCTTTATTATCTGGGAAACTGCGAATGGAACTGAACACTGTGTAATCATTAGCGAAAATCCCCACTTCTGACTTTATGATGGAGGGAAGGTTATTAATGTTGTAGCTGAAGGTGGTTGGGCCTAGGACACTTCCCTGAGGGACTCCTGCAGCGATGTCCTGGGGATAAGAAAATTGGCTTCTAACAGCCATACCGTCTTCCCTTGTGCTACATATGACTCCAGCCAGTGGAATGTTTTCCCTGATACCCATTGACTTCACTTTCACTCGGGCTCCTTGATGCTACAATCTGTCAAATGCTGTCTATACGTCGAGGGCAGTCAATCTCGCGTCACCTGAAACAGCTACGAAGAGTCTAGATTTAGGTAAGTGTCATGCTGGGCCCCCACCTGCCAAGAATGAGGCACATCAACTTTGTCATGAACATGGATTTTTAAATGTTGTTGGAGCGAGGAAATGACTAGTTAAACTGATCAGCTGTGGCTGGAAAAAAAACATTTACATACTAACAGACATCAAAGGTGAGGAAGCGCATTCCAGGGCCTGTTAAGGAGGATACAATCCACAAGGGCCAGGATTGGTTAGTCCAGCTGGTCACATGTCAAAGTGGCTGTTCCAGGGTTTTCTTTTGAACTGGTCACAGAGAGTTTGAACTCAAACACTGTTTGCTCCTAGATGGAGAAGATCTCTCCTGTCTGCTCCCATCTCTTTCTCACAAGCCTCTGAATCCACTAAAGACACATGAACCCCAAGAGAGAAAAGTCTCCTACAGCAAACAAGGTTTAAGAAGAATACTGGGTCTCAAGGAAAAGCAAGATCTACCGACAATCAAGGACTCTAAAGTGAGCTTGAAGAACTGTAACAAAAACTCTTCAAATATTGCCGCAGATGTTTCCACTTTATTTTTCTTCTCTTTTCTGTCTGTATTCGCATATGTGTATCGCGTATGCATGCTAGCGTGGATGCGTCGTGTATCCATAGGTGTCAACCGAATTACAGTTTAAGTTCAATAAATTTCAACTTTTCTTTTTTAAACCTAAGAAAACCTGTTTCTGCTTGTTTCTTTGCCTTATACTTGGCAAGCAGTGAACAAGGATTCACCAAGGGGGAACTAAAAACACGGTGTGTTTAAAATTAAACCCTGTTACGGTAAGACCAGTTGAAGGCTGAAAGGGAACCCTAGACCTCCCTCATGGGGTCGTAATAAAAATTTGGGTTCTAGCATCTGAAATTAACTCACAGACAAACTAGAAATTGGAAATGGGAAGCCAAATTGTTCCCATCAGAAAACAGCAAGATTCCAATACAGGTTTTCTTGTGGGTGTGTGCTTGAATGCTAACTTGTCTGCAACTGAAGCTAGTAGCTCTCCAAGCCAATATGAAGTAACTTGGGATAAGATAAAAGCACTGTCCGTGGAGGAGGTGAGGAAAATGGCTGAGCAGTGTGGGATCAAAGTACGTGGCAAGGCTAAGAAGTTTGAACTCCTAAGGCTAGTGACCAACCATTTTTTCTCTGAATCTGAAGAAGCAGAAACAAGGTTAGAAGCAGACCCAGACAGGGTACTGCCAGCAAAAATACAATTGGAACAGAGGAAACTTGAATTAGAGGAGAGGGAGAAAGAGAGAGCCTTCCAGAAGGAACGTGAAGAAAATGAAAGGCAGGAGCAGGAGAGAGAAATAATATTCCAGAAGGAATGTGAAGAAAGAGAGCTGAATGGCTTGAGTTAACTAGGTGGCGACAGAGTAACCCCAGTGGAAGCATGGTCAATATGGGGGTGTATAATTCAGGGCTGGGTACAGAATTGTTAAAAATAGCTCAACTAATTCCAAGATTCAATGAGGCGGATGTAGAAGAATTTTTTGTGTCCTTTGAGAAACTGGAAAGGCAGCTATAATGGCCAACTGAGACCTGGCCTCTTTTACTACGAAGCAAGCTAACTGGAAAAGCCCATGAGGTTTATTCCCTGTTGCCAGATGAGAGTGTATCAAATTATGAACTGACAAAAAGTGCTATCATTGGGGCACATGAATTAGTACCTGAAGCCTATCGCCAAAAGTTTAGAACCCTCAAAAAGCAAGCTAATCAAACTTATCTGAAGTTTGAAAGAAGTAAGCAGCTGGCTTTTGACCCAGTGACCCAGAGGGCTCTTAAAGTACAGCTCAGCTATGAGAATCTCAGGGAAGTAATTCTGTTAGAGGAATTTAAAAACACTCTCCCACACTCCATAAAGACACATGTAGAGGAGCAACGGGTTCAGAGAGTCCAGCTGTTACAGCCGATGAGTTTGCTTTAATTTGTAAGTTGGTTTCCCGGGGAGAACCTTTCCTAATCGCCCCCACAAATTCGAAAAGGATGAAGGGTGGGAAGGGCATAGGAGCCCAAGCAGTCCTGGGAGAGAAGCAAAAGCAGGAGACACAGCGGGTCCTCCTCCATTCAAAAAGGAAGGTGCTATGAGCAGGAGCGAGACCTCGAGACCTGTGTGCTTCCATTGTAATAAAGCAGGGCATTTAAAAGCTGACTCCTGGAAACTAAAGGGAAAACCTATAGGGTTAATCAGGGCACACCCAC
Source organism: Heterodontus francisci (assembly GCF_036365525.1). Lineage (NCBI taxonomy): Eukaryota > Metazoa > Chordata > Chondrichthyes > Heterodontiformes > Heterodontidae > Heterodontus > Heterodontus francisci. Next base: position 32,353,361 of record NC_090388.1, on the reverse strand, counting down.
TCTGTGAAGAAGGGACCCTGATGGAAAGCACAGCAGAAAAAGCTGTGGCTTTAACTGCAGTAAGAGTGAGAACCAGGAAATCTACACTGCTGCAAGTGCAGGAAAATTTAGTAGGATTCCTGAAGGTTATCGGGGTTTTGTGTTTGAAGGGAAAGCAAGCCCATTGTAATTCTCTGGGACAAAGGGACCACTAGATCCCTTTTACCGAGAAACGGCCTGACCTTTTCCCCCAGAGAGTGCACTGAACTCCAGAATGGTGGTGAATGGTATTGGAGGGCAGTGTATGCCTGTACCTGTACACCGGGTGCACCTGGTGTGCGACCTAGATTTGGGATCAGTGACCTTAGGGATTGTCCCTAGTTTGCCTGTGGACGGGGTTGACCTGCTCCTAAGTAATCTGGCAGGGGTGAAGGTGGCAGCCCCCGCAGTAGTGAAAGAAAGACAGCAGGAGGTCAGAGAGACAGGGCGGTGACAAGAGACGGACCCCCGCAGTTTTGCTGAGTGTGTGGTGGATCAGGCCATGATCAAATCAGCTCCCCCAGAGGAGACTGAATTAGCACTGCGGGCAGATGACTAGGTCTGTCTGTCTGTCTGAGACTTTCTTTGGAAAGTTACAAGACCCAGGGAATGAATTAAATGGATTTTCCCTAGCTAAGGCTTAGCGAGCCAACCCAGTATTGCGAGAGTTAGCACAAGCTGCCCAGTCTGAAAGTGAAGCAGAGGGAGTCCCTGATTGCTACTATTTAAAGAATGAGGTACGGGTGAGGAAATGGAGTTCTCTTCACAGACCTGAGAGCAAGGAGTGGACAGTAGTTCACCAGTTAGTGGTGCCACAGAGGTACCCGGAGAGAAATATTAAGGGCCCATGAGACTGCAGTGGCTGTACATACCGGTATACAAAAGACCAAGGCCTGCAAAAGACAGCAGTTTGACTGGCCAAAACTCCACAAAGATGTGGAGTTACCACATGTGCCAGGTTGAGGGGAAACCCCAACCTACAGTGACACCTACCAGTGTCAGAAGGACCCTCCAGCAGAGGGCTGGTGAACTGTGAGGGACCCCCACTGAGCACAAAAAGGGACACGCAGGCACAAGGCTGGCAAAAGGTTAGACAGGGAAGGGTAAAAGTGACCATGGTTAAAGGAAGTCTGGGAGGAATGCCGGATGAAAACCCCTACTGTCCGGTCGGCCAACTCCAAAAAATGTGAAATGTTGGACCCCACACCCTCTTACGTAAATGCAGACACTGGAAGCACCCCACCAGAGTTGCTAACAGCATTTACAGGAACCTGCAGAGACAAAGAAAGACCTCTAGAGGGCAGAGAGGGTGATGCTTCATCTAGTCAAAGTGCCACAGGGGAGTGCAGTAGAGTATGCACAAATACCTGCAGGCAGGAATGTCCTCTGAGACAAAGGGGAGATTAGCAAAGAATCCTCCCCCACAGTCAGAACCACTCATCCCCCAAAGTCAAAAGCCTTTGCATGACTCAGCAAAGCACTGAGTGAGTGTTCAGGACAGACCCGCCCACTACTGACTCCTGGAAAAAATAATTACCTCAGCAGGAACAAAGACCCTAGGCAGCCATGGAAATGGGCAAACTGAAGAAAAACTTTCTCAAAGAACCACATGTTTACTGGGATTCCTAAAAGACGGCAATTAAAGCAGCACTGACACCAAGAAAAGACTGGCTATAATTTTTACGATTTATGAATGAATGGGAATGAAAGAGAAATGCATAGTTTTATTTATGTATCTTATATTTTCTCTTGACCCTTTTAATGAAATGTGCTTTTCTAAAATCACATTTCATTTTGCTGGGTGTGGAGGTGTCATGCTAGGCCCCACCTGCCAAGAATGAGGGACATCAATTTTGTCATGAACATTGATTTTTAAATGTTGTTGGAGCGAGGGAATGACTTGTTAAACAGATCAGCCATGGCTGGAAAAAAACATTTACATACTAACAGACATCAAAGGTGAGGAAGTGCATTCCAGGGCCTGCTAAGGAGGATACAATCCACAAGGGCCAGGACTGGTCGGACAAGCTGGTCACATGATTAACTGGCTGTTCCAGGGTTTTCTTTTGAGCTGGACTGATATCTCTCTCCTGTCTGCTCCCATCTCTTTTTCACAAGCTTCTGAAACCATTGAAGACACATGAACCCCAAGAGAGAAAAGTCTCCTACAGCAAACAAGGTTTAAGAAGAATACTGGGCCACAACGAAAAGCAAGGTCTACCTTCAATCAAGGACCCTACAGTAAGCTCGAAGAACCGTAACAAAAACACTTCAGATATTGCCTCAAACTTTTCCACTTCATTTTTCTTCTCTCTTCTGTCTCTATTTGCATAGATGTATCGCGTATGCATGCTAGCGTGGGGGCGTTGTGTATCCGTAGGCATCAACCGAATTACAGTTTAAGTTTAATAAATTTCAACTTTTCTTCTTTAAACCTAAGAAAACCTGGTTGTGCTTGTTTCTTTGCCTTATAATTGGAAAGCGGTGAACAAGGATTCACCAAGGGGGAGCTAAAAACACTGTTTAAAATTAAACCCTGTTACGGTAAGACCAGTTGAAGGCTGAGAGGGACCTCTAGACCTTTTTCTCACTGGGTCGTAACATAAGGCTGACCTAAATGAGATGAGACAGAGACTGTCCAATGCAAACTGGGTAAATTTGTTAATAGGTAAAACGACAGAAGATCAGTGGGATAAAATAATAACAGAAAATGCTGGAAATATTCAGGTCTGGCAGCATTTGTGATGAGAGAAACAGGGTTAACATTTCAGGTCTGCGACCTTTCATCAGATCAGTGGGAGTTGTTCAAAGAAGAATTTAGCAAGATACTTGAATGAGTTTATTCCCCTAAAGGGCTTCTACTTGCCACAAGAGATGGCCAAGGACAACTCAAGAGGTGAGAGATAACATAAAACTAAAAGAAAAATCATACAAAAATAGTACAGCTCCTGATGAATGGGAGCGGTACAAAGAGCAGCAAAGGATGACAAAGCAGATAGAGCTACAAAAAGGGACTTTGAAAAGATACTTCCAAGGGATATCAAAATCAATACAATAAATCTTTACAGTTACAATAGGGGAAAAAAGAGGATGGTCAGAAGCAATATAGGTCCCTTGAAAACTGATAGTAGTCATGTTATTAAGGATAAGGAAATGGCAGACATGCTAAATAATTACTCCGCATCAGTATTTACAGTAGCGGAAGAGGTCAGTATGTCAGACATCCTAAGAAAACTATTATTGAATCAGACAAGGACTCAACAAAATTAACATAAGCAAGATAACAGTAATGGAGAAATTAATGGTGCAAAAAAGTGCCAAATCCCCAGGACCAGATGGTTTCCATCCCTTGTTTTTAAAAGAAGTAGGTGAAAATATTGTAGGTGCCCTAACTATAATCTTCCAAAGTTCTCTTCATTCAGAAACTGTGCCTTTAGATTGGAAAATTATATCAAAATTATTGGAGATTATAGACTAGTTAGCCTAACACCTGTTGTCGGAAAATTTATAGCTAGTCTATAATTAAGGATAGGGTGACTGAACGCCATGAAGATTTTCAGCTGATCAGAGAGAACCAGCATGGATTTGTAAAGGGTAGGTTATGCCTGATGAATCTGATTGAATTTTTTGCAGAAGTGACTAAACTGGTTGACAGGGTGATGTCTATGGATGTTATTTACATAGACCTCTAGAAAGCATTTGATGAGAGACTGTCAGCTAAAATTGAAGAGCATGAAATTGAAGGCAAATTATTGACCTGGTTAGGAAATGGCTGAGTGGAAGGAGACAGTGAGTAGGGATAATGGGCAGATACTGTAATTGGCAGGATGTGACCAATTGTGTCCTGCAAAGATCTGTGTTTGGGCCTCAACTATTCACTGTATTCATTAACGACTTAAATGATGGGATAAAAAGCCACATATCCAAATTTGCTGTGACACACAGATAGTTGGTATTGTAAGCAGTGTAGGTGACAGAATTAAATTACAAAAAGCTATTAATAGATTAAGTGAATGGGCAGAACTGTGGCAAATGGATTTCAATGTAGGCAAATGTGAGGTCATCCACTTTGAACCTGAAAAGGATAAAACAGGGTATTTTGTAAATGGCGAAAAGCTAGAAATAGTGGAGGTCCAGGTACACAGATCATTAAACAGACACAGAAAATAATCAAAAAAACAAATGGAATGCTGACCTTTAGAGAAATAAAATACAAGGGGGTAGAAGACATGCTTCAGCTATACAAAGCCCTGGTTAGACCACACCTGGAGTACTGTGAGCAGTTCTGGGAACCACACCATAGGAAAGGAGTGCAGCATACATTTACCAGAATGATATCTGGACTCCAAGAGGTGAGTCACGAGGAGAGATTAAACAAACTAGGGTTGTATTTCCTGGGATTTAGAAGGTTAAGGGGCGATCTGATCGAAGTTTTCAAGGTATTAAGGAGAACAGATAGGATAGATAGAGAAAAATTATTTCTGCTGGTTTGGGGAGTCTAGGACCGGGGCATAGTCTAAGAATTACAGCCAGACCTTTCAGGAATGAAGTTAGGAAGCTCTTCACGCAAAGGGTGGTAGAAGTTTTGAACTCTCTTCAAATGGTAATTGATACTAGGTCAAGTGAAAATTTTAAATCTCATAGATTTTTGTTAGCCAGAGGTATTAAGGGATATGGGGCAAAGGCAGTATATGGAGTTCGGTCACAGATCAGCTTTGATCTCATTGAATGGCAGAACAGCCTTGGGGCTAAAGGACCTACTCTTGTTCCTATGTACCTCTTGAATTCAACATTTTTGTCCATGTATGGACCAAGCCTGGAATGAGATCTGGAGCTGAGTGGTCCTGGTGGAACCCAAACTGAACAGGTTAATGGTGAGTAAATACCGCTTGGTAGTACTGTTGATGATCCCTTCTATCACTTTGCTGGTGATTGGGAATAGGCTGATGGAATGATAATTGGCTGGATTGGGTTTGTCCATTTTGTGGACAGGACATACCCGGGCAATTTTCACTTTGCTGGGAAGGTGCCAGTGTTGTAGCTGTATTGGAACAGCTTGGCTAGAGGCCCAGCTAGTTCTGGAATGCAACTCTTCAGTACTGCAGCCAGGATGGTGTTGAGGCCCCTAGACTTTACTGTATCCAGTGCACTCATCTATTTCTTTAACATGTGGAGTGTATTGAATTTGCTAAAGACTTGTTTCTGTGATAGTTGGGGATCTCAGGAGGAGGCTGAGATACATCATCCGTTTGGCACTTCTGGCTGAATATGGTTGCAAATGTTTCGTCATTGAGGATGGGGATGTTCATGGAGCCTGTGCCTCCTGTTAGTTATTTAATTGTTTAATCATTCATGAGGATACAAAAATTGGCCGTGTGGTTAATAATGAAGAGGATAGCTGTAGACTGCAGGAAGCTATCAATGGACAAATCAGGTGGCCAAAAAAGTGGCAATAGAGTGCAATCCGGAGAAGTGAGGTAATGCATTTGCAGAAGGCTAACCAGGTAAGGGAATATACAAATGGTAGGATATTGAGAAGTGTAGAGCAACCTTGGAGTGAATGTCCACAGATCCCTGAAGGTGGTTGGGCAGATAGTTAAGATGGTCAAGAAGGCCTTTTATTAGCCAAGGCATAGAATATAAGAGCTGGGAGGTTATGCTGGAATTGTATAAAACATTAGTTAAGCCACAGGAGTACTGCATGTAGTTCTGGTCACCGCACTATAGGAAAGATGTGATTGCACTAGAGAGGGGACAAAGGAGATTTTCAAGGATGTTGCCTGGATTGGAGAATTTTAGGAATGAGGAAAGATTGGATAGGCTAGGGTTGTTTTCTTTGGAACAGAGGAGGTTGAGGGGAGATCTAATTGAAATGTATAAAATTATGAGGGGTCTAGATAGGGTGAATAGGAAGGCCCTATTCCCTTTGGTTGAGAGGTCCATGACCAGGGGGTATTGATTGAGTGAAACAGGTAGGAGGTTTAGAGGTGATTTGAGGGGAATTTTTTTCACTGAGGATGGTGGGGATCTGGAACTCTCCCTGAAAGGTGTGGAAAGAGGCAGAAGCTCTCATCGTTTAAAATGTACTTGGATATGCACTTGAAGTGCCATAACCTTCAAGGGATTAGGCTGGATGGCCAGTTGTTGACCGACGCAGACATGTTCGGCCGAATGGCCTCCTTCGATCCTGTAAATTTCTGAGATTCTATGACTGGATGACTGAACTCTATTTGCCACATTTTCACCCACCTGCAGAGTTTTGATCCATTGTTGTGGGATTGCTTAGCTCTGGCTATAGTAAGCTTCTTCTGCTATTTAGCATGCATGTAGACTTGTAGCTTCACCAGTTTGGCATCTCATTTTCAGGTGGGCCTGGAGCTGCTCCTTGCATGTTGTTCCATGCTCTTTTTTTTTATTCATTTGTGAGATGTGGGCATCGCTGACTCGGCCAGCATTTGTTGCCCATCACTAATTGCCCTTGAACTGAGTGGCTTGCTAGGGCATTTAAGAGTCAACCACATTGCTGTGGGTCTGGAGTCACATGTAGGCCAGACCAGGTAAGGACAGCAGATTTCCTTCCCTAAAGGACATTAGTGAACCAGATAGGTTTTTACAACAATCAACAATGGTTTCATGATGATCATAGTTTTTAATTTCAGATTTATTAATTGAATTCAAATTTCACTATCTGCCCTGGTGGGATTTGAACCCATGCCCCAGAGCATTAGCCTGGGCTCTGGTTTACTAGTCCAGTGACATTACCACTACGCCACCATCTCCCCCCAGTGAACCAGGGTTGGTTCCCCTGGCTTGATGGCAATGGTAGAGTGAGGGGTATGCTGGACATGAGGTTATATATTGTGGTGGGATACAGTTCTGCTGCTTGATGGACACAGCATCTCATGCCCAGTTTTGAGCTATTAGATTCAGAACAGATTTATTTCATTTAGCACAGTAGCGCAGAACAGGATGGAGGGTGTCCTCAATGCAAAGATGAGATTTTGTCTCCACAAGGATTGTGCAGTGATCACTTCTATCAATACTGTCATGGGTAGATGCACCTGTGACAGCTAGATTGGTGAGGCCGAGATCAAGCAGGTTTTCCCCCTATTTTGATTCTCTCTCCACCTGTTGCAAGCCTAGCCTGGCAGCTGGGTCCTTCAGGGCTCAGCCAGCAGTGGTACTACTGAGCCACTGTTGGTGATGGACCTTGAAATACCTCACCCAGAGTACATTCTGTGTCCTTGCTGCTTCTTTCAAGTGGTAGTTCAACATCAAGTGAGGGAGGACAGCAGGTGGTAATCTGCAGGAGATTTCCATTCCCATGTTTGAAATAATAGGGCCAGAATCAATGTTGAGAACTCCCAGCGCCACTCCCCCTCAACTGTATACCACAGTGCCACCATCTATGGTGCGTCTGTCCTGCCAGTGATGGGGGAGTCCAGGACATTGGCTGAAAGATGTGGTTCTATGAGTATAACAATGTTAGGCTGTTGCTTGACAAGGCTGTGGGACAGCTCTCCCAATTTTGGCACAAGTTCCTAAATATTAGTGTGGGGGACCTTGTAGGATCGACTGTGTCTTTGTTGTGTCCAAATCCAATGTCTAGGTCAATTCCAGGTGGCCTCCTGGTATTAATCTTATTAAAACACAGCGGAAGCAGAGCTTTAAAAAGTGCGCCAAAAGGAACATAGTCGGAGACCAAAGAGAGAGCGAAACCACAGTGAGAGCAGAGCCGGGGGAAAATCGAAAAGTGACATCAGAGTGACTTCACAATCAACAGACCGAGCAGCGAAACAGAGCTGCTGGGCTGTGTTAGTAACTAAAGTAAAGAGAAAGGTAAGATCTACAGTTTTTTTATATAGTGAGTAGTGTTTTTTAGGGAATCAAGGTCCCTAGTGTAAATAATCTTTAATTTTTGAGTAATTTAAGGGAGTAAATTAAGGGTAAGTCATGGCAGGGCAGCTCGGCAGCGTGGAGTGCTCCTCCTGTACAATGTGGGAAGTCGGGGACACCTACAGTGTCCAGGGCGAACACGTGTGCAGGAAGTGTCTCCAGTTGGAGCTACTCGAAATCCGTGTTTTGGATCTGGAGTGGCGGCTCGAGACGCTGTGGAGCATCCGTGAGGCTGTGATCACCGTGGATAGCACATACAGGGAGGTGGTCACGCCACAGGTAAAGACTGCTGAGGCAGAAAGGGAATGGGTGACCACCAGGCAGAATAGAAGAACTAGGTAGGTAGTGCAGAAGTCCCCTGGGTCCATCTTCCTCTCTAACAGATTTTAAGCTTTGGATACTGTTGGGGGAAATAGCTTCTCAGGGGAATGCAGCAATAGCCAAGTCTGTGACACCACGGGTGGCTCAGCTGCCCAGGAGGGGAGGAAAAAGAGTGGGGGAGCTATAGTGATGGGGGATTCTACTGTAAGGGGTACAGATAGGCATTTTTGTGGCCGCAAACGTGACTCCAGGATGGTATGTTGCCTTCCTGGTGCTAGGGTCAAGGATGTCACGGAGTGGCTGCAGGACATTCTGAAGGGAAAGGGTAAATAGTCAGAGGTCGTGGTTCACATTGATACCAACGACATGGGTAGAAAGAGGGATGAGGTCCTGCAACAAGAATTTAGGGAGCTAGGTAGCAGATTATAAAGCATGACCTCAAAGGTTGTAATCTTTGGATTACTCCTGGTGCCATGTGCTCGTGAGTGTAGGAATAGGAACATTGAGCAAATGAATGCGTGGCTGAAGAGATGGTGCAGGAGGGAGGGCTTTAGTTTCCTGGATCACTGGGTCTGTTTCTGGCGAAGGTGGGACCTGTACAAGTTGGATGGGTTGCATCTGAACGGGGCCAACATCCTTGCAGGGAGGTTTGCTAGTGCTGTTGGTGGGGTGGGGGGGTGCGGTTTAAACTAAATTGGCAGGGGGATGGGATACAGAGTGGAGGTACAGTAGGGAGTGATGCACAGCCAAATATAGAAGAGAAACTAAGTCAGTCTGGAAGGCAGAGCAAATATAGATTTGTTAAGGCACAAGCGAATAATGCATCTATTTTAACACAAGGTGTCTTACAGTAAGGCAGATGAATTGAGGGTGTTGATTAACACATGGGAGTATGATATTGCAATCACAGAGAGGTTGAGGGAAGGGTTGGACCCACAGCTCAATATTCCAGGATATAGAATCTTCAGGCGTGATGGGTGTAAAAGAGGAGGTGGCATTGCACTATTGATCAAGGAATCAATTCTACAGTAAGGATGGATGATATCTTAGAAGGTTCCTCAAATGAGGCCATATGGGTAGAACTTAAAAACACGAAGGGGGCAATCACTTTGCTGGGAGTGTACTACAGGCCTCCAAACAGTCAGGGAGAGATAGAGGAGCAGATATGGAGGTAAATCTCAGAGAGGTGTAAAAATAATAAGGTAAAAGTAGTAGGGGATTTCAACTTCCCCAATATTAACTGGGATAGTCTTAGTACAAAAGACTTAAAGGGGGCGGAATTCTTAAAGTGCATCCAGGACAGCTTTTTGAGCCAGCACATAGAAAGTCCTACAAGAGAAGGGGCAGTACTGGACCTAATCTTAGGGATTGAAGCCAGACAAATGGTAGAAGTGTCAGTGAGGGAGCATTTTGGGGATAGTGATCGTAACTCAGTAAGATTTAAGGTAGTTATGGGAAAGGACAAAGATGGACCAGAAATAAAGGTGCTGAATTGGGGGAAGGCCGATTTCAATATGATAAAACAGGATCTGGCCAAAGTGGACTGGGAGCAGCTACTTGTAGGAAAGTCTACATCAGATCAGTGTCATTCAAAAAATAATGAGAGTTCAGGGCCAATATGTTTCCGTAAAGGTGAAAGGTAGGACCAACAAGTCCAGGGAACCCTGGATGTCAAGGGATATAGAGGTTTGGATAAGGAAAAAAAGGCGGCTTTTGGCAGATTCAGAGTGCTGAAAACAGCAGAGGCACTAGAGGAGTATAAAAAGTGTAGGGGGGGGGTACTTAAAGTAATGAGAGCGAAGAGGGGGCATAAAAAAACACTGGCAGGCAAGATAAAGGAAAATCCCAATATGTTTTATAAGTATATTAAGGGCTAGAGGATAACCAGGGAAAGATTAGGGACCAAAGTGGCAATCTGTGTGTGGAGACGGAGGACGTAGGTGAGGTTTTAAATGGTTAGTTTTCATCTGTGTTCACGATGGAGAAGGACGATGTAGGTGCAGAGATCAGGGAGGGGTGGTTGTGATATACTTGAACAAATTAGCATTGAAAGGGAGGAGGTATTAGCAGGCTTAAAAGTGGATAAATCCCCAGGCCCAGCTGAGATGTATCCCAGGCTGCTGTGTGAGGCAAGGGAGGTGATTGGAGGGGCTCTACACAAATTTTCAAATCCTCTCTGGTCACAGGAGAGGTGCCAGAGGACTGGAGGACATCGAATGTGGTACTATTAGTGAAGAAGGGTAGTAGGGATAAACCAGGTAATTACAGGCCCGTGAGTTTAACTTCAGTGGTAGGGAAACTATTGGAAAAAAAAAATTCTGAGGGACAGGATTAATCTTCACTTGGAAAGGCAGAGATTAATCCAGTATCCTGGCATTAATCAAGTATCAAGTCAGCATGGCATTGTTAGGTGGAGATCATGTCTATCAAATTTGATTGAATTTTTCGAGGAGGTGACTAGATGTGTAGATGAGGGTAAAGCAGTTGATGTAGTCTACGTGGACTTCAGTAAGGCTTTTGATAAGGTCCCGCATGGGAGATTGGTCAAGAAGGTAAAAGCCCATGGGATCCAGAACAATTTGACAAATTGGATCCAAAATTGGCTTAGTGGCAGTAGGCAGAGGGTGATGGTCGAGGGTTGTTTTTGCGATTGGAAGCCTGTGACCAGTGGTGTACCGCAGTGATTGGTGCTGGGACCCCTGCTGTTTGTAGTGTACATTAATGATTTAAATGTGTATATAGGAGGTATGATCAGTAAGTTCGCAGATGGCATGAAAATTGGTGGTGTTGTAAATAGTGAGGAGGAAAGCTTTAGATTACAGAATGATATAGATGGGCTGGTAAGATGGCAAATGGTGCGTCTGTCCTGCCAGTGATGGGGGAGTCCAGGACATTGGCTGAAAGATGTGGTTCCATGAGTATAACAATGTTAGGCTGTTGCTTGACAAGGCTGTGGGACAGCTCTCCCAATTTTGGCACAAGCAGTGGCAAATGGAATTTAATGCTGAGAAGTGTGAGGTGATGCATTTTGGGAGGATTAACAAGGCAAGGGAATATACAATGGATGGTAGGACCCTAGGAAGTACAGAGGGTCAGAGGGACCTTGGTGTACATGTCCAAAGATCACTGAAGGCAGCAGCACAGGTAGATAAGGTGGTTAGGAAAGCATATGGGATACTTGCCTTTATTAGCCGAGGCATAGAATATAAGAGCAGGGAGGTTATGATGGAGCTGTATAAAATGCTAGTTAGGCCACAGCTGCAGTAATGTGTACAGTTCTGGTCGCCACACGATAGGAAAGATGTGATTGCACTGGAGAGGGTGCAGAGGAGATTCACCAGGATGTTGCCTGGGCTGGAGCATTTCAGCTATGAAGAGAGACTGGATAGGCAAGGGTTGTTTTTCTGAGAGCAGAGAAGGCTGAGGGGGGACCTGATTGAGGTATAAAAAATTATGAGGGGCATAGATCGGGTAGCTAGGAAGAAAATTTTTCCCTTGGTGTCAATAACCAGGGGGCATAGATTTAAGATAAGGGGCAGGAGGTGGTTGGAATCTGAAACGCACTGGCTGAAGGGGTGGTAGAGGCAGGAACCCTCAACATTTAATAAGTATTTAAATGAGCACTTGAAGCACCCTAGCATACAAGGCTACGGGCCAAGCGCTGGAAAATGAGATGAGAATAGATAGGTGCTTGATGGCTGGTGCGGACACAATGGGCCGAAAGGCCTGTTTCTGTGCTGTATATGACTCTATGACTCTATAGCAGTAGAACTGAATTGGTTTGTAAGATGTTTCACAGGACGGTTAAGAGTTAACCACAATGCTGAGAGTCTGGAGCCACAGGCCAGATTGGGTAAGGATGGCATATTTTCTTCACTAAAGGGTATTAGTGAACCAGATAGGTTTTTCAACAATCCAGTAGTTACATGGTTATCATTACTGATACTAGCCTTTTCAGATTTATTTAGTTAAATGCATTTAAATTCTCCTGCTGCCATAGTGGGATTTGAACTCTTGTTTCCAGATCATTAATGCGGGCCTCTGGATTACGAGTCTTTTTTTTATTCGTTCATGGGATGTGGGCGTCACTGGCCAAGCCAGCATTTATTGCCCATTCCTAATTGCCCTTGAGAAGGTGGTGGTGAGCTGCCTTCTTGAACTGCTGCAGTCCATGTGAGGTAGGTACACCCACAGTGCTGTTAGGAAGGGAGTTCCAGGATTTTGACCCAGCGACAGTGAAGGAATGGCGATATATTTCCAAGTCAGGATGGTGTGTGACTTGGACGGGAACTTGCAGGTGGTGGTGTTCCCATGCAGCTGCTGCTTCGAGGTGGTAGAGGTCGCGGGTTTGGAAGGTGCTGTCTAAGGAGCGTTGCTGCAGTGCATCTTGTAGATGGTACACACTGCTGCCACTGTGCATCGGTGGTGGAGGGAGTGAATGTTTGTGGATGGTGTGCCAATCAAGCGGGCTGCTTTGTTCTGGATGGTGTCGAGCTTCTTGAGTGTTGTTGGAGCTGCACCCATCCAGGCAAGTGGAGAGTATTCCATCACACGCCTGACTTGTGCCTTGTAGATGGTGGACAGGCTTTGGGGAGTCAGGAGGTGAGTTACACGCTGCAGGATTCCTAGCCTCTGACCTGCTCTTGTAGCCACAGTATTTATATGGCTACTCCAGTTCAATTTCTGGTCAATGGTAGCCCCTAGGATGTTGATAGTGGGGGATTCAGCGATGGTAATGCCATTGAATGTCAAGGGGAGACGGTTAGATTCTCGCTTGTTGTACGTGGTCATTGCCTGGCACTTGTGTGGCGCGAATGTTACTTGCCACTTATCAGCCCAAGCCTGGATATTGTCCAGGTCTTGCTACATTTCTACACTGATTGCTTCGGTATTTGAGGAGTCGCAAATGGTGCTGAACATCATGCAATCATCAGCGATCTTCCACACTTCTGACCTTATGATTGAAGGAAGGTCATTGGTGAAGCAGCTGAAGATGGTTGGGCCTAGGACACTACCCTGAGGAACTCCTGCAGTGATGTCCTGGAGCTCAGATGATTGACCTCCAACAACCACAGCCATCTTCCTTTGTGTTAGGTATGACTCCAACCAGCAGAGGGTTTTCCCCCTGATTCCCATTAACTTCAATTTTGCTAGGGCTCCTTGATGCCATTCTCGGTCAAATGCTGCCTTGATGTCAAGGGCAGTCACTCACACCTCACCTCTTGAGTTCAGCTCTTTTGTCCATGTTTGAACCAAGGCTGTAATGGGGTCCCAATGCATTTAGAAAAATATTGCACTCAATCGGTACTCCTGCATTCCTTAATAAATCATCCTTTCCAAAGCGACAACAGCAAATGTTTGAGCCACCAGCTCTCTTCCGGACAGAAGATTACTTCCCAGTGCAGAACTCTCAGCCAAGTGAATAATGACACTGAAAGAATAGCAGCACAAAAGAGGGAATCTAATTGCCTAAACCTACCAAATGCACTAAATCAGTAATTTTCAGACGATAATGAACCTATGTTCAAACCCTCACGAAACAGGCTGACGTTCAAACCCCCATGGAACAAGTCAACACTCTTGTCTTCCTTTTGAATCTCGAAAAATTAGCAAGAAAAATTAGTCCTGGGTTGTAGCTTTACCAGGTTGACACCTCATTTTGAGGTATGCCTGGTGCTGCTCTTGGCATGCCCTCCTGCACTCTTCATTGAACCAGGGTTGGTCTCCTGGCTTGATGGTAATGGAGCTGAGTGGCCCTGGCGGAACCCAAACTGAGCGTCACTGAGCAGGTTATTGCTAAGCATGTGCCGCTTGATGGCACTGTTGATGACACCTTCCATCACTTTACTGATGATTGAGAGTAGGTTGATGGGGCGGTAATTGGCCGGGTTGAAGTTGTCCTGCTTTTTGTGTACAGGACATACCTGGGCAATCTTTCACATTGCTGGGTAGATGCCAGTGTTGTAGCTATACTCGAACAGCTTGGCTAGGGGTGCGGCACGGTCTGGAGCACAGGTCTTCAGTACTATTGCCGGAATATTGTCAGGACCCATAGCCTTTGCAGTATCTAGTGCCTTCAGTCGTTTCTTGATATCACGCGGAGTGAACCGAATTGGCTGAAGTCTGGCATCTGTAATGCTGGGGACTTCAGGAGGGGGCCGAGATGGATTATCAACTCGGCACTTTCGGCTGAAGATTGTTGCAAATTCTTCTGCCTTATCTTTCGCACTGATGTGCTGGGCTCCCCCATCATTGAGGATGGGGATATTTGTGGAGCCACCTCCTCCAGTTAGTTATTTAATTGTCCACCACCATTCACGACTGGATGTGGCAGGACTGCAGAGCTTAGATCTGATCCGTTGGTTATGGGATCGCTTCGCTCTGTCTATTGCATGCTGCTTATGCAGTTTGGCATGCAAGTAGTCCTGGGTTGTAGCTTTACCAGGTTGACACCTCATTTTGAGGTATGCCTGGTGCTGCTCCTGGCATGCCCTCCTGCACTCTTCATTGAACCAGGGTTGGTCTCCTGGCTTGATGGTAATGGTAGAGTGGGGGATATGCCGGGCCATGAGGTTGCAGATTGTGGTTGAGTATAATTCTGCTGCTGCTGATGGCCCACAGCGCCTCATGGATGCCCAGTTTTGCATTGCCAGATCTGTTTGAAATCTATCCCATTTAGCATGGTGATAGTGCCACACAGCACGATGGACGGTATCCTCAATGTGAAGGCAGGACTTCGTCTCCACAAGGACTGTGCGGTGGTCACTCCTACCAATACAGTCATGGACAGAAGCATCTGCAGCAGGCAGATTGGTGAGGACAAGGTCAAGTAGGTTTTTCCCTCGTGTTGGTTCCCTCACCACCTGCCGCAGACCCAGTCTAGCAGCTATGTCCTTTAGGACTCAGCCAGCTCGATCAGTAGTGGTGCTACCGAGCCACTCTTGGTGATGGACATTGAAGTTCCCCACCCAGAGTACATTTTGTGCCCTCGCCACCCTCAGTGCTTCCTCCAAAAGGTGTTCAACATGGAGGAGTACTGACTCATCAGCTGAGGGAGGGTGGTAGGTGGTAATCAGTAGGAGGTTACCTTGCCCATGTTTGACCTGATGCAATGAGACTTCATGGGGTCCAGCGTCGGTGTTGAGGACTCCCAGGGCAACTCCCTCCCTACTGTAGACCACTGTCCCGCCACCTCTGGTGGGTCTGTCCTGCCGGTGGGACAGGACATACCTAGGAATAGTGATTGCAGTGTCTGGGACATTGTCTGTCAGGTATGATTCCGTGAGTATGACTATGTCAGGCTGTTGCTTGACTAGTCTGTGGGACAGCTCTCCCAACTTTGGCACAAGCCCCCAGATGTTAGTAAGAAGGACTTTGCAGGGTCGACAGGGCTGGGTTTGCCATTGTCGTTTCCGGTGCCTAGGTCGATGCCGGGTGGTCCGTCCGGTTTCATTCCTTTTTATTGACTTCGTAGCGGTTAGGTACAACTGAGTGGCTTGCTAGGCCATTTCAAAGGGCATGTAAGAGTTACATGCTGTGGGTCTGGAGTCACATGTAGGCCAGACCAGGTAAGGACAGCAGATTTCCTTCCCTAAAAGACATTAGTGAACCAGATGGGTTTTTACAACAATCTACAATGGTTTCATGGCCATCATTAGACTAGATTTTAATTCCAGATTTATTAATTAAATTCAGATTGCACCTTCTGCTGTGGTGGGATTCGAACCCATGTCTCCAGATCAATACCCTGGGTCTCTGGGTTATTAGTCCAGTGATAATACTACTACGCCACCGCCTCCCCTCTGTTAACATAACCATGCTGTTCTTGTTTCCACATGATGTTCCCGTACCCAAACATGCTAACATATGAAGGGTAGTTGAAACAAAATCAGTAATCTTGTATTAATGACCATTTAATTATTATGTGGGAATTGGTCTTTACTGCAAGCTTGATGCTACTGGTTTTACAGTGCCACATAGTCTTCAACACTGATTTATTTCTAAAAATGGACCCTAAAACTGACAATTATGAATTGAAGTTGAAAGCTGCATCTGCAATGAGAAGAATGGAGGCGAGCATTTTACACCAATAACGGCATCCATCAGTTGCAGTTAAGACAGCCAGAAGTACTTTTTAAAAAAAAACTGCAACAGACTGCTGTGCTGCCATTTATACTTTGACAAGAACTAATAAAGATTTTCAATAATTAACATCTCAGGAATTGAACAGAACTCTAGGGGTGGGGTTCTGCTTTTCCTAAATTCATTGCTGTTTAGAATGGAATTGCTACTGTACTCCTTAGAGTGGTAGACAAGGTACAAAACAGCTCTAGTCCTATCAACAGTAACAAACGAAATCCGATGCAGAATTTATTTGTTATACATAGTTTATATTGTAGGACCACTTTATGAGCTGCTGCTTACTGTAGAAACTACCTGTTGAAAGTGTTGGGCAACAGTAGTCATTTCCACTTAAAATAACTATACTAGTTCAAAAAATTGCCAACAGCAAATTTATCCAGATGCAGGTACCTTTCCCAATGTTGTCATGAGAATTATTTTGTGCATTAGTACCAATGTAGTAGTGCAGCAGAAGTGACCAAGCATTTTAGTTTTGACAGACACTTGGAGCCTCAGAGGTGCCATATTTAAAATTTTAATCAGTGTTCCCATTAATTTGCTAATCGTATCAGCAATTTGCAATATCAGATCTTGGCTAAATTCTGAATCAAAACACCAACAATGGCGTCAAGAACATTAAGAGCTGCCTTTTCCATTAAACTCAAACAGAATAAACTAATAAATAACATAAGCATAAATAGAAGATAATTGCTGGGCTTTGAGGCTGCATTTTGAACTCCCTTGCACAATAGCAAAGGTGACAATTGTACCTATACACTTCAAAATTGTATGTTACACCTGTGTGATACACTTTGTAGTGCAATTATACTGTAACTACAACCCTGTTCATTTGCAGAAAACTGTACAAAAGAAACAGTATAAAATGCAACAGGTTGGGACCTGACTTTGGAAGGAAGTGGTGGAGACCTCTTTAGGAACCTCTGCTTGGGGTTCACAGCACATGGAGTATCTCCAGGTTTAACACTGCTGTGGGTCTCTTGGAGCCTAGACACTTTAAACTTGCTCAGAGCTTGCTTTAATCCAGAGAGCATGGCTGTTGTCATCTACATGCTTAAAATGTATGTAACCAGGAGTGGCACTGTGTATATGGAAATTCCAGTTGGACCCAGGCAGTATAAACATGGTTTTGGCTTGGGGGTGTGGAGGAGTGGGGGGAACCTACAATGTAGCTATTGATCTCAGACTAGTGCTATAATCATGGGGGTATAATAGCATACTTGTTATGTTACTGGACTTGTAATCTACAGAATGCAATTTTATATCCCACCATGGCAGTTTGAGAATTTGAATTCTGGAGTGGGGTGGAAAAACAGAAAGCTGGGACCAGTAAAAGGGACCACGAAGCTGATGGATTGTCACAAAAACTAGACTGGTTCACTAATGTTCTTACCTGGTCTGGCCTATAGGTCCATAGGTGACTCTAGTCTGACACTAATATACTTGACTCTTAACTGCCCTCTGAAATGGCCTTGCAAATCGCCCTTAACCTCCCCGCCACCCCCCCCCCCCCCCCCAAACCAGGTCTATCGAACCACAAGGGAAACTAAGGATGGGCAATAAATGGGCACCTTGCCCACATCCTGAAAATGAACTTAAAAACCCTCAAAATGCTCTAAGTGGACAACTCAAACTTTGGAATGCAAACTATAAGTATTTTTGTGTGTTTTTCACAGAGGTAGACAATTGAATATATTTTTAAATCATTAAACAAAGGCTCCTTTGTTATTGGTGATGTTAGGTGTAAAGGAACAATAGCAAAAATGTTTTGCTGCCTTTAAAGGGGCACTTGAGCCTCAGCAGACAAGCAGGAGATAAATATCGGCAGCAACTTGCTCTGCATTTATTCTGCTATTGAAAGCACATGGGGAAAGCACTTTTGGATGGTGCATACTGATGGCTAGCACAACTGGCACCAGTCGTCACATTACTACATGGTCTTCTCTGGAGCTACTATTGGCTGTAGTGAGAATATAAATGAGCCACAGTCTGCATGCACTGATGAAAATAACCATACTAACATAACTCTCAACAGCTATAGAAATTAGTTAGAATCATAGAAAGTTTATGGCACAGAAAGGGGCCACTTGGCCCATCGTGTCTGTGCTGGCTGAAAAACGATCCACCCATTCTAATCTCACCTTCCAGCATTTGGTCTGTAGCCCTGCAGATTAAGGCACTTGAGGTGCATATCCAGATTCCGTTAGAATGAATTGAGGGTTTCTTCCTCAACTACCTGTTCCAGACCCCCACAGCTCCCTGTGTGAAAAAAGGTTTTCCTCTTCTCCTCTTCTCTAATCCTTCTACCAATCACTTCAAATCTATGCCCCCTAGTCACTGGCCTTTCTGCTAAGGTAAATAGGCCCTTCACCTCCAGTCTATCCAGGCCCCTCAAAATGTTGTACATTTCAATCAGATCTCCCCTCAACCTTCTCTGTTCCAACGAGAACAACCCCAGCCTATCCAATCTTTCCTCATAGCTGATTTTTTCAGTCCTGGCAACATCCTCGTAAATCTCCGCTGTACCCTCTCTGGTGAAATTACATCCTTTCTGTAATGAGGTGACCAGAACTGCACACAATTAATTATACAGTTCCAGCACAACCTCCCTGCTCTTATATAAAAGCAAAATACTGCAGATGAATCTGAAATAAAAACAAGAAATGCTGGAAATGCTCAGCAGGTCTGGCAGCATCTGTGGAGAGAGAAGCAGAGTTATTGTTTCAGGGCAGTGACCTTTCATCAGAACCTACTCCCTGTTCTTATATTCTATACCTCAGCTAATATAGTTATTTTATTTTTTAAAAAACTTTGGTCAAGAAATTAAAAGTACATACCAGCATACAATGCAACATTAAAAATGGTAAACGTGAAGGAGGTTTGATCAAAAAGAGCAAAATTAATTTCTGATGACTACGGTTCTAGTCATTGAGTGATGATTACTGTAGCTACCGCATCTTTCTCTGAAGTACAACTCCAGGTTCAAGCAAAGCCAAATCTGAAAAAAAAAACTTTTAAAATGCTTATTTGTAAATTGCTGTGCATGTGCATCTTACACTGTCGAGAAGTGACGGTTATTTATACAATTTGCAAATATAAAAAAGGTGTTTTTTCAGGCATATAACCATAGAGATTTGCATACTTGAAAAGCTTTCCAGGAAGAAACTGCGACTCCCCCGATATTTTCTGTGTGATCTGCGAGCTGTGATCGAAAGTTCTGTGCATTGGTTTCGGAGAGATCCCCCTGCGGTACACGTGCAGCTCATTTGGAAGCGTTCCGCTTACAAGGAAGACTGGGGAACTCCGCTGCGGAGCTGGGTTCGAATGGCAAGCGGTTTCCTACCGGTATAGCTGGGAAGGTTTCAGAGCAGTGCCCAATAGACAATTGACATAAGCTGTCAACGCGGGGGAGGGAGGGGGTGGGGGTTCAGCACCGTACTTTCGCATGCAAACACGCACGGGGGCAGAAACAGTGCCAGACACTGAAACAGTTAATCCAACACTTCTTATACCTGCTAACCTGCAAAATCAAATTTAATGGGAAAGATTTTTTAAAAGTCTGACAGACATCGGTCTTCACTATAGAGAATACAAGTAACGTCCCAGAATTAGCTATAAACCAGGAAATGGAAGGGAGGGAGGAACTCAAGAAAATTACAATTTCTAGGGAAGTGGTACTGAACAAATTGTTGGAGCTGCGGCCCGACAAGTCCGTGGGTCCTGATGGACTTCATCCTAGGGTCTTAAAAGAAGTGGCTAGTGAGATAGTTGATGCATTAGTTTTGATTTTCCAAAATTCTCTAGATTCGGGGAAGGTTCCGCTAGACTGGAAAATAGTGAATGTAACTCCTTTATTCAAAAAGGGAGGCAGAAAGCAGGAAACGACAGGCCAGTTAGCTTAACATCTGTCGTAGGGAAAATGTTAGAAGCTATTATTAAAGACATTATAGCAGTGCACTTAGGAAAATGGACGGTAATCAGGAAGAGTCAACATGGTGGCACAGTGGCGCAGTGGTTAGCACCGCAGCCTCACAGCTCCAGGGGCCCGGGTTCGATTCCGGGTACTGCCTGTGTGGAGTTTGCAAGTTCTCCCTGTGTCTGCGTGGGTTTTCTCCGGGTGCTCTGGTTCCCTCCCACAAGCCAAAAGACTTGCAGGTTGATAGGTAAATTGGCCATTATAAATTGTCACTAGTATAGGTAGGTGGTAGGGAAATATAGGGACAGGTGGGGATGTTTGTTGGGAATATGGGATTAGTGTAGGGTTAGTATAAATGGGTGGTTGATGTTCGGCACAGACTCGGTGGGCCGAAGGGCCTGTTTCAGTGCTGTATCTCTAATCTAATCATGGTTTTGTGAAAGGGAAATACTGTTTAACCAATTTATTAGAGTTCTTTGAGGGAGTTACATGTGCTGTGGATGAAGGAAAACAGGTGGATGTATTATACTTAGATTTCCAGATGGCATTTGATAAGGTGCCGCATCAAAGGTTATTGCAAAAATTAAAAGCTCATGGTGTAGGGGGTAACATACTAGTATGGATAGAAGATTGGTTAGCTAACAGGAAACAGAGAGTAGGCATAAATGGGTCATTTTCTGGTTGGCAAGATGTAACTAGTGGTGTGCCACAGTGATTTGTGCTGGGGCCTCAACTTTTTACAATTTATATAAATGACTCAGATGAAGGGACCGAAGGTATGGTTGCTAAATTTTCTGAAGACACAATGATAGGTAGGAAAGGACATAAGCAGGCTACAAAGGGATATAGATAGGTTAAGTGAGCAAAAATCTGGCAGATGAAGTATAATGTGGGAAAATACAAAGTTGTCCACTTTGGCAGGAAGAATAAAAAAGAAGCATATTATCTAAATGGTGAGAGATTGTCTAGCTCTGAGATGCAGAGGGATCTGGGTGTCCTAGTGCATGAATCGCAAAAGGTTAGTATGCAGGTACAGCACGTAATTAGGAAAGCTAATACAATGTTGTCGTTTATCGCGAAGGGAATTGAATACAAAAGTAGGGAGGTTATGCTTCAGCTATACAGGGCATTGGTGAGACCACGCCTGGAGTACTGTGTACAGTATTGGTCTCCTTATTTAAGGAAGGATGTAAATGCGTTAGAAGCAGTTCAGAGAATGTTTACTAGACTGATACCTGGAATGGGCAGGCTATCTTATGAGGAAAGATTGGACAGGCTAGGTTTGTATCCGCTGGAATTTAGAAGAGTAAGGCAACTCGATTGAAACATAAGATCCTGAGGGGTCTTGACAGGGTGGATGTGGAAAGGATGTTTCCCCTTGTGGAAGAATCTAGAACCGGGGTCACTGTTTAAAAATAAGGGGTAACTCATTTAAGACAGAGATGAGGAGAAATTTTTTCCTTCAGAGGGTCGAGAGTCTTTGGAACTCTTTACATCAAAAGGCAGTTGAAGCGGTGTCTTTGAATATGTTTAAGGCAGAGGTAGACAGATTCTTGATAAGCAAGGGGGTGAAAGGTTATCGTGGGTAGGTGGTAATGTGGAGTAATCATTTCAGCCATGAACTTATTGAATGGAGGAGCAGGCTCGACAGGCACTGTGGCCTACTCCTGCTCCTAATTCGTATCTTCACCGTTTGCCCATGATGAAAGTGCTGGGAGTGACATCTGGGTGGAGAAATTACAAATTTGTTGGAACATAGAGTTGTTTGTATGTAGAATTGTACCTAATGTCTAACATATTGCTGAAAATTTGCATCTCACAGCTTACCCTGGTTACATTGAAAATATAAGCCACCTATCTCTGACAGCTGAAATGGAGCTATCTAGCCTAATCCAATTTTCAAGCTCTCGGTCCTGTGCCCTGTAGGTTACAGCACTTAAGGTTTTTAAATGTGATGAGAGTTTCTGCCTCTTCCACCCTTTCAGGCAGTGAGTTCCAGACTCACCACACTCTGGGTGAAAACTTCTAATTCTTTTGCCAATTACTATGCCCCACATTATTGACCCCTCTGCTAAGGGAACAGGTCCTTCCTGTCCACTTTAGGTGTCTCATAAATTTATGCACCTCAATTAAATCTCCCCTCAGTCTCTTTTTTCATCCTTCAATTTGAAGAATATTTGTGCCACAAATTGCTGGATTGCAAGCTGATAAAGGTACCATAATTTCTGTTGTTCCCTTCCTGGCCTGGAGATATTGAGTGGCATTACAGGAACATAAATTTCATAATTTAAAGGGTCCATATGTCCTTAAGTACTAGCCCTAGCTTTCTGTGGTGAGTTTTATTTGTTTCAATAACGTGAATGAAGCAATTTCTTGAAACTCTGAAGGAGATTAATGGCAAATTCCTGTTTTCATGAGTCTGATGGCAGAGACAAGCAATTCATCAAGCAACTCATGGGGCATCTCTTCCTCATCATAAACTGTTGAGTTATTTACACACTAATACCGTCGTGCACTTGAAACTTTCTGTTATTTTTCCAGCAAATTCTGGATCAATACCTGCTTTTTGAATAGGGCAAATTGCCAGTGCCCAGCTATACTGCCTTGTTTGTACTGCTCTGCAGTTAGGAAAGCCAAAGATGGAAATTGCATGTACATTGCACCTTCACAACCCCAGATTGTCACAAACTGCTTCAAAGTCAATGGAGTATATTTTGAAATGTAGTCTCCATTATAGGGAAAGATGGTGGTCATTATGTGCACAAGGTCCCACAAATAACAATAAGATAGATGACCAAATAATCTGTTTGAGTGATATTGACTGAGGGAAAAATAGTGGCCAGGAGAACTCCCCTACTCTCTTTCAAATACTTCCACGGTGTCTTATTTAAGGAGGGATATACAGGCAATGTAGTTCAGTGAGCACATGCGGTGATGGGTGAACAGCATTTGATGTAAGTTAGGACATGGGTAACAGAGTTTTGGATGACCTCAAGTTCATGGAGGGTAGAATGTGAAGATGGCCAGTAGTGCATTACAATAGTCAAGTCTGGAGGTAACAAAAGCATGGATGAGTGTTTCAGCAGCAGAAGAGCTGAGGCCGGAGCCCTGTCATGGAGTTCAAAATAGGCTGTCTTAGTGACAGTGTGGATGTGTGGTTGAAAGCTCATCTTGTGGTCAAATATGACACCGAGGTTGAAAACAGCCTGTTTCAGCCTAAACAGTTACCAGCGAGAGGGATGGAATCAATCACGAGGAAGAGGAGTTTATGGCGAGGTACGAAGACAATGGCTTCAGTTTTCCCAATATTTAATTAGAGGAAACTTCTACTCATGCAGTACTGGATGTTGGATAAGCAGTCTGACAATTTTGAGACAGTGGAGTGATTGAGAAGCTGGTGGTGAGGTACAGCTGGGTGTTGGCAACGTACATGTGGAAAACGATATTGTGTTTTCAGATGATGTTGCTGAGGGGCAGCATGCAGCTGAGAAATAGGAAGGGTCTATGGATTGATCCTTGGGGGACACCAGAGGAAACATCTACAGGAATGGGAAGAGAAGCCATTGATGGCAATTCTCTGGCTACGATTTGATAGATAAGTATGGAACCAGGCAAGTACAGTCCCACCCAGTTGGGCGATGGTGGATTCGCGTTGGAGGAGGATGGTGTGATCAACTTTGACCAAAGCTATAGATGAGTCGAGAAAGACAAGGAAGGATAGTTTACCTTTGTCACAATCACATAGGATGTCATTTGTGACTTTGGTAAGAGCTGTTTTGGTACTGTGGCAGGGTGGAATCCTGATTGGAGGGATTCAAACATAGAGTTCCAGGAAAGATAGGCACAAATTTGGGCGGCGACAACACATTCAAGGAAAGGAAGGTTGGAGATAGGGCGATAGTTTACAAGAATGGAGGGGCCAAGGGTTGGTTTCTTGAGGAGAGGGATGGTGATGGCAGATCTGTAGGAGAGAGGGACAGTTCCTGAGGAGAGAGGAACATTAACAGTGCCAGCTAACATAAAAATAGTCATAATAGCTAAAAATAGTAAAGGGTAGTTGTCAATTTATAAGAAAATGTAAATACCAGATTTGAACAAACTTAAAGGAAAACACACAGCAGTGTTTTACTCATGAGTCTCAGACAGCTGCTTAAATTTCTGATGTTATAAAAGAGTCCATTGAATACTATTTTCTAATATAACTGTAGCTTAAAGATTGTTCAGCAAATGGCTCTCTAAAACTTTATTCGTTAAAACATTGGTTTTATCTTTGTTGTAGTTACTGCATAAGACTTCATCCTCCAAATGGACTCAAATGCAATATGTATAGGCTTTATTCATTATTGGGATATGGGCACTGCTTGGAAGGCCAGCATTTATTGCCCATCCCAGTTGCCAAGAGAAGTCAGTGGGCAGCCTTCTTGAACTCTACAGTTTGTGTGGTGAAACGTTCCCACAATGCTTTCAGGTAAAGAGTTTCAGGATTTTGACCCAGCAAAATTAAGGAATGATGATATATGTTCACCAGAATGGTGTGTAACTTGGACTGCAACCTGGGCTACTGCATCTGCATCTTTTGTCCTTCTAGATGGTGGAGGTTGCAGGTTTGAAAGATGCTGCTAAGAAACCTTGGCAAATTGCTGCAGTGCATCCAGTATGTAGTACACACAGCAGCCATGTATGCTGTTTGTGGAGGGGGGGACATATAGACTAGGGGATGTGGTGCCAATCAAGCTAACTGCTTTGTCCTGGATGATGTAGGGCTTCTTGAATAATGTTGCAGCCACATCCATCCATGCAACTGGATAGTATTCCATTACACACTTGACATGTGCCTTAGAGGTGGTTAAGAAGCTTTGGAAAGTCAAGAGATGAGCCGCTTGCCCCAGAATACATAGCCTCTGACCTGCTCTAGTAGTCATGCCATTTATGTGGCTGGTCCAGTTGAATTTCTGGTCAATGGTGGCCCCAGAGCCCTGATGATGATTGTTGCCAATGGTAATACCATTCAGGGGGAGTTGGTGAGGGTCTCTCTTTTTGAAGATGGTCATTGCCTGGCACTAGTTTGGCATGAATGTTACTTGCCACTTAACAGTGCAAGCCTGGATGTGTACGAACATGGACTCCATTAATTGAGCAACTATAAATGGAGCTGAACACTTGCAATTGGCAAACAGCCTACTTTTGATGTATTGATGGAGGGAAGGTCATCAATGAAGCAGCTAAAGATCCTAGCAAACTGTCCTGAGGAACTCCTGTACCTATTTCCTGGGGCTCAGATGATTGACTTCCAACAACCACAACCATCTTCCTTTGTGCTTGGTATGAATCCAGTCACTGGAGCAATTTCCCCGATATCCATTGAACTTAGTCTTACCCAAGCTCCTTGGTGCGACACTCAGTCAAATGCTTCCTTGATGCTGAGGGAAATAATTCTCACCATAACTCTGGAATTCAGTTCTTGCGTCCATGTTTATAATTAAAGCTGTAATGAGGTCTGAGGCTGAGTGGTCCTAGTGAAACCCAAACTGAGCATCTGTCTGTACATTATTGGTAAGTAAGTGCCGCCTGATTAGACTGTAGATGATTCCTTCTATCGCTTTGCAGATGATTGGGAGTAGGCTGATTGGGCATTAATTGGGGAGAGAATATTCCTGGAAATTTTCTACAATGTTCAGCAGATGCCAGGATGTATTTGTACTGGAACAGTTTAGTTAGGGGCATGGCTACTTCTGGAGCATAGGTCTTCAGCTCTACAGCCAGGATTGTATCAGGGCATATATCCTTTGCTGTGTCCAGTGCACTCAGCCATTTTTTGATGTCATGTGGTGTGAATCAAATTGGCTGAAGACTGTCACCTGTGATGTTGGGGACTTCAGGAGGAGGTGGAGAAGGATCATCACTCAGAACTTTTGGCTGAAGATGGTTGCAAATGCTTCAGCTATGTCTTTTGCATTCACATGCTGGGCTCCACCATCTTTGAGATTGGGGATGCTCATGAAGCCTCCTCCTCTCGTTAGTTGCTTAATTGTCCCATTACCATTTATGACTGGATAGGGAAAGGACCAGGTAGTTTAGACATGATCTGATGGCTGTGGGTTGTTGTGCTCTGTCTAAAGCTTGCTGCTTTTGCTGTTTAACACGCATGTAGCTCTGTGTTATAGCTTCAGCAGGTTGGAGAGGGAGCCTTTGACTTTGTAATAGCATTCCTGCCTTTGCGTCAAAAGATGCAATGTCCCAACCTGCTCCAGATAGGCCCACTTCTGAATTCTTTGTTGACATCCAGCAAGATACTTAGGTATGTTGAATTTGGGTGCCCCTCCCTCCACCCTTATCATATGGGCTGTGGGAGTCCATAAAATCCTTCGCCACATAGGACTAATTATTCTATTTTCTCATGTAAAGACAGTCACATGCCTGAGTTGCTCACCTGGCTCCATGGTAATGAAGGATTGATGGGCATGCTGGGCCATGAGGTTACAGATTGTAGTGGTATACAGGTATGTTCTGATGATGGCCCACAGCATCCAATGGATGTCCAGATTTGAGCTACTAAATCTGTTCTTAATCTATCCTACTTAGCATAGTGGAAGTGGCACATAGTATGAGGTGGATGTCCTTAGTGTGAAGATGAGACTTGGTCTGCACAAGGACAGTCTGGTTTCACTATCATGGACAACAACATCTGTAATGATGGATTAGAGAGGATAAGGTTAAATAGGTTATTCTCAGGTGTTGGTTCTGTCCAGCCTGTTTTCTAATTGGGCTGCAGTTATACTTGATAACATGTCACTCTAACATGGAAACTTTTTTGCAGTACTACAGGATGTGCACTAAAAAGTCCCATAATAATGACTGATTGTTACTCATAGTGCATAATACTATGTAGGTCCATAATAAATGTAGAAAATGCTGTAAATATATAACAAATTTGTCTGCATCTGTAAAGAGAAAAGACAAGTTATGACATTTTGGTTGTATGCCCATCATCGGAACTATAGAAAGGAACGCACCCAAAACATCATAACCTGTTGTTTCTCTTTACAAGTGTTGACTGACTCATGAATTTCCAATATTTTCTGTTTTATTTCAGATTTCCAACATTTGCAGCTTTTATTTTACCGGGTAGGTCTATATTAATTCTCTGCTACAATTTCTAACAAATCAGGATTATCATTCTAAAATGAAGGAGTTATATACTTGATTTGATTCTTTTTGAAACAGAATGCCGCAATCCTGTAAGAAAACTACTTAATTGTACTGCCTGTGTGGAGTTTGCAAGTTCTCCCTGTGTCTGCGTGGGTTTTCTCCGGGTGCTCCGGTTTCCTCCCACAAGCCAAAAGACTTGCAGGTTGATAGGTAAATTGGCCATTATAAATTGTCACTAGTGTAGGTAGGTGGTAGGGAAATATAGGGACAGGTGGGGATGTTTGGTAGGAATATGGGATTAGTGTAGGATTAGTATAAATGGGTGGTTGATGTTCGGCACAGACTCGGTGGGCCGAAGGGCCTGTTTCAGTGCTGTATCTCTAATCTAATCTAAAATCTAATCTAATAGCAACTTGCAATTATATACCATCTTTGTTGTAGGTAAATAGTGAGAAAAAGGCACCCCGCTGAGAGGTGATGGTATGCTTGTGAACTTTACAGATGTAAGGGAGGGGTGAGATGGGGCAGTAAGTGGAGAGGATGGATGGTTCAAGTGTGTTTTTGTATGAGAGAGACGATGACAGTGACCTTAAAGGAAAAAAGTACAGTGGCTGTAAAAAGGAGGCTTTAACGATGTTGGCAAGCACAGATGCCAGAAGGGGTAACTGAGTAGTTAGGAGTTCAATATGGAGAAATTGAGAGAGCAGGATCTGGGTATCATGGAAGAGTTTGAGGAGGGTGGGGGAAAGAGAAACTGCAGAATGATGGAGGATTGGATGGATGATAGGTAAGGGAAGGAGGAGCAGTCAGAAAAGGGAGAGGTTGATGGTGTCAGAGGCAGGCTGCATAGATGGTCTCAATTTTAGATATGAAGCAATCCATGAAATCTTAACATTTGATATAGGAGGTGAGAGTGGAAGGGGCACAGGAAACAAGACGCTTTGTTGGCCCTTAACTAAGCCAGATAATGTTACAGTATATGTCTATATATCTCCAATTGACTCTGCTGTGACTGTTGCACCACTTAATCCCATGATAGACCTTCGAATGCAAAATGTGTTGGCTTTATAACTGTTTTGTGATTAAATATATTGTCAGACAACCCCCCCCCCACCCACCTGCCAAGAATGAGGAAATGAATTTCGCCACATGAACATTGATTTTGGACTGGTGTTGGTGAAGAAAGAACTTGCTTTAAAAAAACAATTGGAGACTTTGGCTGGAGAGACACATTAGCATATCAACAGACAGTACTTCAAAGGACAAAGGAGCTATTCCCTGCTCCAATTAAATCCACAATGGACTTTTGATTATAGACGTTGAAGGTGAAAAGGCTAGTATTCCAGGTTAACTGCTAAGATGGCCGAATACACAAATAGATGTGGTCGGAATAGTTTGGTCACATGACTGGCTGACTGTTGGAGGGTTTTGAATTTGAACTTCCAACAGGGATTTTGAACTCAGAAAGCTGTTTTCTCCTGGACTGAGAACTCTTCTCTCTGGTCTGCTCTCATCAGCTTTGGAAACCATTGAAGACACATGAACCCCAAGAGAAAAATAGTCTCCTACAGTAAACAAGGTTTAGGAAAAATACTGGGCTCCAACAAAAAGCAAGATTACTTACAGAAGGACTACAGTGAGCTCAAAGCACAGTAAACAAGAAACTCTTCTAATTTGCCTCAAACCTCTCTATATTTTTCTTCACTTTTCTGTCCCTATTTGCATATGTGTATTGCATGTGCCTACTAACGTGGGGGTGTCATATATCCATAGGCATTAACCATATTAGAGTATATGTTTAAGGTTTAATAAATTTCACTTTTCTTCTTTAAACCTAAGAAAGCCTATTTATGCTAATTTCTTTGTCTTATAATTGGAAAGTGCTGAACAAGGATTCACCAAGGGGGAGCTCAAAGCACAGTGTGTTTAAAATTAAACCTTGTTACAATAAGACCAGGTGAAGCCAGTAAAAGACCCCTAGACACCTTTCTCACCTGGTCGTAACAGTATAGTAAAAAAAAATTTATTTTTTGTTGAGAGAACGCAGCTAATACGAGAACTTTCATGGTCTTCTGCCTTTATAAACCAAAACGCAACAGTGGGATTTAACATTGGTCACAATTAACATTTAGGATGGCGACACCTTTTGAAAATGTATCATGTGTATAACTATCACATTTAGCCCTCCATTTCAATCTTTGCCATGAAGACAAACAGGCCCTCTTGGAAGAAAACGATGTTAATATCTGGAAACCCTTTGATGCTTTGGTGAAGATCCCAGTGAGCAATATCGAATGTGGCAGAATTCAGAGCCTGTTACCAAGGGAAACATTAGATGGATGAAGTTAAATGGCAGAGGATAAAGGACAATTTGTTTTCGTAAATCCGCCTGGGGGCTCTCTAGACTTACTGCAATCGGTAGGTCGCACCATATAAATATTCGTGCTTTTGGTAAAGGCAAATCAGGGAGTGATATATGTTTTGTAAAAAAACTAGTCAGCAAACCTACTATTACAAGACAATATTTCCATATAATTAAATGCAATATCTGAATATTTTTTTCAATTTTAAAAAGCTGACGGAACGATCTTACTAGAACGCTATGAATTTGCACAATCAGCAAAAAAAATCCGGCATATTACCTGTAAGAAAGCGGAAACTTGCTGAGTAAATGATCGACGTCATTAGGTCATTCAGGGAAATTTTCGTACTACCTATGAAAGATATATAAACAATGCAAGTCGGTGATAGATTCAGAAAAGTAAGCGGCGAGGATAACAGTAGCTTCACGATATTTCTTCACTTTCGTTGTCAGCCTTATCTTAATCTTCATCAACGTGCAGAAGAGCAAAACTGTTTTGATTTGCAAGTGGGCCAGATCTGTCTGTTAAGATTGCTTTCACAATGTATTCCTTTCAGAGTATAGCAGTATTGGTACTTGGCTATTTTACAATCATGGCCAATTGTGCCCCCTGGTTGAAAGCAAAGCGATCTAACAGGGTTTGCCATGTGCAAGAACAATTGTTGCGGCATATGAGACACAAAGTCCATGCCCTGTCTAAAGAGGTAAGGCAAGATTCCTGTCTTTCAATATACATGTTGCAAATCGTTGTTGTATGGCGTTTTGAATGACATTATTTCAAATGAATCATTTTCACAGGCTGAAAAGTTCGACCAAGATACTGACACGAGACTGATAGGAAAGGATTTATTTCAAGGACTCGAGGTATAATTTGCATTGGTGTCATGTTCTTTAAGCTGATTGAATGCAAGTTAGTAATTGGTAGCATCTAATTGTTTATTGGAGAGTAAACGAAAGATTCGTGGTTTATTTTGCAGGGATCTGGTGGGTGCTACGTACTCAAAGAGGTGATTGACTTCTACCTTGGAAACGTTCTAGCATCCGAGGAGTTGCATAACAAATATTCACATCTAAAGGAGGTCAAGGAGTTTCTGACCATTCTGATGAAGCGCCACATGTTTGATTGCGTAAGTGTTTCCTGTTCTGATTGAACTAATTTTGTAGAACATGTACTGTCAACTTCTTCAAAATACGTAGCGTTATGACTACATTTGGAGGAGGTCAAGTTCAGATCGAGATACTATGGTAAAAGTTCAGAGGAAAAGATTAGCAGTAAGAAAACTATATTATAAGTTGCGCTGTCTGCAATAAGCAATGTGCTGAGTGCTTGTAAGTGAATTGATTGTGTCCTCCTTTCCAGGATGCAGAAGATAAAAAGCAAGCAAACGAGAACATCAAACTACTGAAGGAGAAACTGAACCAGGTAAAGTTTGAAGCAATTTATGCACATTTTGCAGGTTTAGATTATTGTCATAATGTAACAATGTCGATACTTTTAATACTCCTCTCTTATCACAGTAACCATTTCTATATATCTGAATATCACAGTAACCATTTCTATATATCTGAATATCACAGTAACCATTTCTATATATCTGATTATTTTTGCCTTTTACATCCATTACTCTTAAAGTCAAATAAAAACAAACTGCTGAAAATACTGAGGAGGCC
Source organism: Heterodontus francisci (assembly GCF_036365525.1). Lineage (NCBI taxonomy): Eukaryota > Metazoa > Chordata > Chondrichthyes > Heterodontiformes > Heterodontidae > Heterodontus > Heterodontus francisci. The sequence goes on along the minus strand of NC_090388.1, from coordinate 32,321,889 downwards.
AGGCAGCATCTTTGGAGAGGAAAACAAAGTTAACATTAACTTTGATTCGCTTTCCACAGATGCTGCCTGACCCGCTCAGTATTTTCAACATTTTCTGTTTCAGATTTCCAGCATCCCACAGTATTTTATTCTTAAAGTTATCATTGGTGTAAGACCAAGCGTCAAAACAGAATTGATCTCACCAGAGTTAAGCTGTATGACATTCAGTTACCTCTGTTCTTCATTTTCACCAGTGAATTGCACTGATTGACTTATTTTTTCTAATTTATTTCAGGTCAGTGAGACAAGGGAGGCCAAGGTGATCGGAGAGTTATTCATGCTGCTTCAGGAGATAGGAACCCATTGTTCGGCACCAATCATGACAAAACGTGGCCATCAGAAAAAACCAGGAGCTGATGAATGATGGAAATAACACAAGAAGTTCTGAAAACGCAATCAAATATCAGTAAAAGTTTTTGAAGAACACGTCTTCTTAACTTAATGAAGAATATTTATTTCTGATATATTTATTGTGTATAATTTTATACACATTATTGTATTTACTTACAGTAAGTTATGTGTAGCAATTAGCATTGCTAATGGACACTTGTTATATAACATTGTTATACATGATTGGCAAACATTTAAGATTGTGACTTTAAAATTTTAAATAAATATTTTTAATAAAACAGGCTACATAATATGAGTTAATTTCTTGTAAATTATGAAGTGGAACTGTCTGCTGCACTAAATGTTCTGTATGTGACAGAGCATGGCCTATGAAGCATTATGGTTTTTGTTGCAAGCTCAAAACACATTTTTTTTGTACAATTTACAAATATAAATAAATTATCAGTGCAAAAGATAAACTAGAATACAATTTTCTTTCTTAAAATTGGAAACCACTATGATACTGAAATTCAGTTGAATTTAGAAAAGGTTCCATTTTATATATTTGGTGAGTTTAATGGCAAATAATCTGAATGTCATCATATCTGATAAAACATCGAGGTTGTGTCAAACATAGGCTAACAATTTGAGAAAAAGGCTCATATCTTCTCCATGAAACCTAGCTGAAGAAGACAGGTATAAAACAAATCATTAAAACTGTTTTGAACTGACCCTTCAAAGAACAGTACAGCACAGGAACAGGCCATTCAGCCCTCCAAGCCTGCGCCGATCTTGATGCCTGCCTAAACTAACACCTTCTGCACTTCCGGGGCCCATATCCCTCTATTCCCTTCCTATTCATGTATTTGTCAAGATGTCTCTTAAATGTCGCTATCGTATCTACTTCCACCACCTCCCCTGGCAGCAAGTTCCAGGCACTCACCACCCTCTGTGTAAAAAACTTGCCTCGCACATCCCCTCTAAACTTTGCCCCTCACACCTTAAACCTATGTCCCCTAGTAACTGACTCTTCCACTCTGGGAAAAAGCTTCTGACTATCCACTCTGTCCATGCCGCTCATAACTTTGTAAACCTCTATCGTGTCGCCCCTCCACCTCCGTCGTTCCAGTGAAAACAATCCGAGTTTATCCAACCTCTCCTCATAGCTAATGCCCTCCAGACCAGGCAACATCCTGGTAAACCTCTTCTGTACCCTCTCCAAAGCCTCCACGTCCTTCTGGTAGTGTGGCGACCAGAATTGCACGCAATATTCTATGTGTGGCCTAACTAAGGTTCTGTACAGCTGCAACATGACTTGCCAATTTTTATACTCTATGCCCCGACCGATGAAGGCAAGCATGCCATATGCCTTCTTGACTACCTTATCCACCTGCGTTGCCACTTTCAGTGACCTGTTGACCTGTACGCCCAGATCTCTCTGCCTGTCAATACTCCTAAGGGTTCTGCCATTTACTGTATACCTCCCACCTGCATTAGACCTTCCAAAATGCATTACCTCACATTTGTCCGGATTAAACTCGAACTGCCATTTCTCCGCCCAAGTCTCCAACCGATCTATATCCTGCTGTATCCTCTGACAATCCTCATCATTATCCCCAACCCCACCAACCTTTGTGTCGTCCGCAAACTTACTAATCAGACCAGCTACATTTTCCTCCAAATCATTTATATATACTACAAACAGCAAAGGTCTCACACTGATCCCCGCGGAACACCACTAGTCACATCCCTCCATTCAGAAAAACACCCATCCACTGGTACCCTCTGTCTTCTGTGACTGAGCCAGTTCAGTATCCATTTGCCAGCTCACCTCTGATCCCGTGTGACTTCACCTTTTGTACCGGTCTGCCATGCGGGACCTTGTCAAAGGCTTTACTGAAGTCCATATCGATAACATCCACTGCCCTTCCTTCATCAATCATCTTCGTCACTTCCTCAAAAAACTCAATCAAATTAGTAAGACACGACCTCCCCTTCACAAAACCATGCTGTCTCTCACTAATAAGTTTGTTTGTTTCCAAATGGGAGTAAATCCTGTCCTGAATAATCCTCTCTAATAATTTCCCTACCACTGACGTAACGCTCACCAGCCTATAATTTCCTTGATTATCCTTGCCACCCTTCTTAAACAAAGGAACAACATTGGCTATTCTCCAGTCCTCTGGGACCTCACCTGTAGCCAATGAGGATGCAAAGATTTCTGTCAAGGCCCCAGCAATTTCTTCCCTTGCCTCCCTCAGTATTCACTTTCTTTAATTATTTCCTTTTATTCAATTTAAATGCAATCAGTATGTTAGAAGTCTTTAGAGCATGATTCCTTCCTGAATACATCTTTTGTAATTGTTTAAAAAAAACAAAAGAACCAGTTAATCAGAATCTGTAAAAAGTACCTGACATTTGTTTTGTTGTAGTTTGGTTTTTTAAAAACATTCTTTTGCCATCCACAACACAAATAATCATAGTGGGATTCCACAGGGTTCTGTTGTGGGACTGCTTCTGTTCACTGTGTACGTCAATGATTTGCATAAGGGGATAGAGGGAGTGGTGTCCAATTTGACAGACAATGCTGAAATAAGCATAATAAATAATTCAAAGTAAGCTGCAAGGGGATAAGCAGAACAGGCCGCCGTTTAATATTTAACTTAAAAGACAGGAGCTCTGGCAATGTGGTACTCCTTCAGCACTGTACTAAAGTGTCAACCTAGATTACATGCACAAGTGCTGGAGGAGGGCTTGTACCTCTGGCTTTCTAATTCAGATGTTAGAGTGCTACTGCCACGCTAAACATACTTCTGATATAAATTGTGTGTTGGCAAGTGAGGGAGTGTATACAATGTTCTATAATATTTTCTAACATAGATTTCTATCTTTGTGTTAATTGTCCTAATTCCTAAGTCCTCCTCACTCTCTCATTATATATATGTATAGATTTTATATTTACGATAGCTTTCTAACTGAGCTTTGATTTAACTCCTTGGTATTTTCTCTAGTTCTTCAATTTTCTGTGGAGTCTTAAGGAAATAAAATGACCAATCTCTTATTTATGGATTAAACTATTGGTTATGATATAACACAACAAAACTGTACACCATGTGAACTAATAACTAACACAGTTTTAAACGATTTATGTAAAACTACTTTTTATCTAAAATTCAGTAAAAAGATTCCATCAAAGTGCATAGGAAGGACAGAAAGGTTTGGGGAACTTGAGTCCGAATTCAAATTAGCATCCAGCAACTGTGTCACTTCATTGTTCATGCTGTTGCACCAGTTATTAATTGAACAAACCATGGATTAAACCACTTACTGTGCATAAACTTCTTATGCACCCACTTATGAATAAGACAGCTCATAAGACAACTTGCTTAGTAATATCTGAAGTAATGGGGGAACAGAGCATGTCCATCTTAAAATCATTTTGTAAAAATTAGAGTGTTCAGGATACTGTTTCTTATAAAACTAATGGACTCAATAGCTGTTCTCTCCTGTTGCAATATGTTTATTAATCAGGCTGCTCTATTAACAATCAGGATTCTATCAGGTTATTCTTAATAGCTTAGGGGCAACACAGCAAGCAGTAAGCCTTCACCATATAAAGTAGATGTCTACTACTTTTAGGTAAGTTGAAACATTCACTTTGAAATTAATTTACTGTGCGTCAGTATAATGATCAGAATGAATTAGTGTTAGATGATGAGGGGTTGCTCTTTGCATTAAAGAAATTAAATACAAGATTTTTGGAGGTTGAGTTTTTCTATGTATGATCAAATACTAATGCTCTTGAATGTATTGAACAACAGCATGCTTTGCAGAGGCTGAATGCTTTTTTGTGGAATTTCAGAAAAGTTATATGGAAAAGAATGAGAAGAACCTTGTATGTCATTGGCCCACGGATTTTAGTGGCCTACAGAAACAATTATGCCATTTAATTTAATATATGGATTCAATTTCCACAGCCAATGTGTTTTTTCGTGAATGGAAATAATATACCTATATTATCAATAACACTCCAATATTTAAAAAGGCATAAACCAGAAAACTACAGACCTGTCAGTTTTAAATCATTTTGGGGAAGTTTTTGGAATCTATTATCAGAGACTGAGCATTTGGAAAAGAATGAGCTGATCAAAATGAGTTAACGTGGATTTGTGAAAGATAAGTCATATCTGACTAATCTAGTTGAACTTTTTGAGGAGGTCACTAACATAGTGTATGGGGAGTGTCTATGGATGTTGTCTATATGAACTTCCACACAAGGTTCCACACAAAAGATTATTAGCAAAAAGTGTGCAGAATTGTAGGTAACCTTTCAATATGGGTTGGTAATTGGTTGGAAGGTAGGAGACAAAGAATAGGGAACATTCTTTGATTGGCAGGATGTGACAAGTAATGTTCCCAAGGATTTATACTGAGGTCTCAGTTTGTCACCATACATAAAAATCACTTGGATGAATGAATAGAGCGTTTTATATCCAAATTTGGAGGTTACACTAAGAAGTCACAGTGAGTTGTGCAGATGGGAACAGGAAGTTACAAAAGGACATAGACAAACTGAGAGTGGGGAAAACTCTGGCAGATGGAGTTCAATGTTGGGAATTGTAAGATAATCCACTTTGGATCCAGGAAAGATGAATCAAAATATTTTCTTAATGGTGAGCGATTAGGAACAGTGGAGGAGCAAATTGATTTCACTAGATAAAAAGAAACTGTCCTCTTTGTGGAGAATCCAGAACAAGGACTCACAATCTTAAAAGTAGGGATGGGGCATTAAAAAAAATGGAGTGAAGTCAGGGCAATGGAAATCTAAAGCCCTCTCCCCAAAAGACTGTGGTTGCTGAGACAACTGAAATTTTCAAAGCTGAGATTGATACATTTTTGTTGGATAATGATATCAAGAGATATGGAGCAAAGACAAGTAAGTAGAGTTGTGGTACAGATAGTCCATGGTCTAAAGTGAATGATGAAACAAGCTTGAATGGCTGAATGGCTTACTCCTATTCCTACTTCATAGGTTTCCTAAAAAACACTGAACAGTAATTATTCCCTAGTTCCCATATAAACACTTCATGAACAATCAAATATCCATGAACTTTATGTTCAGTCCACTTGTTCGATATTAGATACTGTTTCTTATTTGCAGCTCAAAAGTTTGGCATTGTGTCTTTGTCAATTTTCTTCACATAGGCATAGACTGAGGCACAGAGAGAAAGCACTTGTGTGCAAAGGGGATGAGAGAGAAAGTGAATCAACCCCATCGGTCTTCATGGAATCCCAAATATCTGGCTCAAGGGTAGCATCATCAGTAGAGGCCAGGGAGCACATTATTTGAGCCCCACCTTGGTGAAGATTGGTGTGTGGTGAAGCCAAGGGGGATATAATAAGAGGATGGGCTATGTATGATTTCAACATTCAAACCTATCAATTATTAATAAAGTTCACCATTTATTGCACAAATACTTATTCAATGATTTTCAGTTGTAGTATTTGTCTTTCATAACTTGTTCTTTTTGAATAACTGGATGCACTTAGCTATTTTGCAGTTTTAAATGTGGCGCACTAGATTATCAAATGCACCTCACACTGCTACTGCACGCATTAACTTGTCTATTTCAAAAGTAGAATCAATACCACAAATCTTTTTTTTCCAGAAATGCTAGATTTCACAGATGTGCAGCAAAGCTTGACTGTTAAATTAGTATCTGAGGAACTAATACAGTTCTGGATTTATGATATGTTGGGCAGTTGCAAGAGGGTAAATAATAACACTAAGAATCTGTACAGGCTAAATGCAGATTGGGTGGCTCCAGGGCGCAGCAACTGTCTACTGAGGACAACGGCTTAATTAGTCATTTATTTAAATGCATTAAAAGGAATAGGAGTAAAAAAAATTCTCTCCCAAATTATTTACTCCACAATAGTTTAGTTGGCAAAAGAAAATGAATGGGTGGTAATTTGATCAAAAATTGAATCCCATTAGACCAGGAGAATATTTAATATAATCCATTTTCTAAAACACTAAAATGCAATCAGATAATACAGTGATCAAATCTATGGTATTTTCATAATCAGAACAGTTCTATTGATTGCAAGCTGTGACATCAGTCAGGTTAATGCTCTTTTTTATGCACCATAATCCTGGTTTTCTTGAAAATACAAAAGTGTTTAGGGAGACACTTTCCCATCTTCATCCTCAAGTTGTGTCTCGGGGTAAACTTGACAGTGTATAATTTGTGATTGTGCCAATCAGAAACTTCAATTCTGTTATGTAAATTACAGGAAGGAACAGGCAAGTTTTTTTTTAAAGGAAGTAAATGATGTATCAAATAGAATGGAACATTTTGCAAATAATGCTTCCTGTCTGTGAAATTTGAGAATTCAAATAATCTTAAGGCCACAGACATGCGTAAACAGAATTTCCAAGTTTTGTGACATCATTGGGGTTTGGTTACATTGCCAGTTCTGAGTAACTGTGAAGCGGATTTGGGAAAGTTGCAGCATAACTTAAATGCCTGATCTGCTGCAAGGGGTGAACTAAGATCAAATGGTTGAGATTCCTCTCGCAATCAGCTACTCACTGCCTTAAATTATCATCAAGGTGATTGAAAACTCCAATCTGGTGCTAAGCTATAGTTTAAAAGTGCTCAGGCAGATCATTGAACTAGCTGAAAACCTTTTACATTTTGTATTAAATCGCTTAAGTGTTATTAGACAAACGATTATTCCCACTGCTGTTTCCTAATATGAAAAATAATAGTTGCACCTACGGTACAGTTATAGTGTAAATACAACCTAAATTCTGAGATAGGGCCCAACCTGACAGAGGTGTATACTTACCCCAAACTTTAAAAGCATTCAAAAATAGCTTTATACTTGGACGATGGACCACCGGGTACTTTAGGCCTCTGGCATCACACTCATTGGGCTGAATTTTACCAGCCCCTCGATGATGCCGGTCGCGACGCGGGGGCCGGTAAAATGTGGCGCAGAGAGGTCCGCCTCGATCTGCGATGTCGAGAAGGGCCCACCGCATATTACCGGCAGCGGGGGGCATCGGTGCAGCTTCCACGCTGCCTGCCGGCGGGCCCTTCATCTGTGTATTTAAATTGACATCAATTACATTCAAATTAACTTATCTGCCATCCCGTGCTGATTTTATGGCCTCCGTTCGGCCTTCTTGCACCTTCGGAACTCCGCACGGAGCTCCGAGGCGAGAACCTGGTGGGGAGGGGGGAGTAATAGAAATTTCAGGGTGGGAGGGGTGGAGGAGCGGGGAAATCAATTATTATTGGATGACGGGAAGGGGTTATAGACCAAATGTTATAAGTTTAGGGGGTAAAGTTCGGGTAGGGAAAAAGGAATGTGTTGGTCATTTTGGGCATTGAAATGACAATTCGGGGGTTGGGGCAGGGCCATCCGCATATTTTTTCCTGTTTAATAAAATTTTAATGCTGCTGCCCATTTAAGAATTGAAAGTATTTGTAAGGGCTTAAAGCCCTTTAAAAATGGCGCCAGCGCCTGCGCAGTGGCGCTGGACGCCGTTGCCAGGGACGCGGAGGCTGCCCCTACACATCATCAGGAGTGGCCGCTCTGCCCCCACTATTTAAATAAGCCCCCGCGCGAAATATCGCAGGGTCTCCTTGGTGACTGCTGAATGCATACACCCCGCCGAGTTCAAAGGGTGCTGACATGGAGCGCGGCACTGAATAAAATTCAGGCCATCATGTTATGCATCATTCGAAGTTGATATAATATGGACCTACCAGGGATTATACTGTCACTTTTACTTTGATGTACACTTAAAGTCATTTTATATCATCAACAATAACAACTTGTATTTAGTATGACTTTAGTGGAGAAAAATATTCCAAGGCATAAGGATAAAGGTACACGCTGAGACAAGCAACGGGATATCAGATGGGTTCAAAAGCTTGGTAAAAGAGATGGATTTTAAAGAGGGTTATAAAGGATAAAAGGAAGTTGAAGGGATGCCACAGAGCATTATAGCATGAAGTGAAAACTGATATACAAAATAGGCCGGGATTTTACCAGCCCTGGGGTGACGGACTGCGAGACGGGTGTACTGGTAAAATGCCAGGGCACTGCATCAAGAAGGCCCCCCAGTGCAGTCATGCAGTTGGGGAATTTTCCCAATGGTGGGCTGAGTGCCAGGAGGGCTGCCCACTGAATGGAAGCGGGCAGCTAATTAGAATAATTTACGGCCAATTAAGGGCCATTTTCCCAGGCCCCCTGTGTTTTGCCAGTGGCAGAGTGGCCCCTCCACCATCTCGGGAGGATGCCAGCTGCATGGTGGCGGCTCCCAGTGGCTTCCTGCAGTGGTGGGGTGGGGTGGGGGGGTGCAGGCTCTATGGAACAAAGAGGTGCTGTGGGCTGGGATTGCAGCCCCTGTGGCCCTGATAATTTCCCCAGAGGGATTTGCCCTCTAACACTGGGCCCTATGATTTTTTTTTACTTATCTGCTGTAAGCCTGAGGTCTCCTGCCTCCGTCAGCAGTGACCACCTCTCCCAGTGGCGCTGCTGAGGCTTCAGAGCAGTTGGCCCTCTGATTGAGCTGGCAGTGTGGAAGGCCTGCCTGCTGTCCTTTATTGGCTGCCTTGCCCACTTGCTGGCTCTTGATTGCCATCTCCTGGCAATATTGCGGGGAAAGTCCCACCTCCCGTCCAAGCGAGCTGGTCACCCGAAAAACACCCCAACATCAGGACATTCCCCCTCCTGGGAAAATTCTTCCCAGAACTGATTTTGAGCAAAATATGACACTATAGAGTGCTGGAGACCTGAGGCTCGACCGATTTTGAACCTTGGGCCTCATCAGCATAGTTCTGGCGAGCTGCAGGCACCTGCCATGCCACAGAAGTGTGCTCATCTCCAATTAGGGTCAGCTGCCTCACTGGCAGCAGCCCTCAGGAGCACTCCTATTGGCTCCAACATGAACATAAAGTAAATGCCAAAACTTACCTTTTTGTTGCCGGCTGTTGGGTAGGCTGCAGCAAGCACTTGAAAACCTACGAGGAGTAGGCCTAGCGCATACTTTACCCAGCACTGACAAATTTTCTGATGTGTCCTTCAACAGGCATTAGGCCCCTCATTAGCCTTTGTAAGGAACCTATTACCTGTTTTGGGTTGCAATCAGGGATGCCTATAAAACTGGCTTTAACAATATAGCATACCTGTAACACAAGCTCAGGTCAAGCGAGGGATGCTGTAGTTCAAAATTGGTCTTTTATGACCCTGTTTTCTGCAAGGAAAATGGGTGCAACTAGGACCATTTTCTCCTGTTCTATTTATAATACAATATAAATAATACTTATATATCAGCACATGGGCAATAATTTTATCTTTTGTTTCCAATAATAATTATAAATCACTAAGAGCTTCACTTTCTTGCTAGTAGATCATACAAAAACTGCCAAGAAATTTTCTGAGCTCTCTATGAACTTTGCATCATAACCAGATCAATCAAAGATCAACTCTTTTCTACAGGAAAAACAAATCATTTGTGAGGAAGACATACATCATTTATGCAGCTGCTGTAGCCAACTGAAATGTCTGAAATATAATAAAAGCAAAATACTGCGGATGCTGGAAATCTGAAATAAAAACAAGAAATGCTGGAAATACTCAGCAGGTCAGGCAGCATCTGTGGAGAGGGAAGCAGAGTTAATGTTTCAGGTCTGTGACCATTCATCAGAACTGGCAAAGATTAGAAAAGAATCAGGTTTTAAGCAAGTGAAGGGGTGGGGGAAGGGGGTTGATGGGAAAGAGAATAAAAGGCAAGGTGTGTGATAGGGTAGAGGGCAGGAGAGATTAAATAACAAAGCTGCCATGGGGCAAAGGCAAAGAGTGTATTAATGCTTGTGGTGAAAGACAAAGCATTAGTCCAGACAGAGTGTTAATGGCAGAACAATAAGCAGCTCTGTCCGCATGAAAAAACAGGCATATGGTTAAAAATAAAATTGAAAAAAGGTCAGTCATGCTCTCAAATTGTTGAACTCAAAGTTGAGTTCTATGTTTCTATGAGTCCACTCGTCATGACGTTGAGATCTTCTTTCGTTGCCTCCGCCTCCGGGCTCACTTCTTTGACCAGGAGTCCTCCCCCCGACCAGCAGACCCATTCACCCGCCTCCAGCATTCTCCCTCCATCTGGACCCCTCCCTCTGGCCTCTGACCCGCTCTTGATCTTTTCATTGAAAACTGTCGGCGAGACAATTGGCCGTCTCAATTTCTCTGTTCCCATCACTCACTCTAACCTATCTCCCTTTGAACTTGCTGCACTCCATTCTCTCAGGTCTAACCCCAACATTGTGATCAAACCTGCCAACAAGGGTGGTGCTGTTTCTGTCTGGCATACTGACCTCGACCTTGCAGAAGCTGAGCGCCAACTCTCAGACACTTCTTCCTACCTCCCCCTGGACTGTGACCCCACCACCGAACATCAAGCTACTGTCCAAAGGCCTGTCACTGATCTCATCTCCTCAGTAGATCTTCCCTCTACAGCTTCCAACCTCATAGTCCTGCAACCCCGGACAGCCCGCTTCTACCTCCTTCCTAAAATCCACAAACAGAATTGTCCTGGAAGACTCATCGTTTCAGCCTGTTCCTGCTCCACTGAACTTATTTCTTCCTATCTTGACTCTATCTTTTCTCCACTGGTCCAGTCTCTTCCCACCTACATCTGTGACTCTTCTGATGCCCTACTTCATTTTGACAATTTCCAGTTTCCTGGCCCTAACCGCCTCCTCGTCACTATGGACGTCCAACCTCGCTACACCTCCATCCCCCACCAGGACAGTCTGAGAGCTCTCCACTTCTTCCTTGAACAGAGGCCCAACCAGTCCCCATCCACTACCACCCTCCTCCACCTGGCTGAACTTGTTCTGACATTGAACAACTTCTCCTTCCACTCCACTCATTTCCTTCAAATAAAAGGTGTTGCTATGGGTACCTGTATGGGTCCTAGTTTTGCCTGTCTTTTTGTGGGCTATGTCAAACATTCCTTATTCCCCTCCTACACAGACCCCCTCCCTCATTTCTTTTTCCGGTACATTGAAGACTGTATCGGTGCCGTTTCCTGCTCTCGCCCCAAACTGGAAAACTTAATCAACTTTGCTTCCGATTTCTACTCTTCTCTCCCCACTACATGGTCTAGCTCCAACACTTGCCTTCCCTTCCTCGACTTCTCTGTCTCCAATCTGCGGATAGGCTGTATACTAATATTCATTATAAGGCCACCGACTCCCACGGCTACCTTGACTACACTTCCTCTCACGCTGTTTCCTGTAAGGACTCCATTCCGTTCTCCTAGTTTCTCCGTTTCCGACGCATATGTTCTGATGATGCAACCTTGCACAATAGCGCTTCTGACATGTCTTCCTTTTTCCTCAACCAAGGATTCCCCCCCACTGTGGTTGACAGGGCCCTCAACCGTGTCCGGCCCATTTCCCGTACCTCTGCCCTCAACCCTTCCCCTCCCTCCCAGAACCACGACAGGGTTCCCCTTGTCCTCACTTTCCACTCCACCAGCCTCCACATCCAAAGGATCATCCTCCACCATTTCCACCACCTCCAGAGTGATGCCGCCACCAAACACATCTTCCCTTCCCTTCCCCTGTCAGCATTCCAAAGGGATCATTCCCTCTGCGACACCCTGGTCCATTCCTCCATCACCCCTGACACCTCGTCCCCTTCCGACGCCATCTTCCCATGCAATTGCAGGAGGTGTAATACCTGCCCTTTTACCTCCTCTCTCCTCACCATCCAAGGTCCCAAACACTCCTTCCAGGTGAAGCAGCGATTTACTTGTACTTCCTTCAATTTAGTATACTGTATTCACGGCTCACAATGCAGTCACCTAGACATCGGGGAGACCAAACAACAGATTGGGTGACCGCTTTGCAGAACTCCTCTGCTCAGTCCAAAGGCATGACCCCGAACTTCTGGTTGCTTGCCATTTCAGCACATCCCCCTGCTCCCATGCCCACATTTCTGCCCTTGGCTTGCTGCAGTGTTCCAGTGAGCATCAACGCAAGCTCGAGGAGCAGCACCTGATCTTTTGATTAGGCACTCTACAGCCTTGTGGACTCAACCTTGAGTTCAACAATTTCAGAGCATGACTGACTTTTTTTTATTATTTTATTTTATTTTATTTTTTAACCATTTGTCTGTTTTTCATGTGGACAGAGCTGCTCATTACTCTGCCATTAACACTCTCTGTGGACTAATGCTTTGTCTTTCACCACAAGCTCTTTGCCTTTGTCCCATGACAGCTTTGTTATTGAATCTCTCCTGCCCTCTGCCCTATCACACACCTTCCTTTTTGTTCTTTTCCCCACCAACACCTCCCTCCCTTAACTTGCTTAAAACCTAATTCTTTTCTAACCTTTGCCGGTTCTGATGAAAGGTCACAGACCTGAATCGTTAACTCTGGTTCTCTCTCCACAGATGCTGCCGGACCTGCAGGGTACAAAACTTGCCTTGTCTGTGCCAAATACCAGAGAAGTAGGTACTGATAAGTACAGTAAAACATTGAATAAATAATCTTTACCACAGTGTGAACTATACACATTGCAAATAGAAGAGTTATAATCTGATAGTCCTGTGTCCTAATCTTCACGTGCATATCAGATACAAATCGTCAGCTAAACCCACACCATACACATTACTTTGAGATACTTATCTTGGTTCTTTACAGATGTGTCAAGCCTGCACATTAATGTGTTAGTGTAGAAACCTCTTCCGTCTCGACAAATTTACCGTAGATAGAAGTTCAAACAAAAGTATCATTGGACATTATGATAACTTACAAAATTAAATTGCAGAATGAGAATTTGTTCCCACACATGAGGCTGAATCTTCAGGCCCCTCCAAGGTCGGGAGCAGAGGGGGAAGGGAGGGGCCCCGAAAATACTGGCGCATCAGTTTCAAGACACTGTTCCTGGAATTGGCACTGTTCACCAGGGCGGTGAGAGGGTGGGAGAGCGATCCTGTCCGCCTCCTGATGGAGGCTAATTAAAGTACTTAAACAGCTTATTAAGAGCTTGTTAGAGGACGGTGGAGGTTCAAACTTTGAAGGGGCGCATGGGTTTCATAACCTGTCCATTGCTGGCCATCTGAAGGGAGCCAGGTACAGAGTGGGGAGCCATTCATCCCTGCTCCAAGGAATAACCCTGGCCCCGTAAGAGGGTGCCAGGAAAGCAAGTGCACACATGGAGGAATCTCTTGTTGTGGTCTCAGACCAGCTGAACATTGAGGGAGCCCTTCCTGTTGATGAATCTGATTGGCCGGTCACTGCGTGGCAAAGGGGAACATGGCATTTGAAAAGGAGATGCCATTGAAATTGCACAGGTGGCAGGGAGAGGGGGCACTCGGCGCTCAGTCATTGAACGGGGTTGTCAACCCCTTTGCATCACTGGGGGCAGAAGAACAGGGGAAAATGCAGCCAATCACAGTTGGGCAGCCATCTGTCCAAAACGAAGGCTGCAGCTGGCAATGGTGGCACGACTATCACATTTTGGGCCCAGTGGTGATGAGAGGCAACACCCTCCATAGGAAGGATGGAATCCCGATCAGCAGGAGGGCATGGAAGAGGAAAAAGGAGCAGGAGGTCAACAGAAGGTATACCTTCAGCACAGGATTTACTGCTGAAGACAGAGCTACCTTGAGATGACCGAGACCCAGTGCTGCTGGAGACTGACTGTATGGGCAGGTGGTCACAGAGATCTGTGACCTTGTCGCCAAAGACCTTGCACCTCGCAGCATTGGTCGCTATATCCTGCCAGTAGCTGTCAAAGTCACTGAGGCCTTGAATGTCTTTGCTTTTGGCTCCTTCCAAGAATCAGCTGCGGACCTTGGTGGCATCTTGCAAATGGCAGCTCACCACTGCAGCTCACAGGTCATTGATGCCCGCTTTGCCAATGCTGGACAGTACATTCAGTTCATGACAGATGTGGCCTTGCAGGGACAAAGGGCATTGGATTTCAGTATCATCACTGAATTCCCCCAGGTGCAGGCCATCATCAATTGAACCCATGTGGCCATCAAGGCACCCAATGAACGGCCAATCAGATTCATCAACAGGAAGGGTTTCCACTCGCTCACCGTTCAGCTGGTCTGAGATCACAACAAGAGTTTACTCCAAACGTGCACTCGCTTTCCTGGCAATTTCCCTGACTCATTCATCATCTGACAATCTATGCTGCCTCAGGTCTCCACTCCAAACTTCAAAGTGTGTGGATGGATCCTAGGGAACAAAGGATATCCCTTGTACACATGGAGTCCCAGAAAGAGATGCAGAGGTGATACCACCAAAGCCATTTGCTCACTAGGACCACCATTGAGCAGGCCATTGGGCTTCTGAAGATGCGATTCCAGTGCCTGGACCAGTCAGGTGGTGCCCGCCAATATCCTGCTGTAAGGATTTCGATCATTGTGGTGGCCTGCTGCATTCTCCATAACATGGCTCTCCAGAGAGGTGTGGACCTTGAGGATGGTGAAGCACCTGCCCATACAGTCAGTCTCCAGCAGCTCACCATTGGAAGAGCAGGAACAGGAGGTGAGAGAGGAGGAGGAAGTGGAGGCGGAGAGAGATGATGCTGAACAGAGAGGTACCCCAGCTGCACAATGAGGTGGTTGGGCACAGCTGGGGTGTGAAAGTCTCGTGAGGCTGCCATGAATGTCAAGGATCTCTTGATCCATGAACGTTTTAACTAATCCCCTCTGACACAGACTGAGGGGCATGGAATGGAAGTGAGCTTGAGATACCTGCGCTAACACATGGATGGAGGAGGCAGCGTGGAACATCTAATCACCTTCCTCTAATGAAGGAAGTACATCTACCCAGAGGCTTTGCCTTCACATGGAGGATCCCGTTATGTCTTTCACCGCCTCAAACCAGCTTTCCTCTCACAGCAGCAATAAAAGGAGTCCCAGACGTGTGCCTTAAAGTGTCATCATTTATACAGTGCAAGGTGAGAAAGTAAGAAGACACCCCAGTGATCCACTTCGTCCTCCATGTGATGCCATGGCCTCCATGCTTGGCCACTCCTATGCGGTGCTCGGCTTGTGGTCTCGGAGGAGGTGGAGCAAGCTGGCTCACTTGCCTCGGCTTGCAGCTGAGATGCATGTGGCAGTCATCCTTGTCGTGGAAGTGCTCATGGGGGCATCTCCAGATGCTGCTGCACTTGCATCAGTACAGTACAGAATTCACATATTTTCATTCCTTTCCTTTTCTTCTTTTACACTCAGGATCAACATTTTTCTCTTTCAGATCAGGTACAGCATGGATAAAATGTACAATAAAGGTACATGGGCCCAACAAAAAAGTTGTAATCTAGGTTTTAAAGAGCACTCTACACCTCACCAACGTCACATTTCCACTTCCCCTTCCATCTATTCTATGACTAATCTGAATAAGATTGATGAATGGGTGCAAAGTATGGCCAGTTCAATGCTAGTAACTTGCTTTCACATGGAACACAATCAAGGCAACCTGAAATGAATTTAAGATTTTTGCACCTTTCAGAGAGAGGAAACTTTCATCATAACCAGTTGAAATGCAGAAATAAATGAATGCGATAGCTCAGAAATTAAACATAAATATCTTGCCTATTTGGAAGCTGACGTGCTCCAAAGGGACTCCATTAGCTGATGTTATTGGACTGTGTCCACTCTACTGTTTTACTGAAGAAATTATGGACATTCAAGAATCTATTGTGTTGCTCTCTAAATGTTATTACTTTAAAAGCAAATAGCTTAAAAATAAATTAACTACATGGTTTGCATCTAGGGGTGAATATTTAGTTTTCCCTTGCGTTACATGTAATTTGCTGCCTTACAAAGTCAATGGTGAGTGGCAATCTCGGTCAAAGGCTCTGAAACTATCACTTTGAGAGCACTAGCAAGCCTGCTTCAAATAAATTGATGATTAGGGAAGTTGGAGTTTAATTTCCTGCTTTCAAGTCATTAACTTTTGGATTGATGCAAAATGTATGCATTTTACATGTATATGTACTATATAGTCAGCATTTTAAAAGTTCAAAACCACACTAGTGAAATATTCCTTTTCAGTAAAGATTGTCTTCTACTTCCAAACATGATTTCCAGTGTCTTCATTAAAAATGTAAATTTGATTTGAATATATAGTGTGATAATTATGCGAACTTAAAGTGGTACCCAAGAGGTTCAGATAGAATGATTGGCTTGAAAGCATACTCGCTTCACCAAGTTTTGTTTTTGTCTAATTTTTCTCCTCTTTCTCCCCTCTTCTTCTGAAGGCACCGGGTTATGCTAAGTTATAGTTCCACAAGCACTGGCGGATCTCCAATACCTGATCCAAATGATTCTTCATGCACAAACCCAGCCCATGAGTGCTGACAGGCTACTTGACCATAAGGGATATTGCAGCCAAGCCTGATTTTGTATTCATTCAATGTTCAATGCATGTGTAATATTCATTATAGTTCATTGGCTTGCAGCCTAGTATGGGAACCCTAGCTGATTTTTCACCTTTGTAGTCCAGCAACCATTTTTTGTGCCCAGGTTCTGTGTTTTGAACTGCCATTTTGTGATGTCAAATAATATAACTATCTTTAAAGAGGAAGGAACAGCTGAATAAGCAAAAAACAAGGCTGCACAATGCCGGTCCTATGGGATACATTGTGGAAGATAACCTTCATTTCTCCTCTAGAGTATTTTTAGATATTAAAATTATTCAACACCAAGGATTAAATCTTAAAATCAGCATATTCAACTATTACTAATCCTATATACAAGCCTGTGGAAACATCACTCTAAACGTTTCACTCTGCATATTATAATGGTCCCAATATTGTAAGGAAAGAGCAGTACTCACTCTTTTAAGTGAAATTAATTAAGAAAAGGTGTCAGAAATAGTTGTCAGCATATAATGCATCCATGATACTTGTTTCATTGTCCAGAATGCATCGGCCTCCTTGAAACGCAGTTATTGCATTAATTATGTGACAAATGAGTAAGGGTATTATTATATAAAACTTTGAATTTCAGTGCCCCCAAATTAACTTAAATTAATTCAAAAGCAATTCTATGTAATGTAACTAAAATAGAATCAATCTCCAGTTATGTTAGTTATTGAGATACAACAATGTACTGCTCATTTCATTTGATTGTCTACAGAGCTGCCATGTAACTGTGGCTTAAACTTCAGGCAGGTATCAATCAACACTTTGTCTTGCTCCTGACCATAAGCCTGAGGAATATATAGGACTAGAGCCAAAACTGCTTGAATAAGGAATAAAGTCTCACATTTGAGGTCCAGCACATTACTCATATACAATTATATATAATTGTTCAATTAAATAAAACAAATATATTAAATCAAATATATCTACCTATTACAGGCTATGGTCTATGATTGGGTGTGCGTTTCGACTTATTGGTATTGGTAATATAAATACTGGAAGATTTATGCTTTGGATTAAATTAGTGTTTGTCAATTTCTTACCTAAGTTGATAAAGCCATTATATTTTATTGCTTCATTTTGCATCACTCCATTACTCTTCAGATTTTGAATGAAATATTATGAGAGGAAGAATCTATTATGCAGAAAAAATTGGAGATTGGAGCAAAGCTGCTGTTTGGGAATGAGACTTGGAGCAGACTTCTTGCTGGGATTTGGTGTGTTTGAATTTTGGAATTATGGATTTGTCAGTATTCATATGGAAGTTTTTTAAAATTCTGATGATTTGGCTTAATAATTTTTTGTTAATTTGTTGAAAGACATTGATTCGGTGTTTAAATAAATTCATTCAGGCATAAGGCATTTTAATTTGAATAGCACTAGTTGTATCAGTACCATTAGTGGCCATACAGCAGGATGAAATGTGGTTTTGGGAGGGTTGAGGGGGTGGGATTGAGGGACGATGCCATAATCAGATTTTACAGATTACGCATGATGTTGCATGGTTAGTCTGAGATAGACACAAACACCAAATTAGGAAAAACTGGGGTGGGGGAAACTACTTCTCCAACGGTAATTTTGAGGGTGCAATATACCATAAATCTGAGCAAACATCCAGCTCCTGGCCAGTTATTTCATGACTGCCTTGCTCTCACTTGCTTATTAGCAGATCATGGACAGGCAGAAGGGGAATCAGGGCTTTGCTACTCTTGGTGCATGTACATGGAATTAATCTGGAGAGCAGCTGTCGTGTTTCCCAGCTTTCCCACTTCATCATCTTTGTACCAGTGTACAGACTTTCAAACCTAGTAATGATCTCTAGTATCATCCAAAAGAGACCGGTAAAGTGAATTGACTTGCCATTAATAAAGATCAATTGTTACTCATAAGGAAAAATGTTAGCGGGCTTGAGTCTGAGAGCACGTGCTTGCGTTTCAGGCTTGTTTCCCCAGTGTTGCACAAATGTTGATCTGTACTGGGGATATGAGAAACCCAGGATTTCTTTCTGTTATGTCGACCCATACATACAGCACTTGATATTTATGTTGTGATGGTCCAAAGTTAGATGTGTGGAAGTTTCTCACTAAATAGGCTGAGGTTTTTTTCCCTCACTGGTGTTGTTTTTATACCATTACTGGTTCTGACCCAGCTCATCACCCCAGACCTGTGCAGCTCTACAAAAGTCATATATGCACATTTTTAATTGCAGTAAAATGAAAGTGCAACCTTAATGTGCCAACTTTTGCGGTTTTAGCCGTTAAAATCTAACCAGAAAGCTCAATTCTGGGAAAGTGTTAATTGCATGATGACTAATCTTTTATTTGCTATTGCATACATCAACTAAGTTTCACCACATTTCCAGTTTTAGAAATGTATTTTTATCTTTAAATTTCTTAGTTAAAAGAATATCCTTCTTTCTAAGTACATTAGGTGTTAGTTTTGGCTAGTGCCTACTGTAATAGGAGGAGCTCAGTAAGCAGCAGTAAATAGCACTTCCAATGGAAATTGCAGGTGGCTCCAAAGTGGAGTTAAAGTCTTTAATGTGAATTTCTTTTTGTTCATGCTTGTATGCTTGTTTTATTTTATTTATTTTATTTATTTGGAGATACAGCACTGAAACAGGCCCTTCGGCCCACCGAGTCTGTGCCGACCAACAACCACCCATTTTATTCTAATCCTACATAACCCCATATTCCCTACCACATCCCCACCATTCTCCTACCACCTACCTACACTAGGGGCAATTTACAATGGCCAATTTACCTATCAACCTGCAAGTCTTTGGCTGTGGGAGGAAACTGGAGCACCGGGCGGAAACCCACGCCATGGTTTATGTGAAACATTATTTATTCCCGTGACACAGTGATGCAGTGAGTGGTTAGGATCTGGAATGCATTACTGAGAGTGGTGGAAGCAAATACAATCGGGGCATTCAAAAAGGAATTGGATAAGCACCTGAAGTGAAAATATTTTCAGGGCTACAGAGAAAAGGCAGGGGAATGGGACTAGCTGACTTGCTCTTGCAGAGAGCCAGCATGGACATGATGGGTTGAATGGCCTTCATCTGTGCTGTAGCTATTCTATGATCTGAAGACGGTACCCTCTGCTGATTTTTACTTGAAATCTCCACTTATTTGTTCCTCCTTTGAATTAAATCAAATTGAATTGAATTCAATTAAAATAATACAAGTACAGCACATGCTAGACAGTTTTCAGCATGAGCAGCATTGTTACTGTTTGTTTTTAGTGCATTAGCACAGAGGGCAAAGGGTGGAAATAGGGTGCATAGAAGTCTCACAGACGTTAGATGTGTGTGACAGCATGTCCACCACCTCCAGTACCACCTACTTGGAGATGACTAAACAGCACTGTATGGGACACCTACACCTAATCAGGGAGAAAGTCAACTTAGGACAATCTTGGTGAACCCCCAAAAGTAACTAAAAACTGTGAGCATGGCTGTGCCTGGGACCATAAATCCTACAATTGTTTTCATTTTTCGGTCCTTCCAGCAGTCATAGGGGATTTAACTGGAGCTAGCTGGATCATGGTGCTACAATACATCCACAGTCACTGAGGATCTGCTATGTGCACTTTGGCACTGAGCTTCTGCAAAAGATCCCCAGGCAAGGCATGATTTGTTACACCCACATTTGGGCTCTGTCAGGGCAAACTATGCTAAACAAACATGGAAAAGGAGATTAATCAGTCAATTTGCAGATAGTTTCTGATATCAACCTTAGCATCCTCCATATTAATACCAGGTATCTGGGAATTGCCTTGGCTCTTACATTGCACGACAGTCCAAAATTCAAAATCTTTTTACACAGGGATAATACCCTGGATGGATGGGTGCTGAGTGACGCTATGTTCCCGTTGCATCCAGCAGGAAAAGCACCATAATAAAGCCCATGCTAAAACCTGGAGTATTAAAGCAAGGAATCTGTACCTGGCTTACTCAAGGGATCACCGTACAGCACTCATGAAGGTGTGCAAGGTTGCAATGGCATGCTTTATGCTGCATAATACAGCAATCAAGAGAGGCAGTGGCATGCATGACATTAATGAACTGATACCTCCAAGAAAGAAAGAAGCATCTGAGGGTGTGGCTGCTGAGGATGAGATGTGACTGCCTGATGCCACAGTAACATGAGGAGGTAATTGTTACATTCTTTAGCAGAGCCTCTAGATTGGTATTGATAGATATCCAAGGGCAGTGATGACTGTTTATTTCGCTTGTCGCTGTCCTGCAGCTTATATCAAAAGCATGACCTTTCACTACAGCTGATGACTGCTGAGTGTTTGAAAATATTTGAATACAAGATTTCATCACAAGATGGAGTTGATCTTGTTATTTTCTGCTTGCCACTTGCATTCTGACAGTTGCTGTGTGTACAGCCCTAACTTTGCACATGCTAGAAATGTGTTCTCAGAGATTGAGTGCAACACACATACTGTCAGCATGTATTGGACAGAACCCCTGATCCATGGTGCTAACCAGTTGTCCTATACTAGTGGCCACAATCCCAATGATTCTACACTGAGATCGCCATCCATTAGCAATATAAGACTGGTAGCACGTATCAGGTTCTCCATTATGATCCTACTGCCTACTTCTATCCCCCTCCTGAATGCACCTCAGACCTTGTTCTTTATGATTATCACTGGATGAAGATCCTGTTCAGGATATGGGGTCCTCATGCTGTTGCTGCTAAGGAAAAAGCTCCATGAAAAGGATTGTGAAGATGACTAATTTAATGGAATGTGTAAGGGCCTTCCAGCTCAGCCCTCATGGCACTGGGACAATGTTTTCAGCTGTAGAGAGTACTAAAAAAAATTAAGAAGTTGCATACCTGCTGCAATGAACTGACAGTCACAGAACTGCTATTGATGTAGAGAGGAGGGCGGGGGGGTGGTGGGGGTACAAACTGATACAAAAGCAAATATTAAAGATATCACTAGATATTAAAGATATATAGCCTTGGTCCAAACATGGACAAAAGAGCTGAACTCCAGAGGTGTGGTGACATTAAAGCAGCATTTGACCGAAGATGGCATCAAGGAGCCCTGGCAAAACTGAAATCAAAGGGAATCGGGGGGAAAACTCTCCGCTGGTTGGAGTCATACTGAGCATAAGGGAAGATGGTTGTGGTTATTGGAGGTCAATCATCTTAGTCCCAAAACATCACTGCAGGAATTCCTCAGGGTAGTGCCCTAGGCCCAATCATCTTCAGCTGCTTCATCAATGACCTTCCCTCCATCATAAGGTCAGAAGTGGGGATGTTCGCTGATGATTGCACAATGTTCAGCACCATTTGCGATTCCTCAGATACTGAAGCAGCCCATGTCCACATGCAGCAAGACCTGAACAACATCCAGGCTTGGACTAATAAGTGGCAAGTAACATTTGTGCCACACGTGCCAAGCAATGACCACCTCAAACAAGAGAAAATCTAACCATCTCCCCATGATGTTCAATGACATTACCATCGCTGAATCCCCCACTATCAACCTCATGGGCCAGCCACATAAATGCTGTGGCTACAAGTGCAGGTCAGAGGCTGGGAATTCTGCAGCGAATAACTCACCTCCTTTCTCCCCAAATCCTATCCACTATTTACTAGGCACAAGTCGGGAGTGTGATGGAATACTCTCCACTTGCCTGGATAGGTGCAGCTCCAACAACACTCAAGAAGCTCGACACCATCCAGGACAAAGCAGCCCGCTTGATTGTCACCCCATCCACCACCTTCAACATTCACTTCCTCAACCACCATCGCACAGTGTGTACCATCTACAAGATGCACTGCAGTAACTCACCTACGCTCCTTCAACAGCATCTTCCGAACCTGCGACCTCTACCACCTAGAAGGACAAGAGCAACAGATGCATGGGAATACCCCACTTGCAAGTTCCCCTCCAAGCCATACACCATCCTGATCTGGGGCTATATCGCCGTTCCTTCACTGTCGCTGGGTCAAAGTCCTGGAACTGTCTTCCTAACAGCACTGTGAGTGTACCTACACCCCAAGGACTGCAGCAGCTCAAGAAGGCAGCTCACCACCACTTTTTCAAGTGCAATTAGCGATGGGCAATAAATGCTGGCCTCGCTAGCAACGCTGATATTCCATGACTGAATTTTTAAAAAAAATCAAGTGTTATGGGGATAGTGTGGTAAAATGGCATTGAGGTACAAGATCAGCCAAGATGTGGTTGAATGGCAGAGCAGGCTTGGGGGCCAGATGGCCTACTCCTGCTCCTACTTCCTATGTTCCTAGATGCTTCTTTATAGTGTTACAACCTCAGTGAGACCATTAACGTTAAAATTTGAGATATGAACACCCAGACCAATTTTAAAGAATTACACAGAATTTCACGTTTTAAGACTTATATTATAACAACTAAACTAAAAGAAATCCCCATTGACTAAGTAGTACTATGTAAATAGCTGATACCCCATATTACAAAGAAAGGTATCTTCTTTACATATTAAAACACTTGAAAACCTCACACCACACTTATTTGTTATATAGTCTTCTTTGATGGCAAAATCTTTATACAGTTAAAAGTCCAAAACTTCTCCCAGTTGCAATGGGTTGGATCTCCCAGATATTTCTCAAAGTAAATGTCCTCCTCTTTGCTCACTTCTCTGAGCACATTTGAGCTGGACGGGCGTGAATAAAGCGATTCCTGGTGATCCTGCTGATCTTCTTCTCACAAACTTCAACTTTCAAAACTGGTTCAAGTCTGTGCAGCCTTTCACTGTATCAGTTTTTCCTGAGAGCAGGTGTACTCTCTCTCTCTCTCCCTTGAGGTTGCCACTGCTGGTTGTCTTCCTTTCTTACAGCCGGCCTTAAGGCTGCAACTCCTGGTTTCCTTTCTTACAGCCTGTTTGCCTTCAGAAAATCTGTTAAATTTATTTGGAATCAAAAGCCCATTGTCCTTTTCCAATATGCAAAGTCCATAAGTCTGGCTTCAACAGCGCCACCTGGGCCTTCCATAATTTCCACGCACATTTGCATTCTCAGAATTTCTGGCTCCTTGTTTACGATCCGAAATTCTGGGAGGGTAAAACCTATTGTTCTTCAGGTATTATACCTCTGCAGTCTCTGTTTTTTCAATAAAGTCTTTGATCTGTGTTCTCTCTTGGCCTGGTAACCAAAGATTCTGTCTTGTCTTTAAGCAGATCTGATGTGAGGTCATCTGATTTCTCGGACTCCATCTTAAACTTTTAAAAATCACAGTTTTTTAAAACATCATCATGCTACAAAGTCCAGAGTTCATAACAATAGTGGGATCAGTACCTTTTGGGAGCCAATTCCAGAGAACTTTTCTGATCCAATAAATATAAAGGTATGTTCTCCCAGGACTTTTTCCCTCGAGTCACTGCCACCTATGCCATCTGCAATATTTTGACATCTTGTTCTGCAATAAGCAAATTGATGGAAACCTCACTTTTATAAATTAATTACAAATGCATATCATTTGGCAGATCTTCAATTTTATGCTTAGTGTTTGTGTTCAGTGACTAACTTCTCACATGGTTAACGTTTCTAACTTATAATATTGCAAAATGTTAAGGCATTTGCAATTTCTCTGCCCTTGCCCACGTTTATCTTGAGCTTTATCAAAACATCAGTTTTTTTCTCCCTAAAGGCAAACAATTGTCATAATAACAAAGTGACATTCCTAGGCCTCAAGGCTGTCTATAAAAAGAATGATAGGTTACAAGTTTAAAATAAATGCATTTACTTTGATGATCTTCTTGATGTCAGTTAATGCCTGCTGGACCTACTTAACTGTGCTTCTGGTTGGTGACACAGCATTTACTTGGTCTATCACCTCACCTTTCAGTGAACCTTGGGGTTATGTAATCCATTGATCCAAAGATAAGGACTTCATCCTCAAACTCATTTGTTACTAGAGCAGACTTCTTTCCTTAGAGATTCAGCCATAATGCTACCTAGTCTAACATCTTGGCTTACCACTGCTGTTTTAGATATCACACCTGATTTATTTCCAAATATCAGGGGCATTTGACATCTCTGCTTGTCATTGATTGTTTTTCTGCATCTGCAACAAAACAGTGGGGAGAGTAATATAATCACAAAATGAAGGTCAGGAGAGGGATCCCAAGATACAAGATTGACTTTTGCAAGATACTATTCCTGGTGCAGAGATTTGCTTGTTGAAGGAGTAGAGTTGTGAATAAAGTGCAGAGGTCACTGTGTCCAATTCATGGTGATTCCAATTATCCAATGATTAATTTTAATCACCAGAAAATCAGAAGCACTACAAACTGGGCACGCTGTAACTAGGAGAGGCAATTAAATCTGAGGAGGCAACTTGGAAATTAAAAAATGGGTTGGACAAAATGTCTCAGTCAGTAGAAAAATGACAAATTAAATTTACTATGGATAAATGTAAGGTAACAAAATATGGGTAACAGAAATACCCCATGAATGGTGTGAAGTAGCTAAAAATTTACTTGAAAAACACTTAGGGTTTTCAACATCTCCTACCACTACAAAGCAGCAACCAGCAAAGCAAGTCTAAGGCTAAACTGTATAAGCAATGCAACAGAATACAGCGCAAGAGGAAGCCATACTCAAACTTGTTAACATACAGAACAGACCAAACCATGAGTACTACATCCTGTTCTGATCACCTAGACACAAGGGGATTCAAGCCCTAGAAACAGTACAGATCCAACATGAGTGGACTGAGGAATGAGTAAAAACTGGGTAAACTTGTGCTTTTCAGCCTGGAAATGAAGTTGACCCTATTGAGATTTATTATGTAGTAAACAGTATGAAAAAGATAGGTCTGGGAAACTACTTCAACTTGTGAGTAGAGCAAGGTGCTCAACCTAGTTAAAGGCAAATTTAAGTCTGATGCCAGAAAGTTTGTCACCTAAAGAGGCATCAACAAATGGAATGGATTTCTAGATAGAACATTACTTTTTGATATTGTGACCTCTGCACCCATTTCTACTATCTGAATTCCTATTGAGTAAAACTCTGCACTGGAAGTCTTGCAAGATTTACCTTTTCAAAATACCTTAGTTTGGCCTTGGGGCAGACTAATGTCTTGTGTAGAATCTTTAGGACAGGAAGTGACCAAAGCAAATCTCAAGAAGAAAATGTTTAAATAATCTAGATATTTGCAATCTGTTTGTAGCATTAATTATCCAAACTGACACAGATTTACTGCTGGGTTATATTCCTGTGTGGATAATATTTAAATCTGATATCTGTCCTTCACCATTTTTTGTAAATTAGAAAATTAGACTTGACTGTGATAAGACAGCAAGGTTTAATAAACAGAATCCTTAAAGCAGCAGCATCTTTTTTCCGACCAGCACCCAACTCAGCAGATACTTTATCACCAAGGCTAGCTGAATCGGATTTATTACATTTCAGATGTGGCTTAGATTACAGATGGCTCGTTATTGTGGCGATTAATTGAAAATGGTGTAATGCTGGTGACATTGGGCCTCATTACAGTATTTGAAAATTTAATCTTGGTCTTCTGAAGAACCTCTGATGTGGCGATGAATTGAAAACCTCACAGTTCTTGGAAGCATGAAGCAGTTGAACAGTTCCAGTAAGTCTGCAGGTGAGACACGTCACAGGCCCAAAAGGCGGACTTTTTCAAAAGTGAAGTCGGAGGCATATCACACGCTAACAGATTGGATGACATGGGAAGTTCTGATTGTATCACCTCACCTAGAAAAAATAAGACTGTGATCAAATTATTTTAGAAACAGAACGACAGCCAAGTAATTTAACGACGCGCTTAACTGGACTTGTGTCCAAAAGCAGGACTGGTATGCTTCTTTTCTTCACTGCGCTGTTCTTGCTTGATGTTTGTTTTTACTGTATATTCAAATAGACAAAGAATATGCTCCAAAACATACATGTCAGAATCCACACTCGAACAACGAAGCAGCATGGTTCATACTGTGACGTCAGTTCCAGTGAGTGGCTTCTTGCACAAATTCAAAAGCAAAATACTGTGGATGCTGGAAATCTGAAATAAAAACAAAAACTGATGGGAATACCCAGCAGGTGTGGCAGCATCTGTGGAGAGAGAAGCAGAGTTAACATTTCAGACCGATGACCTTTCGTCAGAACTAAACGTTAAATTTGTTTTCCCAAAGTCCACAGAAATTGGTCTTAGGGGCCACAACATCGCCAGTTCTCTTGTCACTCTTCACAATCACCTGAAAAAAATGTGTAGGTAACTTATTGGTTCATGGATGTGGGCATCACTGGCTAGGCCAGCATTCATTGCCCACCCATAATTGCCCTCGAACAGAATGGCTTGCTAGGCCATTTCAGAGTCAACCGCATTGCTGTGTGTCTGGAGTAGCACATAGGCCCGACAAGGATGGCAGATGTCTGGAGTCACATGTAAGCCAGTCCAGCAAGGACAGCAGATTTCCTTCCTTAAAGGACATTCATGAACCAGATGGGTTTCACAGTCACCATTAGACTAGCTTTTTTTTAAAAAAAAAGCAGATTTATTAATTAAATTCAGCATTTGCTGTGGTGGGATTTAAACCCATGTCCCCAGAGTACTAACCTAGGCATCTGGATTATGTTACCACTGTGCCACCACCTCCCCAACAAGCAACTAGAGAACGCGGTAGTTTTCAGATCACTCCGATACTGGTATCGATCACAATCTGCAGGTTAGTCGACAGCTTTTTTTTTTATCGACAACAACCTGTTATCTCGCAGAAAGGAAGTGATGGTTATCACACATGGGAAAGAATATTTTTGTGTACTACCGGGTCTGCGTGGAACACAGTCTTTTCAAGTCAGGTAAAGTACAATAAAACATCTCTAAGATAAACTCAGATTGGTGAAAGAGAGAAAGCGGGCATTGTCTCTAGATACGGTATAAACCCTTTATAACACATCGGCTGCTTTAAAACTGTTCAATGTGGTAACCTCCACCACAGATTGAAAGTGAACGCTGTAGCATCTTTTCCCTTTGAACGGCCTATATATTTAAATATATGATAAAAGTTGGTTCCAGAGTGTAGATTTGGTCCTTAAACCTATTTAAATTGGCATCTAACTTATGAGAAAACTGCACAAGAGGCCCTAAGGCGGGCCTGCTTTGTAAACACGACAATCATTCCGGAACTACCGCTGGGGTTTACTGTGAAGCACCATTTGATCACAAGATAATCATGAAGGCTATGACTTACATCTGAAACAGTGTTACTTACCGTCCCAGGTAGCCTGCACTGATCTTTATGTATTGATATGTAATCATGGGCATTTATTAATATTAATTTTTAGTTACATCGTTACAAATAAACATGCAACTTTATGGAATGTCACCAAGAGTATTTTTCTTATTTTAGGCTCATTCACATCCATGAGGGAAAGCTATATGAAGAGATGACGACCGCTTTCATTGAGGTAATACAATTGTTGATGCCGACCAAGGGAAAAGTGGCATTTAAACTGTGTCCCAGCGAAATACGACAAAAGGCCTCACATCTGAATTAGATGGAATTCTATCCAGTTGTTGCGTTGGACGTTGTTTCATTGGAATAATGCTTTAACTGAGTCACAAACTGCCTCTGCTCAGCTCTCTGAACTGTTCTCTTCTCCCATTGTATTTTGAGTTAATAGTGCGCGCGCAACGTGTTTATTTAAAATGGTACGCAGAAACCATCTTATATATTTTTCACATAAATGATTTGAAAGTATTAATTGTAATAATGTTTTCTAAACCTGAACTTGATTATGAATAAATGCACATAACAGCATTCATTGCTGTGTGTTCAAAAAGAATAAACAATGCTAAATGTCTGTAATGTTTTAAATAGTAGAAACTAACCTAAACCCAAGCCACTAAGGGCGTTAGAGATGCAAGGCTGTAGCATAATGTAGAATATATCAATTTTTATAAAGGCATTAATTAAAAAATCTGTAACTTCTTCATAAATTATAGGAAAAAATTAAACAAATAAAGGGAGCAATTGCACTATAACTTTTGTATTAAAGCAATACAAATTTGAAAGTAAAAATCAAGAGTCAAGTCTTTATCTGAGTTTGGATTTCAGTGGTCTGAGATTCTCTTGGAAAGACCACCTCATACTGCCTGGGCACTGTCGCACCAGGAGTATAATTCCACTGTAGTGCTGAACCAGGTTTAAGAAGTAGGTGCTCAGGGGATCATCATTAGAAACTGAAACAGTCTTTTAATTGTTTGGAGAATGGATGCTGCAATCCATGCTCTAAAAACATGCCATATTTACCAGCATGAATGCACAGAGCTCTCTCCTGCTGCCCAGTGTATGATTTTCAGATAGGACAGAACAGTGGCATGTCCGCTGGACTCTGTGTTTACTGGTGTTGTATTGATTGCACAATCTAACTGCAGCAAATGAGTGATATGGTAATGAGCTTTAATAAATATGAATAGGCACCAAACTGAAGTAATGATGCACTGGAAACACTACTCTCTTGCACCAATACAGCTCCACCACTTTACTCCAATTCATTTCGGACTTTACAAAGAACATAATGGATTATTCCAGCAGAATTGAGTAACTTTGACGCATTACTGTAACAGTCACTACTACAATATCAATAAGCTTTCCATCAACTAGACATCAGAAATATATTTTAAAAGTAACAATTTTTATTGATCTGAAAATTCATCTAAAATCTACTACTATACATATTTTCTCTCCATAAACCTGCACATTATCTGTACATGTCCTACTGCATTGCTCTTAAGTGTAAATTCAGAACCTCATAAACCAAAAATGCAAACAGCAGCTCAAATGAAAACAGTAGAAAAAATAAGAATTTACATTTTGTTCTGTCCTGATACATTAACAGAATTGTCCTCTATTATTTTAAAAATAACACTCAACAGGGAATGATTTGAAGACTGTAACCTTTTCTTGGACTTCAGGCTCATATTGATTAATCACTCATTTCAAACTTGTGAGTAAATGCCCCAAATAAACTACAACACTGCAATTCAGTTTATGGGTTTCATTATCTTATAATTAAACTCATATCTGTGACAACAATTAAAGCCAAATGAACTGTATGTTTTTTTTTTAAATACAGGTGTTGAAAAATACTCCCATTTCAAGAGTGTCTGCATCTAAAAAGATTTGTTTAATTATTCAAGTTACAGATGCTCTCTTTCAAGATAAATAAATAGTATTATGTTTATTGAAAATCAATTTGTGGATGCTGGTTCTTCTTTGACTGATGAGAAGATTTATTTTCAATTCCATTGCACTCAATGTTTAGTAAAGATTCATATACAAGTTACATTCTACGTATGCCACTGAAGATAAATGAAAATTCCTCTTTCTCATAAAGTGATGAATTTTCATTAAGAATGAAAGACGTACATGTTGATACATAAATTAATCAGTTTTTATGAATCATATTATTACATCTAAAATTCCATAAAGTGCAACATTACAGTAACCTGAAGACATAAATAGAATAGATATGCTTATTATCACAGGAATTTGGTTATATATGTGAATCTATGAACAACAATGACAGTTTGTATTTGTACAGTGCCTTTTTTTATTTATTCATGGGAGGTGGGCGTCGCTGGCCAGGCCAGCATTTATTGCCCATCCCTAATTGCCCCTGAGAAGGTGGTGGTGAGCTGCCTTCTTGAATCGCTGTGGTCCATGTGGGGTAGGTACACCCACAGTGCTGTTCGGAAGGGAGTTCCAGGATTTTGACCTAGCGACAGTGAAGGAACGGCATGATAGTTCCAGGTCAGGATGGTGTGTGACTTGGAGGGGAACTTGCAGGTGGGGTGTTCCATGCATTTGCTGCCCTTGTCTTTCTAGTTAGTAGAGGTCGTGGGTTTGGAAGGTGCTGTTGAAGGAACCTTGGTGCTTTACTGCATTGCGTCCTGTATGGTACACACTGCTGCCACTGTTCGTCGGTGGTGGAGCGAGTGAATGTTTGTGCTTGGGGTGCCAATCAAGCAGGTTGCTTTGTTCTGGATGGTGTTCAGCTTCTTGACTGTTGTTGGAGCTGCACCCATCCAGGCAAGTGGAGAGTATTCTATCACACTCCTGACTTGTGCCTTGTAGATGGTGGACAGGCATAGTAAACATAGTAAAACGTCTCAAGGAGGTTCACAGGTGTGTTATCAAACAAAAATTTGACACCAAGCCACATAAGGAGATATTATGGCCAGATGATCAGAAGCTTGGTCAAAGAGTTAGGTTTTAATAAGTGTCTTAAAGAAGTAAAGAGAGAAAGAGGTGGAGAGGTTTAGGGAGGCAATTCCAGAGCTTTGGCCCTTGGCAGCTGATAACTTGGAGGGTGTGACGCAGGAGGAGAGTACAGAAACAGAAAGGGGCAAGGCCATGGAGGGATTTGAAAACAAGAATGAGAATTTTTAAATTGAGACGTTGCTTAATTGGGAGTCAATGTAGGTCTGTGAACACAGGGTGACGGGTGAAATGGACTTGATGTGAGTTAGGACACAGGTTGTAGTGTTTTGGATGTCTCCGGTATTAACAATAACAAATACTCGATGAAGCATTATGAAATTTATGAAGCAGAAATAAGTACAACGAAGTATTGTAAATTTAAATTGATTCGGCATAATAGTCCCAAATATTGATGCATACCAGAAGGAGAGTTGTATGGATCACAACACTGGACAGGTTGACTACACTTTCTGAATAGTCACACAAAATAAGTCACAGCCCACGAAAGCAAGAGGTGAATTTAAGAGGTGTTCCGAAGAAGGGTCACTGACCTGAAACGTTAACTCTGCTTCTCTTTTCACAGATGCTGCCAGACCCGCTGAGTGGTTCCAGCATTTCTTGTTTTTATTTGTGAATTTATTCTATTTCATTTCATAAGTAATATGAGCAAAAGTCTAATTACATGACCTCTGGTGCAAAATAGGTTTTCTGGGTGGCATGAATCTGAATGTTAATATCATTCCAACTAAATAGAAGAATAGTCACACTTTTTAAGGATTAAAATCATGTAGTGAACACTATTGAAAGTTTTGAATGCATTTTCGTCCATTTTTCCTCCTTTTTCCTGGGTCTCTTCATGTTCTCTATCACTTGCAGCTGTGAGTCTGCGAGGGTGACCTGATCAATGTTAATTTTCTTGCATAATCAATCAAAAATAATACCCAATTGTATTCAACATTCCAAATCAGATAGAATGAGGTTTATATCTCCAAACATTACCTGTACAGCTTCAATTCTAGCTTCAGAAATGTTTTCCCCTTCATTATATTGAGCACCAGAAAGGAGCAATTTTTGTATTTTTTAAACTGTATTAAGTAAAATATCCTGCAACCATAAAAATAGAATTGATAAAGGGTGCTATTATATTGACAGTTCCACATAGAAGCTGTTAACATTAATGTGATAGCGGAAATCAGGACTCAGATATGACCTGGCTGCAGAATGCCCTAAAGTTAATCAGTCAGAAGATCCTTGGTGAGGCTGCCTTACAACACTTGAGCTTGATACTGTGTGGAGCACAAGTTCAATGAGGTACAACGCCAGGTATAAGAGGGCTCAGATAGACTTTCTGAGCACTTTATAAACTTACTGTAGCCTTTTAAAAAATATTTTGAGAAGATGGAATCACCTGCCTTTGCTCTGAAAACAGGATCTGGCCAAAGTAGACTGGGAGCAGCTACTTGTAGGAAAGTCTACATCAGACCAGTGGGAGTCATTCAAAAAGGAAATAGTGAGAGTTCAGGGCCAATATTCAGGGTGGCACAGTGGCGCAGTGGTTAGCACTGCAGCCTCACAGCTCCAGTGACCCGGGTTAGGTTCTGGGTACTGCCTGTGCAGAGTTTGCAAGTTCTCCCTGTGACTGTGTGGATCTCTTCCGGGTGCTCCGGTTTCCTCCCATGTGCCAAAGACTTGCAGGTTGATAGGTAAATTGGTCATCGTGTAAACAAAAAT
This sequence comes from Heterodontus francisci, assembly GCF_036365525.1. Classification (NCBI taxonomy): domain Eukaryota; kingdom Metazoa; phylum Chordata; class Chondrichthyes; order Heterodontiformes; family Heterodontidae; genus Heterodontus; species Heterodontus francisci. The sequence goes on along the minus strand of NC_090388.1, from coordinate 32,289,081 downwards.
TGCCCCTAGTGTAAATAGGTGGTAGGAGAATTGAGAGATGTGAGAGGGAAAAAGGAATTAATGTAGGATTGGTATAAATGGGTGGTTGATGGTCCGTGCAGACTCGGTGCTGTATCTCTCTGTGACTTAACATGATCTTGTGAAGGGACCAACAAGTGTAGGGAACCCTGCATGTCAAGGGATATAGAGGATTGGATAAGGGGGAAAAAAGGAGGTTTATGTCAGATTCATAGGGCTGAAAGTAGAGGAGTATAGAAAGTGTAGGAGGATACTTAAAAATATAATTAGGTGAGCAAAGAGGGGGCATGAAAAAACACTGGCGGGCAAGATAAAGGAAAATCCCAAGGCATTTTATAAGTATATTAAGGGCAAGAGGATAACCAGGGAAAGAGTAGGGACCAAAGTGGCAATATGTGTGTGGAACCGGACGATGTAGGTGAGTTTTAAAATTATTACTTTTCATCTGTGTTCGCGATGGAGAAGGACGATGTGGGTATAGAGATCAGGGAGGGGGATTGTGATATACTCGAACAAATTATCATTGAAAGGGAGGAGGTTTAAGAGGTTTTAGCGGGCTTAAAAGTGGATAAATCCCCAGGCTGAGATGAGATGTATCCCAGGATGTTACGTGAGGCAAGGGAGGAGATAGCAGAAGCTCTGACACAGATTTTCAAATTCTCTCTGGCCACAGGAGAGCTACCAGAGGATTGGAGGACAGTGAATGTGGTACCATTATTCAAGAAGGGTACTATGAATAAACCAGGTAATTACAGGTCGGAGAGTCCAACAACAGTGGTTGGGAAAATATTGGAAAAAATTCTGAGGGACAGGATTAATCTCCACTTGGAGAGGCAGGGAATAATCAAGTTTGTCAGGAGGAGATCATGTCTAACAAACTAGATTGAATTTTTTGAGGCGATGACTAGATGTGTAGATGAGGGTAAAGCAGTTGATATAGTCTACATGGACTTCAGTAAGGCTTTTGATAAGGTCCCGCATGGGAGATTGGTCAAGAAGGTAAGAGCCCATGGGACAAAAACAAGAAATGCTGGATTCACCCAGCAGGTCTGGCAGCATCTGTGGAAAGAGAAGCAGAGTTAACGTTTCGGGTCAGTGACCCTTCTTCAGAACCGAAGAAGGGTCACTGACCCGAAACGTTAACTCTGCTTCTCTTTCCACAGATGCTGCCAGACCTGCTGGGTGAATCCAGCATTTCTTGTTTTTGTTTCAGATTTCCAGCATCCGCAGTATTTTGCTTTTATTTAAGAGCCCATGGGATCCAGGGCAATTTGGCAAATTAGATCCAAAATTGGCTTAGTAGCAGGAGGCAGAGGGTGATGGTCAAGGGTTGTTTTTGCTATTGGAAGCCTGTGATCAGTGGTGTACCACAGGGATCGGTGCTGGGACCCTTGCTGTTTGTAGTGTACATTAATGATTTAGACATGAATATAGGAGGTATGGTCAGTAAGTTCGCAGATGACACAAAAACTGGTGGTGGTGTAAATAGTGAAGAGGAAATACTTAGATTACAGGATTATATAGATGGGCTGGTAAGATGGGCAGAGCAGTGGCAAATGGAATTTAATCCTGAGAAGTGTGAGGTAATGCATTTTGGGAGGACTAACAAGGCAAGGGAATATATAATGGATGGTAGGACCCTAGGAAGTACAGAGGGTCAGAGGGTCCTTGGTATAATTGTCCATAGATCACTGAAGGCAACAGCACAGATAGATAAGGTGGTTTGGAAGGCATATGGGATACTTGCCTTTATTAGCCGAGGCATAGAATATAAGAGCAGGGAGGTTATGATGGAGCTGTATAAAACGCTAGTTAGGCCACAGCTGGAGTACTGTGTACAGTTCTGGTTGCTGCACTATAGGAAGGATGTGATTGTACTGGAGAGGGTGCAGAGTAGATTCATCGGGATGTTGCCTGGGCTGAAGCACTTCAGCTATGAAGAGAGACTGGATAGGCTAGGATTGTCTTCCTTAGAGCAGAGATGGTTGAGGGGGGACCTGATTGAGGTATACAAAATTATGACGGGCATAGATAGGGTAGATAGGAAGAAACGTTTTCCCTTAGTGGAGGTGTCAATAAGCAGGGGGCATAGAATTAAGGTACGGGGCAGGAGGTTTAGAGGGGATTTGAGGAAAAGTTTTTCACCCAGAGGGTGGTTGGAATCTGGAACACACTGCCTGAAGGGGTGGTGGAGGCAGGAACCCTCACAACATTTAAGAAGTATTTAGATGAGCACTTGAAATGCCATAGCATACAAGGCTACGGGCCAGTTGCTGGAAAATGGCATTAGGATAGGTGCTTGATGGGTGGCACAGACACGATGGGCCGAAGGGCCTGTTTCTGTGCTGTACATCTCTATGACTCTATGCTCTATGACTCTATTACTGATGCATAGGAAGATAAGAGCAGGAGTCGGCCATTCAGCCCATTGAACCTGCCCCGCCATTCAATACAATCATGGCTGATTTTCCACTTCAATGCCTTTTCCCCACAATATCCTCATATCCCCTTATGTCATTTGTATTTAGAAATCTGTCAGTCTCTGCTTTAAACATAATGACTGAGCTTCCACATCCCTCTGTGGTAGAGAATTCCAAAGATTCACAACTGTCTGAGTAACCTGGCAATGTGGAAAATTGCCCAGGTATGTCCTGTACACAAAAAACAGGACAAGTCCAACCCGTCCAATTACCGCCCCATCAGTCTACTCTTAATCATCAGTAAAGTGATGGAAGGTGTCATCAACAGTGCCATCAAGCAGCACTTGCTTAACAATAACCTGCTCAGTGAGGCTCAGATTTGGTTCCGCCAGGGCCACTCAGCTCCTGACCTCATCACAGCCTTGGTTCAAACATGGACAAAAGAGCTGAACTCAAGAGGTGAGGTGAGAGTGACTGCCCTTGACATCAAGGCAGCATTTGACCGAGTATGGCATCAAGGAGCCCTAGAAAACTGAAGTCAATGGGAATTAGGGGGAAAACTCTCCGCTGGTTGGAGTCATATCTGGCACAAAGTAAGATGGTTGTGGTTGTTGGGGGTCAATCATCTGAGCTCCAGGATATCACTGCAGGAGTTCCTCAGGGTAGTGTCCTAGGCCCAATCATCTTCAGCTGCTTCATCAATGACCTTCCTTCAATCATAAGGTTCGCTGATGATTGCACAATGTTCAGCACCATTCGCGACTCCTCAACTACTGAAGCAGTCCATGTAGAAATGCAGCAAGACCTGGACAATATCCAGGCATGAGCTGATAAGTGACAAGTAACATTTGCGCCACACAAGTGCCAGGCAATGACCATCTCCAACAAGAGAGAATCTAACCATCTCCCCTTGACATTCAATGGCATTACCATCGCTGAATCCCCCACTATCAACATCCTAGGGGCTACCATTGACCAGAAACTGAACTGGAGTAGCCATATAAATACCGTGGCTACAAGAGCAGGTCAGAGGCTCGGAATCCTGCGGCGTGTAACTCACCTCCTGACTCCCCAAAGCCTGTCCACCATCTACAAGGCACAAGTCAGGCGTGTGATGGAATACTGTCCTCTTGCCTGGATGGGTGCAGCTCCAATAACACTCAAGAAGCTCGACACCATCCAGGACACAAACATTCACTGCCTCCACCACCGATGCAGCAGTGCGTACCATCTACAAGATGCACTGCAGCAAAGCACCAAGACTCCTTAGACAGCACCTTTCAAACCCACAACCTCTACCAACTAGAAGGACAAGGGCAGCAAATACATGGGAACACCACCACCTGCAAGTTCCCCTCCAAGTCACACACCATCCTGACTTGGAACTATATCGCTGTTCCTTCACCGTCAATGGGTCAAAATCCTGGAAATCCCTTCCTAACAGCTCTAAAGAGATACCTACCCCACATGGACTGCAGTGGTTCAAGAAGGCAGCTCACCACCACCTTCTCAAGGGCAATTAGGGATGGGCAATAAATGATGGCCTAGCCAGAGATGCCAACCTCCAATGAATGAATTAAAAAAAAGAAATTTCTCCTCATTTCTGTCCTAAGTGGTTCCCTATTATTTTGAAATTGTGTCCCCCTGGTTCTAGACTCCCCAACCAGGGAAAACATCTTAGCTGCATCTACCCTGTCTATCCCTTTAAGTATTTTGTAGGTTTCAGTGAGATCACCTCTCATTCTTTGAAACTCTAGAGAATACAGGCTCAGTTTCCCCAATCTCTCGTCATAGGACAGTCCCGCCATCCCAGGAACAAGTCTGATGAACCTTTGTTGCACTCCCGCTATGGCAGTAATATCCTTACTAAGGTAAGGGGATTAAAACTGTACACAGTACTCCAGGTGCAGTCTAACCAAGCTTCTATATAATTGAGGCAAGACTTCACTACTCGTGTACTCAAATCCTCTTGCGATAAAGGCTAGCATGCCATTGGCCATTTTAATTGCTTGCTGCACCTGCATGTTGGCTTTCAGTGACTTATTGACAGGGACACCCAGGACCCTTTGTACACCTGCGCTTTCTAATCTCTTCTTCTTCTTTGGCCTCCTTATCTCGAGAGACAATGGATAAGCGCCTGGAGGTGGTCAGTGGTTTGTGAAGCAGCGCCTGGAGTGGCTATAAAGGCCAATTCTAGAGTGACAGGCTCTTCCACAGGTGCTGCAGAGAAATTTGTTTGTCGGGGCTGTTGCACAGTTGGCTCTCCCCTTGCGCCTCTGTCTTTTTTCCTGCCAACTACGAAGTCTCTTCGACTCGCCACATTTCAGCCCTGTCTTTATGGCTGCCTGCCAGCTCTGGCGAATGCTGGCAACTGACTCCCACGACTTGTGATCAATGTCACAGGATTTCATGTCGCGTTTGCAGAAGTCTTTAAAGCGGAGACATGGACAGCCGGTGGGTCTGATACCAGTGGCGAGCTCGCTGTACAATGTGTCTTTGGGGATCCTGTCATCTTCCATGCGGCTCACATGGCCAAGCCATCTCAAGCGCCGCTGACTCAGTAGTGTGTATAAGCTGGGGATGTTGGCCGCCTTGAGGACTTCTGTGTTGGAGATACGGTCCTGCCACCTTATGCCAAGTATTCTCTGGACGCAGCGAAGATGGAATGAATTGAGACGTCGCTCTTGGCTGACATACGTTGTCCAGGCCTCGCTGCCATAGAGCAAGGTACTGAGGACGCAGGCTTGATACACTCGGACTTTTGTGTTCCGTGTCAGTGCGCCATTTTCCCACACTCTCTTGGCCAGTCTGGACATAGCAGTGGAAGCCTTTCCCATGCGCTTGTTGATTTCTGCATCTAGAGACAGGTTACTGGTGATAGTTGAGCCTAGTTAGGTGAACTCTTGAACCACTTCCAGAGCGTGGTCGCCACTATTGATGGATGGAGCATTTCTGATCTCTTACCATTTAAAAAATACTCTGCACATCTATTCCTTTTACCAAAGTGGATAACCTCACATTTTTCCACATTCCACATCTGCCATGTTCCTGCCCACTCACTTAGTTGTCCAAATCCCCTTGAAGCCGCTTTGCATCTTCCTCAGAACACACATTCCCACTTAGTTTTGTGTCATCCGAAGTGTAACAGTGTCTGAACAGAGCACTCTCCTGGTAGTAGGCGTACAATTTCAAGTTCAAGGGCAGCCTGCAATACACCTGGGTCATGTTGGCTGCACTTTGCAATCCGCAGCTGCCAACCTCAGAATGGTAGTGCAATATAACCACATCCTAAAGTTCAATTACTATTCAGAACCTCAGCAGATTCTTTGATGACTCTAGTGAAGAAAGAGGAAAAAAGAGATAGATAGCTTTTGTCCCTGATGATAATTAGGGGCCACGGGCATCTTGCAGCATACGTCAGTCCAATGCATACCAATGCATTAAACTTGACTCAATGTTGCCACTTTAGTTCTAAGAGGCTCAAGGTTCAAAACTTAAAGAATGAAATAACATTCTTTCATAATCAGTGTACTGTAACTAGCTCGGCAATCCTGCTGACCCCTGTTCGGCACCAGTAGATCAGAACTAAGGCTACTTTCAAAAAACAAATCCAAGGGCCAAATTTTAACTCTGTGAAAGTCGATGGGTTTCGTGTGAGTTAAAATCTCACCCTAATTAACTCAGAATAATCTCAATTCCTTTTCTGAATAAGAATGTTTAATTCCTTGGTTACTAAAATGTTAATAAACTTAACATTAGTTATGGGTACCAAAAATAAAAGGATAATTTATTCTATTCAATTTCAGAGGTAATAACATATAAAGACTACCTGAGCAATCTCTGGTACAAAATAGGTTTTGGTGTGAGCGTGAAAAATATCATTTTAGGAGAATTTGTAAACTAATATTTTTATTTATCTCATAACTGCAATGAAACTGATCTCCAGCAGAAGCTCGAAGAGTTGCTTCAAACTTCAGCCTCCAGAACTGAAATTTGGTAATTTATTCAGCTAATCTCTGTGAAATACAACCTTATGTAATTTGGATCATTGATTATAATGAGCCAGATTTTGCTTTGAATGTGAATGATTGGCGCCAGATCTTCATTAGACTTGCACTAAACCATAGACTTATTCTAGACATTTGCTACCAAGAAGTGTTGGTTAGAATATTGAATAATGTTATATCACATACAGGAGGTGAAATAAAGAAATGTAAAAGTAATTGGATTAAGATAGAGAGTTAAAAGAGACAGAAAGATAAAGGGAAAAAAATTATTCAGCAATTTCACGCCATTCAATGTATTTGAATGAGAAGCTAGATGACGAGATGCCATTTTCAGGAAGCTTTTGGAGGAGCATCGCCTCTTGGACAACAACTTCCGGATTTCCGCATTTAACTGTGCATGTGTGGTCACCAGAAGTTACTGTCTGACTTGCACATAAATAACAATGAAGTTAACAGCACTTACTGTTGACATAAGTATTAATAATACATAAATAACAGTAAGCACTGTTAGCTTCACTGTTATTTCTACAGCTAAGATCCAGCCCAATGTCATTCCTGATAAATAGCAATTTATAGTAAAGCTGCATGTCAAAGCTTTTATTTAAGCTATTAAAATATATATTTTTAACATTTGAGGTCCAATTTTCTTCTACAAGGGACCTAAAACATGTCACTTAACATCTTTGTAGCTTATGAAATAGCTGACTGCATTCCCCTCACAAATGTTTATAATTTTGGAATATTATGATTCCTTGGTTAACTTTCAGGTTTCATTTTTCTTGCCATTTACATTAAATAAAGTTTCTGTGTGAAGGTTATTTAGTGGTGGGCTGGTAAAGCATCACATTCCTTACTGGGAGACTTGTTCTTGAGTAGATCAACTGGGTAAGTGACAGGCAGCTTTTCTATTCAAATGCACCACCTGGTGGCCTGGCTAGATATTGACACTGTGCAGCTGGCCAAAAGCTGCTTCATTCTGCTATCCCAACAAAACACAATAGCAAGAGCTAGGATAGATAGCTGGGGGGTTGCACAAAAAGGAGTGGGGTAGGTTTTGTGGTGTTGGGGAGAATGGTGGATAGCAAACAAAATACTAACATAAACTAACATAAACACAAAAATATATTTCATGATCACTGAGCAAATTAAAGGGAATTTTGGCACCAACCTGGAGCTCAGTGTTAACTCGAATGAATGGCTTTGTTCATGATATGTGGAAACATTGCAGATGTATTTAAAAAGAAAAGGGGTGTATTAAGTAGGGATTCTCCTGATTGTTTGTCATAAGCTTGGTGGAAGTTCTGGTGAAATAGTTTTGATGCCGTTTCTTTGGTGTTTTCGTGGATCTTCTGTTGAAAATACAGCAGATAATTGGGAGAAACCCTGCTGAAATTCAACTCCATAGGGAATCAATTTTAACATTTGGTTGTATGACCAGCAGATTGCACCAGAAATGCACCTGTTCCACTGGCGAAAAGGCCGGAACTCTCTTGAGACCCTGGTCTGCTTTAAATTGAGCCCGCAAGCTGGGGGTGGTGAATGGGCTGGCAGGAAGATAAGTCAGGGTGGGGGGCAGGTGTTACGATTGCAGGAAGTGGGGTGAGAGAGAATTGTGGGGCCCAGAGGAACACTCCTGCTTCTATCTGGCCATACAAAATAATTTAAAACTTATCTTTCTGGGGTCTATTTGGCTCTATCACCAGTGAAACTAGTGGAAGAGTGCATGGTGCACATGCTGACCACTTCCTTCTTAAAGTGGCAATTAGGGTCCTATATATGTGGCAGACCCCGATTTTCATATTAAAAGAAACCTACTGCTGATAAAAGGTAGGCATTTCAGCCATTCAGCAGTAGACCTCTATCAAAGTGGCAGTGGGCTGAATGCCAGCGTTAGTGGGTGGAAAATCTACCTACACAATTTTACGTCTCTATCCACCCTGTTAATGTTGATCTCAGTGAATTCAAATTTACCCCAATATGTTTACAAAGTCACCAGAGGTACATTGGTCCCACACAAGTGCAGGCAATGTCCATCTCCAACAAGAGAGATTCCAACCATTTCCTTTTGGCGTTCAATCACACTACTATTGCTGAATCTCCCAATATCAATATGCTGTGGGGGGGGGGGGGGGGGGTGGGGGGTGGGGGGGGGCTATGTGTGGGGGTCACCATTGACCATCAACTTAAATGGACCAACCATATAAATAAATACTATGGCTACAAGAGCAGGTCAGACGCTGGAAATTCTATGGCAAGTAACTCACCTCCTGACTCCCCAAAGCCTGTCCACCATCTACAAGGCACAAGTTAGGAGTGTGATGGTATACTCTCCACTTGCCTGGGTGAGTGCAGCTCAACACTCAAGAAGCTCGACACCATCCAAGACAAAGTAGCCTGCTTGATCAGCACCCCATCCATTTCCTTAAACACCCTCTACCACTAAAGTACAGTGGCAGCAGTGTGTACCATCTACAAGATGCACTACAGCAACTTGCCAAGACTCCTTCGACAGCACCTTCCAAACCCACAACCTCTAACACCAAGAAGAAAAGGGCAGCAGACACCTGGGAATGCCCCACCTGCACGTTCTCCTCCAGGTCACATACCATCCTGACTTGGAAATATATCACAGTACCTTCACTGTCACTGGGTCAAAATCCTGGAACTCACTAACAGCACTGTGAGTGTACCTACACCACACAGACTGCAGCAGTTCAAGAAGACACATCACTACCACCTTCTCAAGAACAATAAGGGATGGGCAATAAATGCTGACCTTGCCAGCGACACTTATTCCATAAATGAAAATAAAAAAAAGTTCTTATGCTTGGGTGATCAATTTGGAATTGGGAAAAAACAACTGGCTCTAGTCAGACAATATTGTTCTTTGCAGACGGAAAGAACGTGTACACACATTGGGCTGAACTTTATGAGTGCGCCGCTGTCCCTGAGCCCCCGTGATATTATGCGCAGAGGCTCATTTAAATAGAGGGGCAGAGCGGCCGCCCCTGATGATGTAAGGGGGCTGCTGCTGCATCCCCGGCAATGGCATCCGGCGCCACTGCGCAGGTGCTGGCACCATTTTTAAAGGATTTAAGCCCTTAATACACATTAAAAGTTTTAAAGATGGATAGAACTTAATATGTCTTTAATAAATAATTAGGAGATGGAGGCCCTTCCCCAACCCCCCAATGCTAATTTCATTGCCCGCAATTACCATCCATTGATTTTACAAAGACCCGAACTTTCCCCCCCAACCTTCAATCTTTTGCCCTTTAACCCCTTCCCACCATCCCCACATCCAATTAAAATTGATTTCCCCGCTCCTCCACCCCTCCCACCCTGAAAATGCTATAGCTCCCCCCTCTCCACCAGGTTCTCACCCGGAATTCCATGGCGAGTTCTGAAGGCAACCAGAGCACGAACGGCAGCCGTAATATTGGAGTGGGACGGCCGCCGCCTGCAGGTAAGTTAATTTGAATGTCATTAGGGCTCATTTTAATATGGAGATGAAGGACCCCCCGTTGCCGGTAATATGTGGCAGGCCCTTCTCAACATTGCGAGTCGAGGCGGGCCTCTCCGCGCAGCATTTTACCAGCCCCCACACCACGGCCCGCAGCATCAAGGAGCCAGTAAAATTCAGCCCATTGTGCCTGTTTCAGCCCAACAAAATAAATGACAACCATTCGCTTTTATTCCTCAGGGCAATGCCTTGACCAATCAGAGTCAAGCTGCCTGGTTTAAATTTCAAACAAAGCTTGGCAGTTAACTGTCAGTCACCATAAACTGGTGCATTCTCCATGGCAAAACCTCTACCAATCAGAGTCCACTTGCCAACCAATCAGCACTTTCTTCTCATACAGTATAAATTTGTTGCTGTCCCTTACATTGGTATTCTTGCAAATTGTCCTGATGAGTGCAAGACGAAAAGCTTGGACAAAATGTCTGTTTTCAGCAATACAATATTGTTGTAACTTTAGCCATATCCTGCAGCGACACAAAGTATGTCCTATTTTCCATTATATCTCCGACTTCAGAGCGACTGCAAGGCGGATGCTCTTTGCCATTGCTTACAAAGGTTAATAATCACTTGGTTAATAAGAATCTATGTGGTTGTTATTCCTCAGCACTATACACTTCCCTCACCAACTTTTGCTTTTCCTTGGAGGGGAAACTGTGGTGAGGAAAGTGTACTTTATATCTCCTTCTATCTAACTATCCATCCACTATTTTCTCTGCCTTTTTAACCTTTAGACTGTAGTACATAACAATCTTATCTTTTATCAGTTTTTCATTTTGTAATGTGGCTAGTTTTTACTCAATGCTCCTAAGCAGATTTTATGTATACTGAACAGCATGACCCAACTCTACCTCACCACCACCACCTCTCTCGACTCCTCCATAGTTGCTAAATTATCAGACTGCTTATATAACATCCAGTACTGGATAAGCAGAAATTTCCTCCAATTAAATATTGGGAAGACTGAAGCCATTGTTTTTGGTCCCCGCTCCAAACTCTGTTCTCTAGCTCCTGACTCCATCCTTCTCCCTGGCAACAGTCCGAGATTAAACCGGTCTGTTCTCAATCTCGGTGTCACATTTGACCCCAAGATGAGCTTCCAATCACATATTCGTACCATTACTAAGACCGCCTATTTCCACCCCTGTAGCATGTCCCAACTTCGGCCCTGTGTCAGTTCATTTGCTGCCGAAACCCTCATTCATGCTTTTGTTACCTCTAGACTTGACTATTCCAACATACTGTTGGCTGGTCTCCCACATTCTATCCTCTGTAAATTTGAGGTTATCCAAAACTCTGCTGCCCATGTCTTAACTCACACCATGCCCCGTTCCCCTATCACCCCTGTGCTCATTGACCTACATTGGCTCCTGGTCAAGCAATGTCTTAATTTTAAAATTCTCATCCTTGTTTTCAAATCCCTCCGTGGCCTTGCCCCTCCTTATCTCTGTAATCTGCTCCAGTCCCACAATCCTCTGAGATATCTGTGCTCCTTTAATTCTGGCCTCTTGAGCAGCCCCGATTTTAATTGCTCCACCATTGGTGACCATGTCTTCAGTTGCCTAGGCCCTAAGTGTTGGAATACACCCCCCCCCCCCACACGTCTCCACCTCTACTGCACTTTCCTCCTTTAAGACACTCTTTAAAACTGTCTCTTTGACCAAGCTTTTGGTCATCTGACCTAATATGTGACTCGGTATCACATTTTGTTTTATGATGATCCTGTGAAGCACCCTGTGATATTTTATTACATTAAAGGCATTATATCAATATAAGTTGCTGTTGTTGTTGTTGAAAATGAACACTTCGACTTGGTTATCAGACAATCCTTTGCATGGGTAAAACATTTCTCTAAGATCTATGAAGTGATTTATTCTCTCCTAATTAGGATGGGTAATAACTATCAACATTGGGAATCTGAGGTACTCTAGTAGAACAGGATAGGTGGCAACTGAATGATCAATGTCATAAATGCAAATAAACAAATCTTATTTGGTATGCATATAAACAAAATAGTGAGAATCAACCGAACACTTTATATATCTCAGTCAATATTTTAGTAACAAATGTTTTTTTTATGGTGTAATCTTTATTACAAGCTTTGGAAGATAAGTATTTATCATTCCTTCCATCCCATTTTTCACAATTGTTCCATCCCTTAAAAGGGAAGATAATTATGATAGTAACACATGATTGATAGCTTTGCCAATCGATTTTCTATCCTAATAATGTACAAGTAATTATTTGTAAAGTCTTGAAAAAATATGAAAACTTGGCCATGATTAATCTCTATGAAACTGGTGGGGAGAAATTTTGTAGAGCAAGCAGTTTGGGCTGAATTTTTAAATGGCCATGGAAACGGGACTGGAGGTGGACGAGCCTGCAAACTTCCAGGAAAAGCTGGCATATTGGTTTGCCGGCAATTTCCTACCTCTGGGCCATTTAGAAACAGCTGGTTGTGGGGTGGTGGTGGTGACAGCTACCTGCCTGCAAGTGGCACGTAGCCAATTAAGGCCCTTAATGCATCTCTTAAGAGCACAGTGCAGAAGTGCAGTCAGCCCACTTGCTGAGGCAGAATTCAGGCTGATGAATGGAGGTGGCCTCCTGGCGGCACACCGAGGGGTGGCCAGCACTCCATATAACAGTTATAAACCCCCCCGCACCTCCACACCCCCGGGGCCGCGACTGTGAGATGGCCACAGCTGTGACTGCAGGCCACCCTGTGGAGAGATTCCCCTCCACAGTAGCTGTGACGGTGGGGCTGCTGATCAGTCATTGCTGGAGAGCCTGCTATTGGGAGCCCATCCATAGTCATTAATTGGATGGCAAACATTCACCCTGGCCACTAATTGGCCAGCTGGTGAAAAATCACGCTGGGCCTCAGGCGCCGACGCGATGTAGTGTTGGGCTCTGGAATTGCACCTGACTTCGGGCTCTTGACCCCAGAACAAAAATCCAGCCATTGAATCACCTAATCTTTATTGGGTCCTTTAAGGGCTTTCCTTCTTTTGCAGACAGGAATGCTCAAGTTTAAATAGTGATTGCTCCTTTTGAAACCAGCATCAATTATAGAACTGGTGTGAACATTGCACTAAGCAGCTCACTATGCTAGCATGAACTCATATTGAATAGCTAAAATATGTAAAGTACAAATATCAGAAATAAATGGCAATGCAAATGCAATCAATGGTAACACTCATATTATAAAACAGTTGTTACCAAGTTTGGTCATTTGCTTTTGGATACTGAAGTTGAAGATGGATTTTATGCAGGATTTTGTATAAGAGTTCCATTGCCGTGCTATTTTACAGGATTTGATTTGTAAAGCTGAATGCAGTCAAGATGTGGACATATCGGTGGATGTTCCGCAAATCCTACACAGACAGAAAGACTAATAAAGGAAGGGCTGGAAATGGCTGGAGAAAAGAAAAAATTAGTGCATTCCATCAAAGAGAGAAAGATACTTTAGTCACATCATTAGAGACAATTATAGGAAGGAAAGATTGACGGAAAACGTAGGAGAGGGAAGCAGAAAATGGATGACAGTTATAATGGACCTATGCAGAATGTGTAAGGACAGCACAGGACAGACAGAGATGGAGATCCATGGCAGTCAACCTTCTGGGAAGAGGCGGCACCGTGGCGCGGTGGTTAGCACCGCAGCCTCACAGCTCCAGGGACCCGGGTTCAATTCTGGGTACTGCCTGTGCGGAGTTTGCAAGTTCTCCCTGTGACCGCGTGGGTTTTCGTCGGGTGCTCCGGTTTCCTCCCACCACCAAAGGCTTGCAGGTGATAGGTAAATTGGCCATTGTAAATTGCCCATAGTGTAGGTAGGTGGTAGGGAATATGGGATTACTGTAGGGTTAGTATAACTGGGTGGTTGTTGGTCGGCACAGACTCGGTGGGCCGAAGGGCCTGTTTCAGTGCTGTATCTCTAATTAAAAATTAAAAAGATGGCATCTACGAACGTACGAACGATTTGTAGACTGGGTGTATACTTGCAATGGTTTTCACCAATGCTGCTTCACAGCACCACTCCTTATTTTTTATTCATTCATGGGATGTGGGCGTCGCAGGCCAGACCTTCATTTATTGCCCATCGCTAATATTGCTCTTGAACTGAGTGGCTTGCTAGGCCATTTCGAGGGCATGTAAGAGTCAACCACATTGCTGTGGATCTGGAGTCACATGCAGGCCAGACCAGGTAAGGACAGCAGATTAGTGAACCAGATGGGTTTTTACAACAATCGACAATGGTTTCATGGCCATCATTAGACTAGCTTTAAATTCCATATTTATTAATTGAATTCAAATTCCATCTTCTGCTGTGGTGGGATTCGAACCCATGACCCCAGATAAATACCCTGGGCCTCTGGGTTACTAGTCCAGTGACAATACCACTACGCCACTGCCTCCTCACTCCTATCTCTCGCGGCACCCAAGAATCACCCATTCTGACACATGAATCCACTGGAATTAGGCAGTGTCAAGAACAGAGTTCACTGATGCCGTGGGATTCCTGTTTTTCCACATGTAGGACAGCAGAGCGTATCCAAGGAATTTTAGCCCCTTTCTCTATCAAGAAGGTTTATTTATTCACACATAAACATGTATAAATTGGGAATATGTTTGAAGCCATGTCAATTATGGGCATTAGCTTTCAGCTGCAGAAGTTGATGATGGATTTTATGCAGGGTTTGATCTGTATACTGAGTTTATGTCTGCAAGGGTTTTCACTACAGTGAGACTCTAGGGGGCACCATTATAAAAGAGTATGCTTATCCGTGTCAGAAAATGCTTCCTGTTGGTGTGTGCCAGTCTCAATTATTGGTAAAGCTACACAGCATCATAGGGTGCATGAACACATGATTGCTAGATGATTGTATTTCTGCAACCTGTTAACAATCTGGGCAAGGAAATCCAACCAGATAGCAACAATAGTTTTTTTTTTAAGCTGGTTAGTGCAAGCTTTCATTGGAAGCATTATTGTGTCCAGAATAACCAGCAGGAAATAGCACTGACATGATGCAGCAACCCCAGCAACTTGTCGTAACTTGCTGCTGAGTGCAGAACAAGCCACAAAGCACAAAATTAGACTTCAGCTACAACCTTTGCAGTTGTAACTGATACGAGGTCACTTCAGTAAACCTGTGAAAAGCACACAAATAGTTCTGCAACATTAATTAACTTTTCATAAATACTTTTCAGTTTGTTTAAGGATTTTTTTTTTCCGGTATGGAGGCTATACAATATTCACACTGCTGAATGGTGTTATATCTCCCTCAAGCTATGCATGCAGTTCTGACCTTGGGTGACCTTTATCTTTTAGATCTTCTTGGACCTAATCATATTTTGGAAACAAAAAAAAGAAGTGATTTTTGACAAATAACTTGAATAATGCCTGCCTAATGCTTGTGCTTATGAAAAAATTGTTGTCATAAAAATAGGGGGCTAAATTGGACAGCTCCCAAAAACAGGTGGGGGGATCGTGATGCGCAATTAACCCACACCTATTGCTTCTGATGCAGGCAACATGCCAACTTTGTTCTGCTTGCTAACTTGCAAGATTGCTTCATGCTGCCAATGCTAAACGCACTGTCAAGTGGCTGCAAACCTTGGCCGGGGCCGCAAGGTTGTGTGAGGTGAGAACAAGCTCAAACTAGTCTGCATTATTTAAAGCCTGCCTGCACCTCTTCAAGGGAAGTGCATTCTGTCTGGGGCAGGTGCTGGAACAGTTTGTTGAAAGAAGTCTGAGCAGCAGAGTAAATTATGGTTCAACAGGGGCGAGAGTGTGCTCCAAGGTTTTCTGATGCTTCACTGGATTCCAAAGCTGGAGGAAATGGAGAGGAGGGTGGATGTGCTCTATCCATAGGGCGACTTCCAGACAAACTTTGTGAAGGCAGTGGAAGCAAATAGCTATCGCTGTCAATACCAGGCTGACTCAAGGACCAGGATGCAGAGATGCAAAATGTTCAATGCCCTCACACAAGTGGTCAAGTTCAGGGAAAGTATCTTCAAATGCCATATACCACTAACTGGCCCAATAGCCTCAGACTGTGCTCAATGTACCACACCCCCATCACTCACCTAGCAACAAACTCTTATTAATCACAAATCATATAGTTTCACCTCACTGTCACACACTTCACATTGTTGCAAGCCTCACCCCAACATCTCAAAGCTTGCACGAACTGCCAGCTATTCAATCATGACAGTCACATTACCTGAACACATTGTTCCACTATCACTGACACACTTCCCTCTATCTTGCAGGACATGTTAGTGCATAATTGGAGGAAGCTAACTGGTAAAGGACTGGCACAGCTGCATGTCCTTACCTCCATGGAGGAGTCAATTCTCACCATCTTTGGAGCTGCCATGTCTGAGGCAGTGGCCAGCAGCAGGGCTGAAACCATTGAAGATGATGGTAACCTCATGCCTAATCCTCCTTCTTACATCCCACTTCCCCCTCATTCCACAATCTCTTCTGATTTAGAAGCAGTGGATGGTGTAAGCTTGTACCTCCTAATTTTCCCTTCCCCTCACCACAACCCTACCCTTGTGCCTGTCTTCTTTCAAATACCTAAGAAAGGCAACCTGGCCAGGCAATTGTAGAAGAGCAAGAGGTGGAAGAACAGGAAGACAGTGACGAAGAAGAAATATCATTACTCACTCTCACGCTTGCAACCCCCAGCTCAGATACTGACACTGAGCGTACTTTAGAGGAATAGCTTAGAGATGGGATCTGTATGTGGTGAGACACTGAGCATGAGTGGCCTGCACAAGGTTAGTGCAGGTGCCAGCTCGGCAGAGGGTGAGGTCCCACATGAGTGGTCCCAGATGAGTGCTTCAATGGGGTGGACTATAGAAGAAGGTATTGGTTTGATTGATATGCACAACAAAATGCATGGTTCATTGGGAAGCCAGATAGAAAGCCTGCAGTCAATGTGGAGGAGCATGGAGGGATCTTGCACTGACTTAGTAGAGGGCTTTACACAAAGAATGGAGCCTATCCTTCGGAGCATGAAAGTTGTGGCCAACTCCATTAGCAAATTTGCAGACCCAACCAGGATGCAGCATCTGATGGCCGATGTCTCAGTTTCAATTGCAGCACAAGCAAAAACCACCCAATATCTAGATGCTGCACTGGAAGCTCAGACTGAGGTGCTGCAAGATCAGCTTGTTGCCATGTGAGCTCAGACTGCTGCCATCATGGCTGTGGGTACAAGTATTCAAAGGAGCTTGCAGTGTATCCCAGCAGTCCAGCTTCCAACAGATTTCTAGCATTGCTGAGGCGTCACCCTGGGGGAGTGGCACCACTGCCACTCTGTCATTACCCTTGCTGTAGCCTGTCAGTCAGCCAGCCCAGACTGCTGCCATTCATGCAGAGATGGTGCAGTCCAAGACAGGCCATTAGGACCACAGCTGTTTGAGGTTGTCCTGCAAGGCAATATGCAGTCTCCCCCACTGAAAGTCAGCAGACTTCCACCAGCCATGCTGCAGCCACTCCGGTAGCACTGCATAGGACCTGTAGGACAGACAATGGCACACAGAAATAAAAACAAAAAGTGCTGGAAAATACTCAGTAGGTCTGGCAGCATCTGTGGAGAGAGAAGTAAAATTAACGTTTTAGGTCAGTGACCTTTCATTAGAACAGCACACAGAAGACAGGCACTAAGGGAATGCACAAAGGTGATTTGTTGATGTTTGTTTGCAATATGGCATGGTTTGATTTACAAATTTGTTTTGGAATGTCTATGTGGGAAAGTAAACTGTTGCACTATTGGTGAATGGGGAATTGGGAGTTGGATGAGTCAATCCTGGACAACTCGACCAGAAAGGGGTTGTGTTGGTTGCCTCCACCGTTCCTTTTCCTCCTCCTCCTCCCCCCCTTTCTCCTCCTCCTTCCACTCCTCAGCTGGTCACTGTGTAACTGATGCAAGGGCTGTCCCCCCATGATGTTGAAGTTGTGCAGCAGGCCACCACAAATCTTAGGTATTTGCCGAGTGCTGTAGAGCTCCTCCAGAGGGGCCCAGACAGTGGAAGCATTGTTTTAGCACACCATTGATCTGCTCTATCACATTTTATGTGGGAGATGGCTTTCTTCATATGCTTGCTGCACACGTATGCTTGGGTTGCGTATTGGAGTCACAAGCGATATCTTCAGCGGATAGGCCTTGTTGCCCAGTAGCCAGCCTTGGGAATGCCATGGCGGTGCAAATGCATTTGGCACAGCGGATTGTCGCAGAATGCAGACACCATAACTGCTTCCAGGATACCCGGCACTGACATGCATGATTCACTGCGTGTGGCTGTACACCAGTTGGATGTTGAGGGAGTATTATCCTTTTTGCTTTCGGTGTTTCTCAGAGTTGATGTACATGCAGCCAGTGACACCATACACCATGGGAAAGCCTGAAATCCTCGCGAAGCCATGTGCTCAATCTGTCTGCTTCTCTCTGGTAAGAGAGATGTAAAGTATTCAGTTTTCTTGAAATACAGGGCCTCAGTGACCTCCTGTTTGCAGCAGTGGATGGCAAACTGGGAGATGTTGCAAATATTGCCTGCCGCAGCCTGGAAGGAGCAGGACACATAAATGTTCATTGCCATGGTCACATTCACAGCCGCTAGCAATGTCATCCTTGCCCTGCTCTGAGGTTGCAGTTGTGGCCGCAGCTGGTGGCAGATTTCAATGAGGATATCCTTACTGAAGCATAGATGTCTGCCACACTATTCTTTGCTGAGGTTCAGGTCGGAGAATAATTCCATGAACACCCTGGGTGGATATGACTTTTTGCTGAGAGCCCTTCTCCCCATCTTCCTCCTCCGTCTTCCAGCAGCTTGTCCTCCTCTGTGTTGCCTCTGTCTATTCTTCCTGTCATGCAGTTGTCCAAGGGAACGCATATTACTGCACCCATGTCTTGGAGTCAGTGGTTTGTGCAGAACCTTGAAGTCAGAACAAAGTCCTTCAGCAAGTGCCACACGACTCCATGTAGACTTTGACAACTTTAAAGAACTCTAGAAACCACCAAACACTTCTACAATTGTAGCAAGTGTAACTAGAACTCAATCAGCAACTAACCTGAATCTAGTTGGTGATTCTTTTAAATAGCAGTGGTAGAATGCTTCCTGCTGCTAAACACTTGCTCAGCTGTGCATGTTTAAGAGTTGCATGCTGATTGACAACGCGATCTGCCTATTCTTTATACTTTCAGCAGACACTCCCCATGAGTGCGCTAATACCCTCACTAAAATGGCCTCTGGCATGTCTTGCACCCAGAAGTGTGTGCGGACGTCATTTTGGAGGCAAAACAGCACCTGTTGCACTGAAAAACCGTGTGCTGAGTAGCTGAATTCTGTGGCCATGGTAATCAAGCTATGCTGGAAAAATATTTGTCAAATTTAATGTTAATCTGTGGCATATGTTTTTTTCATGTTATACATTTTTTGATATATGCATGACTTGACATCCCTAAAATGCCACATTTGCATCAGTATCCTGTCACTACAGACTCCTTGGGAGCACAGTTGGAATCCTTGGAACTATCAAATTGCATTACGCTATAAGGAGCAGAAATGCCAGGGTTGTTGTAATTACTGTCCAGTTTCTTGGAGATAAAAGATATAGATCAAAGGCTCAATCCAGCATAAAACTGGTAGTGCTATCAGTTCACTAGCTATGTCCAATGTTCACTCTTAAGTTGCACAGATATGCGGTTGCGCAGCAATTGGGAATGTGCCATGCAAGGCACTAAAAGTCCACTAAAAGCAGCAGTCCTTTTAACATGCACGCATGCATGGCCTCATGGCAATCTTAAAGGGAGCCCGCAGTTGAATAAATGGGCCATATGCAGCAAAGAGACTTCAGAGGGAACATTGCCTGTGTCTCATGGTCAATTGCAAATCGATTTAAAATGAATGTTTCAAACAGTGGAACTGAGACAGCTGAAGCCCTCTTTGTGATTATTTGAATGTTTGAAAAATAGGTGAGTGGATACCAGTTTACAACAACAGAAACAAAAACTTGCATTTATATAGCACCTTTAACATAGTAAAGTGTCTCAAGGCACTTCGCAGGTGCATTATCAAACAAAAATTTAACATGGAGCCGCATAAAAAGAGATTAGGACAGGTAATCAAAAACGTGGACAAAGATGTAGGTTTTAAAAAGCGTCTTAAAGGAGGAGAAAGAGAAGAAGAGGCAGAGAGGTTTAAGAAGGGAATTCCAGATCACATCTCTAGTGTAGTACTATTCTCAGCTAATGATACAGACATTGTAAAGTTGTCCTGTGAAGTACTGGAGCAGCTTTTAGCAGACTTGCACTGAGAATGTAAGTTGTTAGTCATTGACTAATTTGCTGGTAATGCTGCAATTTTAAAATTCTCATCCTTGTTTTCAGATTTCTCCATGGCCTTGACCTCCCCTATCTCTGTAACCTCCTCCAGCCCCAAAATCCTCCAAGATCTTTGTGCTCCTGGTTCTGGCTTGTTACGCATCCCTGATTTTAATCTCTCCACCATTGGCAGTGTGCCTCCAGCTACCTAGTCCCTAAGATCTGGAATTCCCTTCCTAAATCTCTCTATGTCTTTTTCCTCCTTTCAGACACTCCTTAAAACCTACCTCTTAAACCAAGCTTTTAATCATTGTCCTATTATCTTCATATGTGGCTTGGTGTCAAATCTTTGTTTGAAAATGCGTTTGTGAAGCGCCTTAAAACATTTTACTACATTAAAGTCGCTATATAAAAGAACTTTGTTTTTATTGTTGTAAACTGGTATCCACTCACCTATTTTTTTCAAATATTCAAATAATCATAATAAGAGCTTTGGCTCTCTCAGCTCCATTCTGAAACTCCCATCCTAAACACTCCACCTTGCAACGTCCTGGTTTTAAAAACCTCCTCAAAATCTATCTCTTCCACCATGTCTCCTAAAATCTTCTGCACATTACTCCTTTTTGAAATATCTTGAGATAATTGCTATGTTAAAGGCATCATTTAAGAGCAATTTATTTGTTATTTCAGAGTCCTTAGAAAGTAGCAGTCAGCACATCTCTGTTGATGTTGTTTGAGTCCCTTCTCTATTGGAGTACTCTTATCAGTAGGAACAATACTCCATTTGGCCTACAGCTTTTGGCACCCTTGATCTGAGATCACTGATGCTCTGCAGAATTTATTTCAGGTACAACTGTGATGAAAGCAGCGCAAGGCATGTAAGTGATGCCATTGCACTATCCTGATACTGGCACTAATATGAAACACAGGCATGGTGTGAGTTTGATTACTGGTATGTCCTGGTAAGGGTTGGGTTGGGGGGGTCGCGGGTGGTGGTGGGTGAGTGAGGTGGGGAAATTGGGGTGGTGAAGTTGCCAGAAATTGTACACTGCCAGCTTTCTCCAGTAAGGATTTCACACTAGAGGCATTGCCCCATGATTTGGTAAAGTAAAAACAATGCATTTGATCTAATTTTGTGATCATCAAGTATGCCTTATATACATGATTTCATCGATTCACTGGATATAGAGCGGCTGTAGGAAATATAATACATTCAAAACTGAGAACAATGGATTTAACATCCTTTATTAAATAATTCAGTTACAAAATTATATTACAATATACATTATCAGTTATGTACAGGCTTACTAAAGTACAAAATGTAGTGAGAGAAGGATTGTGCTATGGGGTGTGTAATGTAATTGAGGGAAATTATATCTACTCTGGTTTTTAGCTACAGAATATTCAGATTATTTGCAGCCCTGAGTTCTGATAGTTCAGGTCATCAACTAAGGGCTTTCTCCGTGTGATGGCTTGTGATCGGGGTTGAACAAATAAAGCTGTCTTGAATTTGACATGGCTACTCTTGGCTCAGAAGCCTTCTTAATATTCTCCCATTTGTGTCTTTGCGCTTTGAGTGAGCAAATGGAAAGTGGACTCTTTAGTGTATTAAAATATGTGATAAGTAACAAACTTTACATTTTTAAATCAAATTTATGAACATGTTGTTTCACCATTAAAGAAAAACATTTTATATGGTGAATGCAAGACTGCATGGAAAACCTAAGTGGAGCTGGCCCGATGCTTGTTCTGCTCATAGCTGCCCAATTTCCCTGATAGATCTTAAAACATTAGTACCAAGGCTCTTTAGACAGCACCTTCCAAACCCACGACCTCTACCACCTAGAAGGACAAGGGCAGCAGATGCAGGGGAACACCACCACCTGCAGGTTCCCCTCCAAGCCACACACCATCCTGACTTGGAACTATTTCGCTGTTCCTTCACTGTCGCTGGGTCAAAATCCTGGAACTCTCTTCCTAAAAGCACTGAGCAATAAATGCTGGCCTAGCCAACGATGGCCACATCCTATGAAGGAATTAAAAAATATTCAAGGGGCCTAATGCTGGTTTTAGGTGACTGACCTGGACATTTGAATAATAGCCCGATCCAATCTCAGTACAGACATATAAGATGCCCGAGGGGGCTCAGGAAATTAATCCCCATTGCATCCATTTTATGCCTGGTAAATGGGTTTTAATTATTCTAGTATTCTTAAATTTATTTTGAAACATTTAAATAATTGTGCATATTACATACCTTTATTATCTGCCTTGTGCACAGTCATGGCATCTTTCATAAACTTTCTGCGGGGAAACATTAAATAAACCAGTAACCACTAATTATACAATGGAAAAGCCTGTTAACTCAGGTTGCAGCATCACAGGAAACAACTATCAGCTACTATATATATGTGTAAAAGTAACTTGTACACAAATAACATGGTCTGTAATAGCTACTCGTACAGGAAGAATACATATGTAAATTTTAACAGAGCTCATACCACATGTATGCACCAATTGAATAGCTTGTTCAACCAATCAGCTGTGTATTCTAATATTCAACCGGAGTCAGAGACTATACATTCGACTGAACAGAAAATGACCTGTACATTCCCATAGTGGAATATATCGCACTATCACATATGCCAATGTGCTGTCTCTGTTGAATAATTTTATTTAAGGTTGGGATTTAATTATCGCATCCAGTATTTAGGACAGTAACACAAAAGCAAAAAAATCAGTACCTTATTTCAAAAGTAATATCAAGTAAACAGCCCATGTTTAAAAGAGATTTCTTTTAAAAAATTGCAACAACAATTAAAATATGAAGGAATGAGAGTGCATGCTTTTAAAAGGTAATTTTCAATGCCAGAGAGGTTGTTTGCCAGCAATTAAGACTTGCCATGTTGTAAAAAGTGTATTTACAGAATCACAGATCACAGATTTGTTACGGTGCAGAAGGAGGCCATTTGGCCCATCGTGTCTGCACCAGCTGTCCGTGTGAGCAATTCACCTAGTGCCACTCCTGGACCTTGTCCCCGTAACCCTGCACATTCTTCCTTTTCATATAACTGCTAATTCCCTTTTGAATGCTTCAGTTGAACCTGCCTCCACCACACTCTCAGGCAGTGCAATCCAGACCTTAACCAGTCGCTGCGTGAAAAAGTTTTCCTCATGTCGCTTTTGCTTCTTTTAACAATTACTTTAAATCTGTGCCCTCTCATTCTTTAGATGGGAATGACTTGCTTTAACTATTTGTGATGAGTTTAGTCTGTATCTAAGATCTAAGTACAGGAACTCCATGCAGTTGAATACATTTCAATGGTAAGCCAGGTGGCAAGAGGCTGTTTTCATGCAGTTAGTGGAGGAGCAGCACATCGTGGACAGCAGTTTCTGAACTTTCACATTTTACTGTACATTTGTACTCACTTGAAATTGCTACTTGATTTGTACGTAAATAACAGTGAGTGCCAGTAGCCTCACCGATCGGGTCAGAAACCAACATCTTTCATGGATTTTAGATAGAAATTCATTTCAGAGATATCGGGGGGAGATGGAGAGTTGCCTGGGTATGACACATACTTCCTAACCATCAGTCATGAAATTACGAATGTTTCTTCAACATTTCCTAACTGATATGGAAGAAACTCTTCATCTGTTTCAGCAACAGCCTTGGCAACATCAGATGTTGCATGTTCTGTGGTTACCCAAAATGATTTTCTGTTTCATCATAGTGTCATGCAGGCTCCCACCTGCCAAGAATGAGGCATATTAATTTTGTCATATGAACAATGATTTTAAACTTGCTGGGAAGAAGAGAAGGCCTGTTACAAGGGCTGCCAGACACTTAGCTGAAAAACATTTGCATACTAACAGGCAGTGCTTGTTGAGACAAAATTACCATGCCCTGACACATTCAACCCACAATGGATTTTGATCACCAGACATTGAAGGTGTAAGGAAGAGCATTCCAGAGATTGCTAAGGTGATACAATCCCCAAAAGCCAGGACTGGTTAAACCAGCTGGTCACATGACTAACTGGCTGGTCCAGGGTTGTTTGAACTAGCCACAGAGGTTTTGAGCAAAGAAAGACTATTTTCTCCTGGAGTGGGACGACCTCTTCTGTCTGCTCCCAACTCTTTCTCACAAGCCTCTGGACCCACTGAAAACACATGAACTTCAAGAGAGAAAAGTCTCCTACATCGAACAAGGCTTAAGAAGAATGCTGGGCCCCAATGAAAAGCAATACCTACCTACAATCAAGGACCTTACAGCGAACTCAGAGAACAGTAACCGAAACCATCTTCAGATATTGCCTCAAACTTTTCCACTTTATTTCTTCTGTTCTTTTCTGTCTCTGTCTGCATGTGTGTATCGTGTATGCATGCTAGAGTGGGCACGTCATGTATTTGTAGGCGTTAACCGAATTTGAGTTTAAGTTTAATAAAGCTTAATCTTTTTTCTTTAAACCTAAGAAAACCTGTTTGGCTAGTCTCTTTGCCTTATAATTGGGAGTTAGTGAACAAGAATTCACTAAGGGGGAGCTAAAAACAGTGTTTTTAAAAAATTAAACTCTGTTACGGTAAGACCAGGTGAAGGCAGAGAGGCAACCCTAGACCCCTTTCTCACCTGATCGTAACAGAAATTTGGGGGCTACCATCCGGGATTTTACCCACAGACAAACAAGAGAAATTGGAAGTGGGAAGCCAAATTGTTTCCAATCAAAAAAGAGCAAGATTCCAATACAGGTTTTCTTGTGGTTGTGTGTGATTGAACACTAACATGTCTGCAACTGAAGCTAGTAGCTCTCCAACTCAGGGTGAAGTAATTTGGGATAAGTTATAAGCACTGTCCTTGGAGGAGTTGAGGAAAATGGCTGAGCAGTGTGGCATCACTGTACATGGCAAGGATAGGAAGTCTGAACTCCTAAATCTGAACTCCTAAGTGGCCAACCATTTTTCCCTTGAATCTGAAGAAGCAGAAACAGGCTATTGCTAGCAAAGATACAATTGGAACAAAGGAAACTTGAATTAGAAGACAGGGAAAGAGAGAGGCAGGAGAGAGAGAAAGAAAGAGCCTTCCAGAAGGAACATGAAGACAAAGAGAGGCAGGAGAGAGAGAGAGAACCTTCCAGAAAGAATGCGAAGAAAGGGAGCTGAAGTGGTTTGAGTTAACTGGGCGGGGATGGGGGGTGTGGTGGGGGGGCAACAGAGTAACCCCAGTGAAAGTATGGCCAATATGGAGGAGCGTAATTCAGGGCTGGGTACAGAATTGTTAAAACTATCTCAACTAATCCCAAAATTCGATGAGGAAGATGTGGAAACATTTTTTGTGTCTTTTAAGGTACTGGCAAGTCAGCTAAAATGGCCTGCTGAGACCTGGCCTCTTTTACTACAAAGCAAGCTAACTGGAAAAGCCCATGAGTTTTATTCCCTGTTGCCAGATGAGAGTTCATCAAATTATGTACTGACAAAAATGCTATCCTCGGGGCATATGAATTAGTACCCGAAGCCTATCGCCAAAAGTTTAGAACCCTCAAGAAGCAAGCTAATCAAACTTATCTGGAGTTTGAAAGAAGTAAGCAGCTGGCTTTTGACAGTGGCTGAGGGCTCTTAAAGTACAGCTCAGCTATGAGAATCTCAGAGAAGTAATTCTGTTAGAGGAATTTAAACACTCTCTCCCACTCTCCATAAAGACACATGTAGAGGAACAGCGGGTTCAGAGAGCCCGGCAAGCGGCCATTCTGGCTGATAGGTTTGCTTTAATTTATAAGTCGGTTTCCCAGGGGAGAACCTTTCCTCGTCACCCCCCCAAATCTGAAAAGGACAAAGGGTGGGAAGGTGATAGTAGCCCAAGCAGTCCTGGGAGGTAAAGAAAAACAGGAGACACAGTGGGCCCTCCTCTAGCCAAAAGGGAAGGTGCTGTAAGCAGGAGTAAGACTCAGGGACCTGTGTGCTTCCATTGTAATAAAGCAGGGCATTTAAGAGCTGACTGCTGGAAACTAAAGGGAAAATCTGTCGGGTTAATCAGAGCATATCAGCTCACTGAAGACAGGACCCTGATGGAAAGCACAGCAGAACAAGCTTTGGCTTTAACTGCAGTGAAAGTGAGACCCGGGAAGTTTATTTCTGCCAGTGCAGGAAAATTTAGTAAGATTCCTGAGGGTTGTCAGGGTTTTGTATTTGAGGAGAAAGTAACCCCGTACCCTTCAAATGGGGCAAGCAAGCCCATAGTAATTCTCAGGGACGCAGGAGCCACTAGATCCCTTTCATTGGGAAACGGCCTGAACTTTCCCCCAGAGAGTGCAGTGAACACCAGAATAGTGGTGAATGGTATTGGAGGGCAGTGTATGCCTGTACCTGGAGTGCGACCTAGATTCAGGACTGGTGACCGTAGGAATTGTCTCTAGTTTGCCTGTGGATGGGGTTGACTTGTTCCTAGGTAATGATCTGGCGGGGTGAAGGTGGTAGCCACTCCAGTAGTGAAAGAAAGACCGCAGGAAGTCAGAGAGACAGGACCGTGGCAGGAGACGGGCCCCTGCAGTTTCCCTGAATGTGTAATGAATCAGGTCATGATCAAACCAGCTCCCCTAGAGGAGATTGCATTGGCACTGCAGGCAAATGACCATGAGGTCTGCCTGTCCAAGACTTTCTTTGGGAAGTTAGGAGACCCAGGGACTGAATTAAATACATTTTCACTAGCTGAGGCTCAGCGATCCGACCCAGTATTGAGAGAGTTAGCACAGGCTGCCCAATCTGAAAGTGAAGCAGAGGGAGTCCCTGATTGCTACTATTTAAATAATGAGGTACTGATGAGGAAATGGAGTTCTCCTCACAGACCTGAGAGCAAGGAGTGGACAGTAGTTCACCAGTTAGTGGTGCTACAGAGATACTGGAGAGAAATATTAAGAAGTGTCCAGGAAACTAAAGGGGCTGTACATGCCGGTATACAAAAGATCAAAGCCCGCATAAGACAGCAGTTTAACTGGCCAAAATTCCACAAAAATGTGGTGGAGTACTGCAGGAGTTGCCACATGTGCCAGGTTGAGGGGGAACCCCAACCTGCTGTGAAACCTGCACCCCTAAGTCCTATACCGGTGTTAGGAGGACCCTCCAGGAGAGGGCTGGTGAACTGTAAGGGACCCCTGCCGAGAACAAAAGGGGGCAGGCAGGCACAAGGCTGGCAAATGTTTAGAAAGGGAAGGGGGAAAAGCGACCAAGAGGGCAGGTTAAAGGAAGTCTGGGTGGAATCTCGGATGAAAATCCTTACTGTCCGGTCAGCCAACCCCGAAAAATTTGAAAAGTTAGATGCCACATCCTCCTATGTAAATGCAGACATTAGAAGCACCCCACCAGAGTTGCTAACAGCATTTACAGGAACCTGCAGAGACAAAGAAAGACATCTAAGGGGCAGAGAAACCGTGAGAGTGATGCCTCACCTAGCCGAAGTGCCACAGGGGAGTGCAGTAGAGTCTGCACAAATACCTGCAGGCAGGAGTGTCCCAGAGGACAAGGGGGAGATTAGCAAAGAATCCTCCCTCACTGTCAGAAAAAAAGTGAACCACCCATCCCCAGAAGTCAAAAGCCTTTGCATGACTCAGCAAAACACTGAAAGAGAGTTCAGGATAGACCTGCCCATTATTGACTCATGAAAAAAAACATTCCAACTCGGGGCTAATTAAACTTAACCATCTCAAAGATACCCTAGGCAGCCATGGAAATAGGCAAACTGAAGAAAAACCTCCCCAAAGAATGACATGTTCATTGGGATGCCAAAAAAGAGCAGTTTAAAGCAACACTGCTACTAAGAAAAGACAGATTGTAATAAGTCTTAGGATTTATGGATGAATGTGAATCACTGAGAGATAGAGACACATGCTGTTTCCTGTATTTTATATTTTCTCTCCACTGGTTGTGGAGGTGTCATGCAGGCCCCCACCTGCCAAGAATGAGGTATATTAATTGTGTCATATGAACATTGATTTTAAACTTGCTGGGAAGTAGAGAAGGCCCGTTACAAGGGCTGCCAGACACTTAGCTGAAAAATATTTGCATACTAACAGGCAGTGCTTGTGGAGACAAAAGGACCATTCCCTGACACAGTCAACCCACAATGGATTTTGATCACCAGACATTGAAGGTGTAAGGAAGAACATTCCAGAGACTGCTAAGGTGATACAATCCACAAAAGCCAGGACTTTTTAAATCAGCTGATCACATGACTAACTGGCTGGTCCAGGGTTTTTTGAACTAGCCACAGAGGTTTTCAGCAAAGAAAGATTGTTTTCTCCTGGAGTGAGAAGACCTCTCCTGTCTGCTCCCATCTCTTTCTCACAAGCCTCTGGACCCACTGAGGACACATGAACTTCAAGAGAGAAAAGTCTCCTACATCGAACAAGGTTTAAGAAGAATACTAGGTCCCAACAAAAAGCAAGACCTACCTACAATCAAGGACTTTACAGCGAACTCGAAGAACAGTAACCAAAACCATCTTCAGATATTGGCTCAAACGTTTCCACTTTATTTCTTCTGCTCTTTTCTGTCTCTATCTGCATGTGTGTATCGTGTATGCATGCTAGCATGGGCATGTCGCATATCCTTAGGCATTAACCAAATTAGAGTTTAAGTTTAATATTGTTCAACCTTTTATCTTTAAACCTAAGAAAACCTGTTTGGCTAGTTTCTTTGTCTTATAATTGGATGTTAGTGAACAAGGATTCACTAAGGGGGAGCTAAAAACAGTGTTTTTAAAAAATTAAACCCTGTTACGGTAAGACCAGGTGAAGGCTGAGATGGAACCCTAGACCCCTTTCTCACCTGGTCGTAACAATAGTAATGTTATTTCATATAAAACACCTATAAAAAATCTCATATCCAAGTTCAGTGCTTGATCTGATGCATTGCTATGTTAGTCAGAAGTGTTATGTTGAAAAGTAAGCAGTCTTCCTTCACGAAATGCGGTTAGCAGATGAGTGACATATGCCAGCGGAATCTTTTAAATGACGAATAGAACGTTTGAAGCTTTTTTAAATTCCAAAATTCATTATGTCATCATTTTCTGAATTGTAGTGGATGAATCATTGTATCATAAAGGATAATGCATTATCTCAAAGTAAATAAGTAAACTATTTTAATTAGAAAATAGACTGTCCTTTCTAATAGAATCTTGCTTCCTGTGTATATTTATAATCTTTGATGAGTACAGCTGTTAGGGATTCATTGAATTTGCAAATGTAATCAGATTAATTAACGCAACATCTATTTGACTTATGAAATTTGGAGAGCATTCGTGCAATCTTTATTTTCCTAATTGTAGGGGACACTAAACTGTAACATATTACCCAAACAATTAATCAGTCCAACTTAAACATATGCATATATTACATTAAATATAGTTTACATTACACAGGTATCAGTGAAATTACAATTAGGCACTGAGTGATTCAACTGCATAACATGCTAAACTTGTCAGTTATTCATTAGATTCATCTGGATCCACAAGTGGGACAAATGTGCTATTATACATGGGGGTATTCTACTCCAGATAGCCCGGCAGTGAAAGGTAGAACTGGAGCCTAATCTTTGCACACTTACGAGCTTTAACTTACAGAGACATACATTACAAACATGCACTTCCTAATCCAACAACCATAGTTTCAGTCTGATCCTATATATAGGAACACAAGTGAATCCCCAGTTAATTCTCAGATACTGAAGCAGTGCGTGTAGAAATGTAGCAAGACCTAGACAATATCCAAGCTTGGGCTGATAAGTGGCAAGTAACATTTGTGCCACACAAGTGCCAGGCAATGACCAACTCCAACAAGAGAGAATCTAACCATCTCCCCTTGACATTCAATGGCATTACGATCGCTGAATCCCCCAACAATCAACATCCTGGGGGTTACCATTGACCAGAAACTGAACTGCAGTAGCCATATAAATACCGTGGCTACAAGAGCAGGTCAGAGGCTAGGAATCCTGCGGTGAGTAACTCACCTCTTGACTCCCCAAAGCCTGTCCAGCATCTACAAGACACAAGTCAGGAGTGTGATGGAATACTCTCCACTTTCCTGGATGGGTGCAGCTCCAACAACACTCAAGATGCTCTTTACCATCCAGGAGAAAGCAGCTGCTTGATTGGCACCCCATCCACAAGCATTCATTCCCTCCACGACCGACGCACAGTGGCAGCAGTGTGTACCATCTACAAGGTGCATTGCAGCAATGCACCAAGGCTCCTTTGACAACACCTTCCAAATTCATGACCTCTACCACTTAGAAGGACAAAGGCTGGAGATGCGTGGGAACACCACCACCTGCAAGTTCCCCTCCAAGCCACACACCATCCTGACTCGGAACTATATCACCGTTCCTTCACTGTTGCTGGGTCAATATCCCTTCCTAACAGCACTGTGGGTGTACCTACCTCACATGGATTGCAGTGGTTCAAGAAGGCAGCTCACCCATCACCTCCTCAAGGGCAATTAGGGATGGGCAATAAATGCTGGCAGCGATGCCCACATCTCATGAATGAATAAAAAAAATGCCCACCATCTAAATACAATTAACACGGGGTGGGTTTTAATTATTGGGTGGCCAACTGGCAGAGCACACCGTCGTCTGGCCTGCTCCTGCAGCTGTGAGGCCCAGGGCATGTTGAGTGTTCAGCAGTGTCTCACACCCATGCCTCTGGTGCGCTGCATGACCCGAATGACAGTTCATCAGCTCTGGCTGATGCAATATCAAGTGGCTCAGAAACTGCAATGGTCGGCAGATAGGCTCGGGAGAGGGAGGTGAAGTGTAAGGAGAAATCCCAGGCCAGAAGTGAAACTCATTTTTATGAAGCCAGGGGAAAATCTCCTCTTTCTCTTGGCTAATTGGCCATTGTAAATTGCCCCTAGTGTAGGAGGTGGTAGGGAATATGGGATTACTGCAGGGTTAGTATAAATGGGTGGTTGTTGGTCGGCACAGACTCGGTGGGCCGAACGGCCTGTTACAGTGCCGTATCTCTAAATAAAATAAAATAAATAACCCAGAAAATTTCCTGGGCTGTTTATGGAGCAGCCAGCAGTGTTTCTCTTTAATTGCAGTTCTTTTACATGATAGGCTGCTCAATGTTAGGACACAGATGCGGACCATGCTGGGTACATGTGCCACCTCTGTGTCCCTTAAAATTGCAATCAAACAACCTAACTTAGAATTACATTGAATGTACAGAAATGGCCATTCAGCCCAACCAGTCCATGCAGTGTTTATGCTTCACTTGAGCCTCATCCTATCCTTCTATAATCATTACCCTCTACTCGCTTTGCCCTCATATGCTTATCTACCTTCACCTTAAATGAATCTATACTATTCGCCTCAACCACTCCCTGTGGTAGCGAGTTCCATATTCTCACCACTCTCTGGGTAAAGAAGTCACAAGACCTCAAATTACATGGTCTCGCACCTAAAGCAAGCGAGCACTTGAGATGCCCATACAAAGGCTCCAATAAAAATGGCAGACACTGGACCTTCAGCATTAACATGACAGTAAGTCCACCGACCTCATTCTGCAGCCATTAATGCCCATTTCAACTAGTTAAAATTGGGCCCATGTGTCCCATGTAATATCCTTTCTGCACAATGAAAAGGCTGACAAATGTCGGCATGTCTAATGTTCAGAAGGTTGGTTAAAGTGTCATTTGTAAACTAGAGTGTTGCTCATTTCTGGTTCAATCTGGTGTCACAATGAAAATATAACCTACTTTGTTCATAAAACAAAAGCTGAAATTTTCCCTTTGTTGGTGGTCTGGTTTGGCTTGTGTTGAAACTAATTACAATACAAAATCTTTTCATTCGTTTGCACCAACTTGTGCCCTTAAATCCATTCCGTCAGACATGCCAGATATAAATACGTGATGATATCAATGTACAGATCAATGACACACCATACAGCAAGAATTGCGGGGTGGGGCTGACACTGGATGTCGCCAGCCTGCTGATGCGAAGTAGGCACAGGAAATGGTGTTGGAATGGGTTGACCTAAGACACACTTGATATAGGACCTCAGGCCAGAGTTAAATTAGAATGGTGAGCTGCAGATGCCTGCAGTGTGTCCCTATGCAGCTATAGATTCTAGGGTGCTACATTGCCAGCAGTGGCTCTCAGGGACTGGTTTGGGAGCAGAGAGCACAGGGAGGAAGGTAATTGAAGGGAGGGAGATGTTTGAGAGCTGGGGGGACGCATATATGAAGG
Source organism: Heterodontus francisci (assembly GCF_036365525.1). NCBI lineage: Eukaryota > Metazoa > Chordata > Chondrichthyes > Heterodontiformes > Heterodontidae > Heterodontus > Heterodontus francisci. Next base: position 32,256,542 of record NC_090388.1, on the reverse strand, counting down.
GAGAGGGTTGATTAGGAGGCGTGAAGCCATCGGGGTTGCGGGTGAGTGTTGTGGAGGCAATTGGGAGGGAGCTGAATGGGGATCAGCAATAGTCTGCCAGACTGCTAAGTAAGTTTAAACAACTTTACCTTTTTTGATGGTGACCTCCAGGAGCCTCTTTAAGGGCTGCTAGTTAGACTGCACATAGATGTGGATATCCTGAGTGTTCAGGGCAGTCCAGTTTCAGGAAGGAGCCCTAAAACAGACATTCGTCTCACTGCTTGCATCTGTCATGGGCCTAATTCTTGTTTCAGATGCAGGCTCTGGATGTCAATACTGCAGCTTTTAGCAGTATGCTGCACTTCTTGAGTGGAATGTTGCTTTTAGCCTGCCATATTGGACATTTAGGTACCCGTTAATGCCTGTAAAATGGGTGCAGCGTGAACAGATTTCTAAGTCTACACATTTAAAAGAGCTACTTATTTAAAGAGGTTACTCTCAGAGTTGCCGATTCAACTATCACATATTTAAACAAACATTTTTATTTCTCTTATTTTCCATTTCATTTCAGATTCAGATAAATATTTCCAGTCACTGATACATATATTACATGCTGTAGTTTGTTTCAACAAACACTTTACAGCTTTTACATTATTTGTCTATGTGAAAACTTAACTCAATGTGGTTTCAGTTTGTTATGAATGTGTTGCTAGATAGGTGCTATTGCTAGTTTATTTTCATGCTGTTTCACAGTATTAAGTAGAATTGTGGCATTTAAATTTTTAGTGTTGTCTTCTCACTTTTGAATTCCATCTGTACTCGGTCCAAACCTTGCTACTTTGCAACTCAATTGCTTCTCTCTTTGTTCAGTGCTACATTTTTTTTGTAATCAGTGAGCTTTCTGTAGCTTCTGAATAAAGCAGATTTGTGACATTTTGAATTTTCTGTGTTGACTTACTGATTTTTCATATTTTCTAGTCATCAGTCTTGATTTCCAGAGGTTGTGTCACAATGAGTAGGACACAAGTAATGTATGCAGAATAGTAGTGTAGGTGATACATTGAACCTCTTTAGACTTAGATCCACATGATAATACACATGAGACAAACCAGTTGTCTGGCTGCCTTCTCTCAGGTCTTGTCTGTTGTGGTTATCCTGCTGTCAATGCTACAACATCCTCAGTAAGCCTTTAAGCTTAGAAGAGGCAAATAAGCACAAACAATTTCAACATGCTCTTGTTCCCTGGCAGGATCATCAGGTAACATGAAGAGGACTATTTGGTCTACTTTAACTCATCCAACTAGTTCCTGGATTACTCTAAGATTTCTACTAGTACTGTTGGAATTTTTTTTGTGAGTATTATTACTTTGTGTACAGAAATTCTTCTCACAACAGTTCTGAATTCACCTTTCACTATTTTGAACCTATGCCCCATTGATCTGTTATCACAACCTACCTTGAAGCAGTAGTCTGCATTTGCTTTTTCGACACTACTTAATATTTATATACTTTTACAAGATACTTTTTTATGTTTTTTGTGCCTTCACTTTAGATATTTTTCTCAGGTTCTGTCTCGGAACACTGAGTCAAAGTCATGGCATTGCCTACCTAACACTATCATTGGAACCCTTGTGCTGTTTATCATTACTCTGACAGTTCTACCTCCACTGCAGCTCAAGCAGTAGCCTTATAAATAGTTGCAAATCAGAGTCCATCATTTTGATAGGACCCGCAAGCCATTTTATGGCTAGCAGGTCATCTGCCGTGGACGTTTGCTGAGTAGAAGCAGGTGAAGCAAAAGTAGAGGACCCAAAAGGTAGATACAAAATTTATCTCTTTGAGCATTTCTGCTCCTCTAAGACACAGGTTTGGGCTGCTACCAATCTGGGCTCCCCCCTTTCTACATTTGCAAAACCCTCCTGGATACTGCACCTACCCTTCCAGCGACCCCCAACCCAGCAACTCTGATGCCTCATTTGCTGGTTGGGAGACCTTGGGGATGCCTGGTATTCATCAGCTAGAACCTGACACGCTGCCTCCTCTACACATCATTGTTAGTGAAGCCCTGCTGATAAAATGGACCAGGTCTCTTACAGCATCTCCTGGGTGCCAGCATATGCCTTCTGGCAGCCAACTGCTTGGGAGTCCACATTCCCCAGTTAGTAACTATGAATGACTGAAGCTCTTCTTCTGTATTTCCTTTTCATCAGGTAAAACCATTACAATGGGCAGCTGGTAGCAAGTAATTTTTCTTACAAGCTCGAGAACAAGGACAACTGCTGCTTAGAGAGTTGATCCATTGAGGAATCAACAGAATTTGTCCAGTTGTAATTAAGAATCCCTGTGAATGTTCTTTAGCTGAGAAATCCGCAATCAATCTGAATTTGGTATTGCCTCAACTGAGGCATTTTCACGGGCAGTATACTTCCACTGTGAAATGGAATCTCTTCCGGTAACTCCACTTCTGTCACTGATTTTCCACTGCAGAGTAAAAAAAATAATAGTGAGCAGAGACATGAGTGGGGTTTTTAAAATGCTGAGAGAGATAATTAATGTAGGTGTTACTTGACTGAAAACACAAATGCAGAATAAATTATTTTCATTTTAAATAGTTTGTTGGAGTGGAACTGGGACCCATTGGGGTTTTCAGGCTGGGGGAGGGGGGGTCATAGCCTGGAAGATCCCAATGTCTGTTTAACAATTTTTTAAATATCAGCCCTCAGATAATTCTTAGGAATAATGGGGGGATGGTGTTGGGTGCAGCGCCAGTATGGAAGGATGGCAGCCAATGTGCATACTGCAAGGTCCCACAAACAGCAATCAGATAAATGACTAGATAATCGGCTTTAATGATAAATGTTAACTGAGACTCCTCAGGAAACTCCCCTGGACTTCTTTGAATAGTGGAGTCTTGTATATTTTTTAGATTAGATTAGAGATACAGCACTGAAACAGGCCCTTCAGCCCACCGAGTCTGTGCCGAACATCAACCACCCATTTATACTAATCCTATACTAATCCCATATTCCTACCAAACATCCCCACCTGTCCCTATATTTCCCTACCACCTACCTATACTAGTGACAATTTATAATGGCCAATTTACCTATCAACCTGCAAGTCTTTTGGCTTGTGGGAGGAAACCGGAGCACCCGGAGAAAACCCACGCAGACACAGGGAGAACTTGCAAACTCCACACAGGCAGTACCCGGAATCGAACCCAGGTCCCTGGAGCTGTGAGGCTGCAGTGCTAACCACTGCGCCACTGTGCCGCCACTGTGTCTGAGATGGTGGTAAAGTCAGCTTGACTTTTCACTCAAGATAGAGAAGAGCAGATATTTCCCTTGGGTGGTATCATAAAGTCAATGCCAGTGAATCGTCAGCCAGTTTTACATTCTGTGAGATTTTCTTTCCATGAACTTCAGTGGGGTAGAGTATAAATGGGCTGCTACTTCTTTAACAACATTTTGCAGTAATGCCCGAGATGGATTTCTACCCGAACACCTCTGACAATGTAGCACATCTTCAGTAATGCGCTGAAGTTTCAGCCTAGATTATCTACTCAAATCTTTACAGTGAGGCATGAACCCAAATGTAGCTATATAATGTAGCTGCAAGAGTGCTACTACTAATCCAAGACTGACATAGCAATGGTGTTGATCTCCCTGCAGTTCCAGGATTATTCCTGAGCTATAGCACATGGAGAATGCCACATGCTTGGGTGGCATAGCCCTTGTGCTACACCATAGCACCGTATAACACTGCAAATTTGACAAGTTTGGCGCCAGTAGTAGAAAGTTTTTCTACTATTATGTATCAAGTATATGATAAAAGTCTATGGAATAGCACCAACCATCTGCCTCACCAATGCACTAAGCAGTAATTTATTGAAATTACTTTGCTTACCTTTTTTATTCGAAGCCAGTCAAAGTTCTACCATAAGAAAAGATATCTTGCCCGCGAAATTGTGCTGCCTCGCTGGTGCCAGCATTACGGAAGCCCCAAGGCGAGCAAATGGTGGCGCAGGCCATTGGGCTACTTCGGCGCAACCCATGAGGTGCCCCACGCTGGGAAGGGCGCAAGTGCTGGTGAGCCATGTGGGTGCTGGGAGTGTCAGGCTCAGATCATGATGTCAGTCAGCAGTTTCAGTTGATTTGAGGCATGGTTTTGAAACTTGGACTGCGCAGGTCCAATGAACGCCTGTGTTAATCAATCTGCTGAACATGCATTCAAAGGAGTGGGGGATCATCCACAAGGGCAGCAGAGGGAAAAGGACTCAACAACAACTTGCATTTAAATAGCACCTTTAACAGAAGAAAACATTCCAAGGCTCATCAAAGGAACATTATCACTAATGATTGCTACCCCAGTGGCTGCAGCATGGCTGGTGGAAGGCTGCTGACTTTCAGTTGGAGGACACTGCAGATGGCCTTGCAGGATGCACTTGAGCAGCTCTGGGCCTTCAGAGCCTGGCTTTGGACTGCACCACCTCAGCATGAATGGCAGCAGACTGGGCTACATGGCTAAGAGGCACCTGCATATGCACTGGTGGGAGGGGGTGGGAGCACATAGGAACATAGGAGCAGGAGTAGGCTTTTCAGCCCGTCAAGCCTGCTCCACCATTCAATTAGATCATGGCTGATCATCTACCTTAACGCCACTTTCCTGCGTTATCTCATATCCCTTGATGTCATTAGTATCTAGATATCTATCGATTTCTGCCTTGAACATGCTCAGTGATTGAGCTTCTACAGCCCACTGGGGTAGAGAATTCCAAAGATTCACCACCCTCTGAATGAAGAAATTCCTGCTCATCTCTGTCTTAAATGGCCTACCCCTTATTCTGAGACTATGTTCCCTGGTTCGAGACTGACTAGTCAGAGGAAACATCCTATCTCCATCCACCCTGTCACACCCTGTAGGAATTTTGCAAGTTTCAATAAATCATCCCTCATTCTTCGAAACTCTAGAGAATTACAGTTCCAGTATCCTCAATTTCTCCTCATAAGACAATCCCGCCATCCCAGGGATGCTCTCCCTCTATGGAAAGTATATCCTTCCTTAGATGAGGAGACCAAAACTGTACACAATACTCCAGGTGAGATTTCACCAAGGCTGTATACAATTACAGCATGATTTCTTTACTCCTGTATTCAAAACCCCTTGCAATGAAGGCCAACATACCATTAGGCGTCCTAATTGCTTGCTGCACATGCGTGCTAGCCTTTGGTGACTCATGAGCGAGGACACCCAGATCCCTTTGGACATCAACACTTCCCAATCGCTCACCATTTAAGAAATATCCTGGGCTGAATTTTTCCAGCTTGCCACCGATGTCAAGCTGGAAAAACAGTGGGGAGCACATGCGAGAATTACTCCAAGGAGCCGCAGCGATATTTCGCGCAGCAGCTCATTTAAAAGGCTGGGGCGGACCAACCCCCCCCCCCCCCCACCCCGATGACGAGGGGATGGGCTCTCTGTCCCCGGCAACGGCGTCCAGCGCCACTGCGCAGGCGCCAGCGCCATTTTTATGAGGCTTCAAGCCCTTCCAATGCATTTAAATTTTTAAAGTATAGGAAGTGTAAAGGAAAAATGAAAACCTTAATAAAAGTTTCAATAACCTCTCCCACCCTCCCAATGATGAAACAAATTATTACTTACCCTCCCCCGCAAAGTTTACAAACTTTGAACTTTACCCCTTCCCACCACCCCCTATAACCAATCCAAAATTGGCGGCAGGCGCATAAAATTCAGCCCAAAGTAATTGTTAAGGTTCTCTGCCATTTCCCTATCCTCCAGTCTCTGCCTATAATGGACCCACATTTGTCCTTGCTAATATTTTCCTTTTCACATACCCAAAGAAGCTTTTACTCTCTGACTTTATGTTTCTCGCTAGCTTGCATTCACATTCTCTTTTCCCGTTCTTTATCAGTTTCTTGGTCATCCTTTGTTGGATTCTAAATTGCTCCCAATCCTTGGGCTTACCACTTTTTCTGGCAACCTTATAAGCCACTTCCTTTGATCTGATGCAATCTTCAAATATCTTTTGTTAGCCACAGTTGATTCATCTTTCCTGTTGGGTTTTTGTGTCTTAGAGGAATGTATATTTGTTGCAGACCATGTAATACTCCTATCTACTGTCAAATCTTTTAGTGTATTTTCCCAATCTACCACAGCCAATTTACCCTTCATACCTTCAGTTTTCTTTGTTCAGATTTAAGACCCTAGTTTCAGAATGAACTATATCACTTTCAAAATTAATGTAAAATTCTATCATATTGTCATCACTATTTTCCAAAGGTTCCTTTACAGCAAGGTTGTTTATTACCCCTTTCTCATTCCATAATATTACATTTAAAATAGCCCGATTCCTAGTAGGTTCTTCAACGTACTGCTCCAGAAACCCGTCTCGTACACGCTCCAGGAATTAGTGCTGATTAGGTTTATCCAGTCTATATGTAAATTGAAGTTGCCCATTATTACTGTATTACCCATGTTACATGCACCTTTAATTTCCTGATTTATACCATACCCAACATTACCACTACTGTTTGGTGGCCTATAAACAACTCCCACCAATATTTGCTGCCCCTTACTGTTTCTTAGCTCCACCCAAATTGATCCTACATCTTGATCCTTCGATCTAAGATTGTCTGACACTAATGCATGGATCTTGTTCCCTTATTATGAGCTCTTCCCATCTCCTTTTCCTTTTTGCCTATCTTTCCTAAATGATGAATATCCTTGAATATTCAGTTCCTAGTCTTGATCACCCTGTCTCTGTAATGGCAATTAAATCATACCCATTCACCTCTATTTGCGCCTTCAAATCATCTACCTTGTTGCGAATGCTGTGTGCATTCAGATAGAGTGCCCTTAACTTTGACTTTTTAACATTATTCTGCATTCTGATCCTTTTTGATACTTGCCTTCACTTCGTCTGTCTTCTAATTTTCTTATTACTTTTCTACTTCCGGTTACCAGTTTTGCTTCCCTCCAATCTTCCCTTCCTGCCACGCTCAGATGATCAATTCCTTTATTGCTACCTTGTCTTCTCCTCTCTCTCTAAATTATCACATCTTCCCTCACTTGATCCCTTGCCCTCACTATTTAGTTTAAAGCCCTCTCAACCGCCCTAGTTATACAACTCGCCAGAACACTGGTCCCAGCACGATTCAGATGAAGACCATCCCAGTGGTACAGCTCCCACTTTCCCCAGTACTGGTGCCAGTGCCCCATGAATTGAAACCCATTTCTCCCACACCAATCTTTGAGCGATACATCTAACTCTCTAATCTTATTTACCCTATGCCAGTTTGCTCATGGCTCAGGTAATAATCCAGAGATTATTACCTTTGAGGTACTGCTTTTTAATTTAGCCCCTAGCTGCTCATACTCTATGCAGAACCTCTTTCCTAGTTCTATCTATGTTGTTGGTACCCCCGTGGACCATGACAACTGAACCCTCCCCGTCCCACTTCAAGTTCCTTTCCAGCCCTGAGCAGGTGTCCCAATCCCTGGCACCAAGCAGGCAACACAGTCTCTAGACTCTCACTCTTGGCTGCAGAGAATGGTGTCTATCCCCCTGACAATACTGTCCCCTAGTACCACTACATTCCTATTTACTCCACCTGCTTGAATGGCTTCCTGTACCACGGTGCCATGGTCAGTTTGCAGATCCACCCTGCAGCCCTCGTTCTCATCCATACAAGCTGAAAGAACCTCAAACCTGTTGAAAGATTGCAAGGGCTGACGCTCCTCCACTTCTGCCTTCTTGATCCCCTTACCTGACTCACTTGCAGTCACACCCTCCTATCCTTGACCACTGACCAAATCAGAAGACCCTCTCCTATGAGGTGTGACTGCCTTCTGGAACAAAACGTCCAGGTAACTTTCCCCCTTCCTGATGCATCGCAGTTTCTGTAGCTTGGCCTCCAGCTCATCAACTCTGAGCCAAAGCTCCGCAAGCCGTAGACACTTACTGCAGATGTGGTTGCCGTGGATCACACTGGTGTCCACTAGCACTCACATTCTGCAGCTGCAACACATCACCTGCCCTGCCTTCCTGATTGTGTTTTAAATAATTAATTATTTACTTAATTAATAGCAAATACTCAAGAGACAATCTATCATGCTTTGCTACTATTAGTAAATTAAACTTTATAATTACTAAAATTACCCAAGTTATGAAAGATAAATGAGAAAAATCTCACCAACCAATCAAATACCTGTTTTCCTGTGATGTCACATTTTGATTTTTCTCAGAATGTGGTTGGTTTGCTCTGGAGCCTTGGACTGGTCTGGACTGGACTGGACTGGACAGGACTGGATAGCTCTTTTATGCCCTCTGCTGGTCTCGCTCTCACTGAGAGAGGAGTGCAGGTTTGTGCTCTATGGTACTGCTGCCACTCCTTGGGGCAACACCTGCTCAATCATAATAATCTGATGGAGGACAGATTGCTGGACTGCTGTAAGCCTACATTCCCCTTTGAGCACCGATATTGGTAACAGCCTAATCCCACATGGCAGCAAGTATGGATCCCATGACCTCCATCTGAGATTCCACTGCAGTATTGAGATGTGCTGCAGTGGAAGCTGGATCTATGGCCACCAGACGCTGCATCACTGCATCAACAAGTACTGTCATGGAGTTGGCCACCACTTCTACGGTGTAAAGGTTGGGCTCCAATCTATGTGCAATGCCCTATGCCATGTTGGATCCAGGGACGGTGACAAGAGGCTGTATGGCATACCTGCATCTCGGTGTGCATGGTCATTAGCTTTCTCCTGTATGCCTCCCCATTGCAGTCCTCATCTGAGTACCCTGTAGCAGAACGTGAGTGGAACTTTGCCCTCAGGGGGATCCTTTCCCCTCAGCCTGGCTGATTCCCACTCATGCCAGGTGACTCTCACATGAAGATCCCAACTCTATACTAGCCTCTAAAGTTCACAAGGTGCCAGTATCTGAGCTGGTGGCTTTGAGTGTCAGATCACTTCTTCATCGGTGATGTGCTATTTCTCTCTCTTCCTCCTGAGGCTGCTGTGTCTAGGTAGTCAGCAGTTCTTGAGTGTCTGAAAGCAGAAAATCAGAAGGGGAGAGTTGGGGGTGAGGGAACGGGGTGGGTGGGGTGGAAAGCAAGAGGTCCATGGTCACAACATCAGCAGTTTGCACTTCATGCCATAAAGCAGCAGGATGAGGCTGAGGTGGAAGTTGAAAGGGGCATAAGGCAGGAACATACCATCATCTACAATGTTCTTGGCGATGCCGGATGCAACAGCCTTTGCTGAGCATCATTGGCTCCGTAGTGCTCAGCTGATGGGAGGTGTGCCTGGCTCCCGCCAGTTCTGCTCTTCTCCCTGCGATTGTGCACAGCCTTGTCCTGCAAGAGAGAGGGAAGAATGTCAGTGATTCTGTTGCACTGTCTTTGGGTGATGTGCCTGCTGTATCTGAATTGCTGAAGGTATGTGGAAGCAATGAGGCTGGCAGCATTGGAAGGTGTGTGAGGGTGTGGTGGAGCATCTGAATATTAGGCCTCAGTCCTGACTGCTAGAGATTGCTGATGGGCAGGTGATGGGGTGTGGTAGACTGAGCAGCATGAGAGGTTGGTAGGAGATGTCCTTTGAAGGTGCATTCACTGACTTGACCATCTGTGTGAGGTCATTGAACTTCTTGCAGCACCACTACCATGTCTTCCGGGGCCAGACTCCACGAGTTGAGCTCCCTTGTTGCCCGCTGCTGTTTCCTTTGGAGGATGTTCCTTGCGGGCCTCCTGGCCCCCACGGAAACAGGGCCTCTTTCTTGCTTTTGACCTCCAGAGCTGCATCCATGAATTTGGGGCCCTTTCTCTTGCCTGGTGCTGGATTTGTTTAGCTTCTACTTACAACCAATTGTAGAACTGGCAGTCAGCAGCAGCTTCTTTCTATTAAGCGCACCTTTCATTTAAGAGGGACAGGCTGTCTTTAGGAGCTGGAAGTTAGCTGAAACATATGCTAACTCTGCACACTGCAAGGCCACCTGTTGAGCATTCAGCCAGCCAACAGCATGGATCATCCTCAGCTGAATATTATGATCAGATAAATGAGGAGGAAGCATAAAGTTTGCGTGCTCCCCCATGCCCGAAAATGGGAGCAAACACATTTTTAGCCCCGTTTTTTTGCTTAAATAAATAGGCTGGTACACATCCCCAAAAATACTGCAAGGGATATTAACTATATCCTTTCCCATTACTCTTTCAGGCCTTCAGCAGCTGACTTTGTGCTTTTTGCACAACAACTTCAGCAGTAAATTAATCCCTAGTTGCACTTTATTAAGGTTAAGCAAAGCAATTCTGCATCAAAAAATAATTGTTTCATTCTTCAGGGTACAGTGTATGCATTGGACTATATAGCGCCATTATGACCCCCTCCAAGAAGTACCAGCAAGAGTGTAATTATACCACAGATAATGTCTGTTACGAGTACCTTATGTTTGTGTTGTGCATTTGGCAGAATCATACTGCAGAATGATCTTAGTGTGACCAGATGTAGTAACAAGGGAGCTCTGTGCACAATTGCTTTGAAGCATGTGCAGAGCACTAGTCTCTAGGCAGATAATTCTTAAATCAGGGAGAGCAGGTGTAAGTTTTGGCTTTGTCCAGCTGTTAAGAAGATTCCATGCAAAGGGCACTTTTAAACTGTGGCTGTGTACTGGACTGGAGTTATACTGCAGCTGGTCTCACAACATTTGGTTTTAATGTATTCATGTTTCAGCCTGGGATTTGAGACATGGCATTTTGGTTATACTATTACTTCTCATGTTTTCAATTTCAATCTCAAAACTGATACTAACATTATACCTTTGGCAATAAAGACGTATAAAGGCACATAGACAAAATCTTGTTTGGCATGAGTACTCCTTACTGATGCCAGTTAAAATAATCATTATTGTAATTGCATGCCTTTCTGAAACTGCTTTTGAACAGAAAGTTGGTCCAACCTTCTCACAAAGATTAGTACAGAGGAGTGAAACCACGGAACTCAGTTATCTCATCCTTCTGTAACATTTATGATTCTCCTACCCCACCACACCCCTCACTACACCCCCCACCCCTACAAAACAGTAACTGACTGCCTCTTGAAAAATTTCTGAATTTTTGATTCCACTGCCCTACCCAGAAAATCATTCTTGTATCACTCTTTTTGTGAAAAGTTGCTTCTTGACATTGTTTCTTTACCAGTTTGTGCTGGCTGGCCTCCCATATTCTACCCTTCATAAACTTGTGGTCATCCAAAACTCTGCTGCCCACGTCCTAACTCATACCAAATCCCGTTCACCTATCTCCCCTGTGCTTGCTGACCTACATTGGCTCTAAATTAAGCAACATCTCAACTTTAAAATTCTCATCTCGGTTTCCAGATCCTTCCATGGTCTCACCCCTCTCTATTTCTGTAACCTTCTCCAGTCCCACACCACGCTGAGATATCTGCGCTCCTTTAATTCTGGCCTCTTGGGATCCCCAATTTTAATTGCTCCATAATTGGTGCCTTCAGCCACCACGGCCCAAAAATCCGGAATTCTCTCCCTAAACCTCTCCGCTTCTCTACCTCTTTTTCCTCCTTTAAGATGCTCCTTAAAACCTACCTCTTTGCCCAAACTTTTGGTCGTCTGACCTAATATCTCTTTATGTGCTTTATAATACTCCCGTGAAGTGCCTTGGGACATTTGGCAGTATATAAATTCAAGTCATAGTATAACTTGAAATAAAGCTTAAAATCAATCTTTTCTATTTTTATGTAACTCTGTAAGGTGTCCATTCATATCGTCCCTTGTAAGGCTGATAAGTCCAGTGTGTGGAAATTTCTTTACGCCTAGTGGGAGCTGTGCATGGAGCCAGCTTCATAACCAGGAAGACTGAGACTAGGCTGGAATTGGGCCTTGGGCCTAGTTATCATTAACTAGGTGATCCATCAGTGCCTGTCACACCTCTGCAGGAAGCTTGTCTGCTTTATAAAGATGAATGTCAGGCTGTGGGCATTGATGGCAGCACTTTGAGGATATGAGCTGGATTTTAAGAAGCAGTTGATGTTGTGACCCATGGCGGTGGTGGGGGGAGGGGGGGGTGGTGTGCTTGGGGGGAGGCCCTGAAGATGGCTCCAGATGAGGCCCGTCATGGATCCTGACGCCGGCAGGGCCCGGCCCGATCCTCCCAGTGGCATTGAGGCTCCGTGACGGCCCCCCTGCCGCTGGCTGACAGGACCACAAGTTAAATATTCAAATTAATAAAATTAATAATTTTAAATATACTTACCTAAGATGTTGAAGGCCTGCTGCAATCTTCGGTGCAGTGGCTGGCACTCCTGCGCCTTCGGATCCTTGTCCGGGGAAATGAGGCACAACACTGGTGGGGAGGGGGGAGGAGGTAAGTTTGGTAGTGCGGGGTGGTGGGGGGGTGTGCAGGATCAAATATGCGTAATGGGTGTAGGAGATATTGGGAAGGGTTGATCCTTAAACTTTGTGCATTTTGTGGGGAGGAAGATCAGATGTAAAAGGTAATTTTTTTGGGGGGGAAGGGCAAATAGTTTTTGTAATTGTTATTGGGGGGTGAGAAGGGGGCATAAGAAATGTATTTATTTTGGGGGATATTTCTTTAAAAATTTTAATTGGGCTGGCTACCCTTTAAAAATGGCACTGGTGCTTGTGCAAGGGCAGCTGATGTTATTGCCCGCCCCCTCCATGTGATTGGGGTGCGCGCCGTCCTGCCTATTTAAATGAGCTGCTGCACTTAAGATCGTGGTGATCGCCACCAAGATCAGCGACAGGCTCATACAATCCAGCCCTATGTCAGGGATTAGGGGTGGTCGGGGTGGGGATGGGGGGTGCGGGGGTGTGTGCGGAGGGAACAGGAGGGTGACCAGCACCAGCCTTTGTGAGTGTTGTGGAGCTGGGAGGAGCAAAATAAGCTTTTGGTGGCAGCTGCTAGCTTGGCAAAATTCACGCCTGGAAAACCTGATATCTGCTCTGCTTTCTCAACATCTTGCTGTTGTAATACTGGAATAAACTTTTATTGTTATGTTTGACTTCTACATCTATGTTAATTTCCATTTTCCTATGCTCCTCTGACCCCTCTCTGATTTCCTTCAACTTGCTTTGTAGATTTTCCTTTTCCTAATTACTTAACTTTTTATTGTTTTATGAATCCACTCAATGTCATCTTCTAATGAGTGCTTAATGTTCCTTGCTATGTGCTAATCCTACACATTCAGTAGTATGTCCTCAGCAATATTTCACTTGTCCTCAGTTGAAGTTTTCTTGAATGTTACCTCCTAGCTCATTTGCTTAAGCTCTTATCTCATTGCCATAAAGTTAGGCCTTTGAAAGTTGAATACCTGAGAACTAGCTTATATTTTTAATTCATGATGAAGTGATGCTGAAATTGATGTTTGCTTTGTGGCAAGCTGCCTGCGGACACATAGCAGGCACCCATAGCTCGTCAGTCTAAATAAGGCCTCAGGCCTAAGGCCTAATTTTGATCTTGCATCTGGTCTGCCTGTTGCGCAGCAGAGATTGTTCCCTGTGCACAGTTTTTGCCAGCAGGCCAGTGCTCACCAATTTTTCACTCCCATTTCCCCTCACCTCACAAGTGTCATAGTAATCTCGAAAAACTCCTTTCTGTACCATTTCTCTGATTACATGTTGAAGTATCTAATCTGGTCCAATGCATGGCATCAGGAGTAATCTTGAGATTTCTAACCCTTATGGTCTTGAACCCCAATCCAGATCTTAACTCCTCAAACTCTCTAAGACATCCTTCTCTTTCCTATGTCATCGGTTCCTATTTGAATCACAATTTCTAGCTGGTTTCCCCTCTTGGCAGGAGGTTTTCCAGTGTAATCTGGTGGTCTGGAGTGTGAAGAAACATTACCTTGTGGTCTGACATTCTTCAGCCCCAGAAAGGAATGGAAAAAAATGCAGCTTTTTTACATCCTTTCAGTACAGAATTCTGCTGAGCAAGGCCTGTCTTGTCGAATGATTGCTGATTGGTTTGAATTTCCAAAGGAGGTGATTGCTTTAACCGTGTAACCAAAGAGCTGACTTTGACGAGGTGTGAAAACCTCTGGTTTCAAACTGACTCCCTGGAGTCACGTGAGTTACTGACACAAGCAAGAAGTGAATTAATACAGACACACACAAAATCTGCGCAATTGCTTTACTCTATACTTGGAAATAACCGGAAAAAAAGATCCCAAGAAACAGCATGCTCCGTTGGAGATCCTTTGTTACTCTATATTGCTGAATATTAGGCTGAATGGCAGGCTCAGTCTGAAGGGTGTACAGTAGAAGGTAAATCATCCTATCACTTAATCCCTTTTCATAAAATGTTATCTGAGCAAAATGATTAATTCTTTTGCTAGGCGAACTTCAAGAGATGCACTAACTTGTATTAAAAGTCTGTACAGTAACAATTACAAATAATGATGATCAAAATCATAAAATTAAATTGAATCCGGAATGAATGAATTACTTTGGAAAGAATCAGCATTATTCGGTTTGACACATTCAAGTGCTGGGGGATTTTTAGTTGACTGAATATTTTGAGAGTATTAAATATTTCACGATGACTTTTGTCCCTTTCCTCAACTGTCATATGGCTTGTCATACATAAAAGAAATAATTACGCAGTAGTGGTGATGATTCCTTGAGACGGGAGTGGCTTGCCCGACCACAAAGATTTTCCCACACCCGAGAATGCTTCTTTCGAAGGATCCCTGAAAACTCAACAGGGCAGACAGCTCAGGATCTACGTAATCTGCATGGGCGATGTGTCAACTTGTCATTTCGTTTGAAGGAAATTATTAACTAAAACCTCACAAACCAAACCTCAGGGCTACACCAACGTTTGTCCCATCCTATCTAACACCATCTGAACTTCAATGAATTGCAAAGCAAGTGTTAGTCGGGTATTTTTGATGAGCCAAAAATACACAAGTGGCAGGTATAAATGTAAGAAGGAACAATGCTTGGCATCAGTCCTACTCGAGCCAGATCAGAGCAAACACACAGACACAAAGCAGTGACTTTGCTTGATTTCAGATAGTTTGATCTTCTCGAAACAATGATGCTTTTGGTGTGTTTCATCTTTGGGATGGTCAGTAGTGTACTATCAGACTCTGTAAAATGTGCGGCTCTACATACATTGGATGAACCATTAACACATCTGAAAGAACACTTCGTAAGTACTGATATTGATGTTCAATACTTTGAACGTCCATGCCATTCATAATGTTGCATTTGATGTAGTGTAGAATGATTATACATGTTAAACACGACTGTTAATCACTAATAAGAGTTATTGGTTAAAGAATGCACAATTTGAGTGATTCAAAGCTTCAATTTGATTGCCGAACTTACTGTACATGAAGTTGTTGAGTTGAACTCAGCTTTATAATGCAAACGTTTAAGTTTGGATTCTTACTGTGTGACATTTGATTCAAACTGTTTCTAGAATATAAACCATCCCGAGGTTGCTGATGGGGGGGCGATACTTACCAAAATACTTAACAAGTATGAGGCACAGGTGAGATTCTGCTCAAAGAATTTTTCATTATTATGAACATAATTCTATTCCATTGCTGTATTCATCTAATTGCTTCTGTTTGTCTCTCAGCCCACTGAATTAGGCATTTTGTTGAATGCGATACTGAGATGGTATTTAGATCTATTTAAGAATATAAAGGAGGACATTAAGGAGGACAATAAAGTAATCAAAGAGAAAATTAACAGCATTGGGAATGGCTTGGAACAGTGTTTGGAATCTGAGAAATATAATGATCTTCTCAAAGATCTCAAGGAAATAAGCAATATCAAGGTAAGCACCCATCACATTGCTTTTACTTTGATTTCTCAACTTGATAATTAATTGGATGTAAATTTATGTTTATGTTTATGTTTACCTTTAATAGCAGGAAGATCAATTAGTTCAGCGCAAAGCAATCCTTGAACTCGAGACAGTCCTGACCAGAATGAGAGAGACTGGGAAAAGAAGACGCAGGAGGAACATGGGAAGGAGGCAGAGGACCTAAAAATTATTTTACTGTAGTTGCTGAGTAATACAAGACTTATGTCTGAAACAAGTCAAAAGTTAACATATTTATTTCATATTTAATAATTTATATTTGCTGCAATGACAAGTTTACCATAATATTATTAATTTTACTAGTTGCTGTCTTGTGTCAGTGGACTTTTGAGTATTTATTAGATAATCATGGAATTCCATATGTGAATTAAGGTGAAACTTTTACTGACCTAAATAGCATTCCAACTTGGTAATCATTTTTAGAATTTTATTTTTGTTTTTGATCAAACACCTTAAACAAGATGGTTTGCATTGACTACAGCTTGACATTTTAGAATACAGGTAGAACCTGTAATGTCTGAGCAAAATATCATTAACTCTGGAACAATAATAATGCTTCTTTCCATTAAAAAAAAGAATTGTTTGCAAATACTAAAGCTTAAACTGTAATAGTTTCATCTTAAAAAGACACAGTGAGCAATATAAACTTCTTTTTAAAAAAAAGAACATTTGAAGTCTGCTTTTGTCAGATCAATGGCTGAAATGTATTGTTATTAATGAACAAAATAAAATATATAAATTTATTTTATATTCTGAGTTTGTATCTATGTAAAACATGTATTAGTCATTGTAATGTCAATCAATCTCTCCTAAATAAGTGCAGCCAAAGCAAACTTGGCCTTCTGACTGTCAAGCTACATTGCCAGGTCCCATGTCATTGGACCTTGCTAATCAGAGATGGTTCAATAAATGGATAAGTGATAAATGAACAGAAGAATGAAACTCAATGGATGTAAATACTGATTATAATATGGGCTAAAGGCAACCCTGTAATATATGACAGAAGAACTTACCAACACAAAGTTCATTCCTGGAAAGAATGTATCTTGTGGAATAATAACTGGAAATCAATTACATCTTCACTCTGGAATAATGCAAAAGCCTTCAGTGAAATTTGCCGTAATGTTACCAGAATCATGGACATCTAATGCATGGATGCAGCCTGAAGCAAAGCATTGAAATGTAAACTGAAAATTGATGGCTATTCACTAATACGTTTGGCTGAGGTCGTAGATCTGTCTCACATGGTATCGCAATGCCTAGCTATTTTGTTCAAAACTATTTCACCAAATTCTGCAAGGTTAAAGGAGCACAGAAAAATGTTAACTATTACCCTGGTCCTCTTGGTTAGTAAATGATGCTTACAATAATTTCCATAATCTATCCTTTGGTCAGCAATCGACATTGTAGGTGTGTGCTTACAATAGATCGGGAGGAATGATGGCGTAATCTGGAAGTTGGACTCAGAAATGCGCCAATTTCCAAATCCATTCCGCAGATGTCAAGTTACAATCAAATTTCCCAAGAATCTCAATAGAATGTGCTTGAACGTAAACTGGGCGGCAATCAACATAAATGGTCAAAGCCGAAGGAAAGTGCAAATGTCTTTCTTCTTTAAGTATGCAAATTAAAGTTTCAATTTATTTAACCATCATTCACACACATTATGCACAGTATGTTTAACAACATTCAACTGGGTAGCTTATCAATTTTTTATGTGACTTATACCAGAAAAAGTTTATTCACAGTTCTCTGAAGATAATGTTTTTTTAAAAAAAGCTCAAAAATTGCAATAAGGTACCAGAAAAATGATTTTGTTTCCTGCTGTGCCTGAAATTCTGGTCATATTTTGAAGAGAGTTACTGAGCAAGCTGAATTGCAGGAAACTTGCATATAAGGCTTTGTAAGTTGGCAGGACCATTATTATGGGCAGACATGCATTTGGATGGAGGCATTGTACATGGTCATAAAAGATCAAGGAAATTTGGGTGTATTATATTTACCTGCATGACTCAAACTGCAAATTCAGCAATCTTTTTGTGTACTTGATTTGTGCCCAGATTGTGCGTGTATGTGGGCACAAATACACAGGAAATTCCAGGCCAACCTTGAAGGTGGAACTCGCTACCACAAGGAGTAAACATAGAAAAATAGGAGCAGGAGTAGGCCATTCGGCCCTTCAAATGTAACGAGTAGTTGAAGCAAATATCATAGAATCATTGAAGGGTAAAGTAGATAAATATATGCATTAGGAAGTGATTGATAATGCTTTTCAGGTTAGATAAAGAGGGGTGGGAGGAGGCTCATGTGGAGCATAAGCTCCAGGATGGACCTGTTGAGCTGGATGTCCTGGTTCTGTGCTGAAAGTTCTATTTAATTCTATGTAATCTTTCTGGAAATACTGCAGAATACTAACTAATCATTGTAATGTTTTGTTAAGCTGCACAATACACATAAGAATGTAATGCAAAAGAACAGCCAGGAAACTAGTACAGGATTTACACTTTCCCAAGTAATCCCAAACTTAACCAATGGTATGCAATTCCAAAGCCAGAAATGCTTTTAATTTTCTTTCTTTTTACTTATTTTATGATCTTAACTATTGTACTTATTGTGTTGAATTGCAAAAGTTTCAAAGAAGCTTGATAAGTGTTTTTTTTATTTTTATTTATTTTTTTATTTAGAGATACAGCACTGAAACAGGCCCTGTGGCCCACCGAGTTTGTGCCGACCAACAACCACCCATTTATACTAACCCTACAGTAATCCCATATTCCCTACCACCTACCTACACTAGGGGCAATTTATAATGACCAATTTACCTATCAACCTGCAAGTCTTTGGTTGTGGGAGGAAACTGGAGCACCCGGCGAAAATCCACGCGGTCACAGGGAGAACTTGCAAACTCCGCACAGGCAGTACCCAGAATCGAACCCGGGTCCCTGGAGCTGTGAGGCTGCGGTGCATACTGGAATAAATGGCTTTCTTTGGTTGAAGTTAACATACTGTTATTAAGATTGTAAAGGCTACCTTGTTTGTGCTAACAACAAAATATTAGCCAATCACAATAGACCTGCAAAAATAATAATCTAGAATTTGCATTAATAATAATGGTGAAGCCGTCATCACTCATTGTGGGAATGTGGGTCCACATTGCCCATATACCTTATTGTTTATGGGATCAGCACATGATGAATTAAAACAGATATCAGTTCTGCTAAACAGGAATGCTTTGTGAAGCAGGCCTACCTGAAGGAAGATCACTCATCCATATCTTAAGGGTCTAGGACATGTTGTTTGGTCAGTGTTTAGAATAATAGTGATTGAAGAGCTTAAGTGGACCATATAACCATGTTTTTTTAATCTTTCATGAGATGTGAGCAGCAATGGCAGGGCTAACATTTGTTGCCCATCCTTAATTTCCCTTGAAGATGGTGGTGAGCTACCTTCTTGAATCACTGCAGTCCCTGCGGTATAGACACACCCACAGTGCTGTTAGGAAGGGATGGTAACAAAATGATTAGGAGAGGTTGAGATGAGCTAAGTGTATCTTGTTGTCTCCATGTTGTTGCTTTGATGTCTGTATTATGCGTCTTTTGATGTATTGTAGCTTAGTGTTAGTATGCATGGGATGTAGAGATCAAAGGCACAATTTTGAGTAAAACCACTGTATATGTTGCAGTCACGCTGGAATTGCAAAGTGTTGCCTGAGTTCTTATAACGAATCATGAACTCAATAATAAAGAATCATTTAATTATGATTTGTCTGAGTATATATGTTGAATTGTGTATCATGAGCTTGTTAAAGACAAAGATCTGATTCTGTGATTGTTATAACTGATGTTTGTGTACTCTGGTGTTTAAAGTAACTAAACAAAATAGAATTGGGAAGCAGTTGCCAACACTCACCATTAATATGGAGTAAATCAGGCAGCAACATCCACAGGGTCTGCAAATGCACAGTTAAACGCGGATATCCAGAAGTTGCGGCCCGAGTTACTCTGCTCCTCCATGGGCTGATAGTTTAGCATTAAAATCCATGCAATGATGTGATGTTGGTGTACTTACTCATTAGTGACCGACTAAACATGCCAAAAAAAATTACAACTGAGGTAAATGAACTTTTAATGAGACTAGCATGGTAAACACCCTCTCTGGCTATGAGAATGTAACTTTACACATGTGGATTCTCATTCCTTCAGAAATTAATTAGTGTTGGAGATTTAAAAAAAATATATTTTTATCTTCCTTTTCTGTCTCTTTTATCTCTCCCTCTTTCTCAATATTTTTCTTTATGTACAAGATTTAAATCTAATTTTGACTTCCTACTTTAGATTCTGCAGGCCCGATATTTACTGGGGTGAGTTTGGTGAGTGGGAGTGGTGGGGGAATAGCTTTGGTCAGGAAATCCAGAAGTCCAGGTTTTGCCCGCATGCTGTATAATTTTAACGTCACAGTGTGTGTCTTTTTTTCAAGCAGATTCCCTACCCAGAAGCCAGCCTGATTGATAGGCTTGGCTCGCTGTATGGTGGGAAAGCTCCAAAGGAGAGTCCAGGCCAGGAGCAAGTAGAGAGCCTGCAGCTGGTTTAGTGGCAGTGTGAGAAGAGTTTGTTTGTTCTGGGGACTTGAGTGTCACTGGCAAGACCAGCATTTATTGCCCATCCCTAATTGCCCTTGAACAGGTGGTGCTGAGCCATCTACAACTTGGCTTGTTAGGTCATTTCAGAGGGCAGTTAAGAGTCAACCACATTGCTGTGGGTCTGGAATTACGTGTAGGCCAGACTGGGTAAGGACGGCAGATTCCCTTCCCTGAAGGACATTAGTGAACCAGAAGGGTTTTTACGATAATCCGGTCCTGTAGATTCTCATTATTAATGAGACTAGCATTTTATTCCAGATATATTAATTAATTGAATATAAATTCCACCAGCTGCTGTGTTGCGATTTGAACCCATATCTATGGAGCATTGTCCAAGCCTCTTGATTACTCGACCAGTAACATTACTATACTACTGTCCCCCCAGACAGGAGTGGGGAAGAGCATGGTCACCGATCCTGAGGTGGTCTGCAGCCTCAGTATAATACTTTTATTTAATTTTTTTTAATTTTAGAGATACAGCACTGAAACAGGCCCTTTCAGCCCACCGAGTCTGTGCCGACCAACAACCACCCAATTATACTAACCCTACAGTAATCCCATATTCCCTACCACCTACCTACACTAGGGGCAATTTACAATGGCCAATTTACCTATCACCTGTAAGTCTTTGGCTGTGGGAGGAAACCAGAGCACCTGGCGAAAACCCATGCGGTCACAGGGAGAACTTGCAAACTCCGCACAGGCAGTACCCAGAATCAAACCCGGGTCCCTGGAATTGTGAGACTGCGGTGCTAACCACTGCGGCACTTTGCCGCCCCAGAGAGCTGTCAGTGAGGTGAACGGTGAGTGCTGTTTATTCGCCACTGAATTCAAAATCTGAGCCATTGTTCTAAAGTTTTTCAAGCAGCGAATCAATCACTTCATCAAAATAAACATCCAGGAGCTTTGCAACTAGAATTATTCTGCAAAGAAATGTTGCTTGGGGTGAGTAGCAGATATTTCCATCCTGTACATATATAGTTTTCATACTTATGTACTAATAACAGCTTTTGATCAGTTTTTTATCTTTTAAATAGTTTACAATGGCAATGAAGTTTTATGAAAAAAAAAGATCAGGGCCAACTCATATCATTATAGAATGACATCTCACATCATAGGTCCTACTGATTTCCTTTAACATTAATTTCTCATATAAATTTACCATTTCTAAGTGACAACCTACATTAAATCCACAAATATTTAATTTGATTTTATCAGGGCAAATAAGGCACTGGCACACATGGAATGGACTATATGGTCTCCTTTTCCAGAATTCCATAATAAGTAGTATTGATAGTTTTAAAAGTCTGTAAAATGCAACAGGAATGTAAAGACAGTCATGCAGGCCCCCACCTGCCAAGAATGAGGCACATTAATTTTGCCACATGGACATTAAATTTCAAATTGTTGCTGGGAAAAAGAGAAGGCCTATTACAAGGGCAGCCAGACTGGCTGGAAAGACATTTTTGCATATTGACAGATGGTGCTTGAAAGGACAAAGGGGATACTCCCTGTTCCAATTTAACCCACAATGAACCTTTGATCACCAGGTATTGTGTGTAGAGGAGACGTTCCAAGATGTGCTGGGACAAGACAATCCACAAGGGCCAGTACTGATTAGGCCAGCTGGTCATATGACTAACTGGCTATTGCGGGTTTTTTTGAACTCGCCACAGAGAATTTGAACTCAGAAAGCTATTTGCTCCTGGACTGAAAAGACCTCTCGTGGCTGGCTCGCCACAGCCTCTCCTGTCTGCTTCCATCTCTTTCTCATGGAACTGAAACCCACTGAAGATACATGAACCCCAAGAGAGAAAAGTCTCCTACAGTGAACAAGGTTTAAGAAGAATACTGGGCCCCAATGAAAAGCAAGATCAACCTACAAAAGGATACTACAGCGAGCTCGAAGCACAGAACACTTCAGATGTTGCCTCAACCCTTTCCACTTTATCTTTTCTTCTGCTCTTTTCTGTCTCTATTTGCATGTGCGTATCGCATATGCTTACTAGCGTGGGGCATGGCGTGTATCCGTAGGCGTTAACTAAATTAGAGTTTGTAGTTTAAGTTTAATAAAATTTCAACTTTCTTCTTTCAACCTAAGAAAGCCTGTTTGTACTCATTTTTCCCCCAAAAAATATACGTTATTCAAAATCTGTAAAAAATACATTACAACACAATTCAAAACAGTACCAAGTTGACATTCCAAAAAGTGCAAAGGAAATTCATTTTCTTCAATACAGGAGTGAGTTGCCTCACAATCCTTCCATTCCATTTTACATACAATGTACATTTTACAGCAAACCCATATTTGGTGTATACAGCCCGAGGGGTTTCCCATGGGTCCAACCCCTCAGTTCACTATGGTGGGAGGACCTTACACAGTGGTCTTTCCCCATTGAGCCTTTGCAATGGCTGCTCCAAGCTTTAGTGCGTCCCTCAGCATGTAGTCCTGGACCTTGGAATGCGCCAGTCTGCAACACTCGGTCGCGGACAACTCTTTGCACTGGAAGACCAGCAAGTTTCGGGCAGACCAAAGAGCATCTTTCATTGATGGTCCTCCAGCAGCAGTTGATGTTTATTTCGGTGTGCAACCCTGGGAACAGCAGGTAGAGCACAGACTCCTGTGTTACAGAGCTACTTGGGATGAACCTCAACAAAAACCACTGCATCACTTTCCACACCTGCTTTGCAAAGACAGATTCCAGAAGGAGATGGGCAACAGTCTCTTCCCCACCACATTCACCTCGAGGGCAGCGTGCGGAATGGCCGAGACTCTGGGCGTGCAGGAAGGATCGGACAGGGAGGGCCCTTCTCACTACCAGCCAAGCTACGTCTTGGTGCTTGTTTGAAAGTTCTGGTGATGAGGCATTCTACCAAATGACATTGGCAGTCTGCTCGGGGAACCATCCGACAGGATCCACCATCTCCTTTTCCCGTAGGGCCTTGAGGACATTCTGTGCAGACACTGCCTGATGGATTGGTGGTCAAAGGTGTTTTTCTGCAGAAACTTTCCCACGAAGGATAGGTGGTATGGCACGGTCCAACTGGATAGAGCATTCCATGGCAATGTGACCAGACCCATCCTTTGCAACACCAGGGACAGATAGAACCTCAGCACGTAGTGACACTTGGTGTTTGCGTACTGGGGCTCTACGCACAGCTTGATGCAGCCGCACACAAAGGTGGTCATCAGGATAAGGGCAGGAAAAATGTACCTAACGTCGCCCTTATCCAGAGGTTTGAACATCATGCCCCTCTGGAGCCGGTCCATTTTGGATCTCCAGATAAAGTGGAAAATGGGTGACCGCCATGGCGCAGGAGTGGGGTATGTGGTGCAGGTCTGGCCCATACAGCAACAGCGTGAGTGCCTTGCACCTGATGACCAGGTTCTTACCCACAATGGAGAGAGATCACTGCTCCCACATGCTCAGTTTATGGTGTACCCTGGCTACTGTCTCCTTCCAGGTTTTGGCGCACGCACCGGCCCTTCCGAACCACATCCCCAGCACCTTCAGGTAGTCTGACCTGACGGTGAAGGGGACAAAGGATCGGTCGGCTCAGTTTCCAAAGAACATGGCCTCACTCTTGCCGTGGTTTAGAGGCCTGCTACCCGACCCGAACCTGACGGGACCCGACGACTTGTGTTGGGTTCGGGTCGGGTCCGGCCCATCTTCAGGGTACGGCGTTCGGGTTCGTGTCGGGTCGGGCCGAGTTCAGGTCAAGTTGGGTCGGGTCGGGCCGGACACACACGGTAATTGCTCTGCAGTAAGTATTGAAATTAAAAAACTTACCTGAGCTGGGTGTCTGGGACGAAACTGAGTCTGCGCAGTGAGCGAGTGACGTCACTATGATGTTATTGTAGTCTACATTAAGCAGTGAGATGGGCTGCCAATTTCTGATTTCTGCCCTTTCCCCCTTCCGCTTGTAGGTGAGGGTGATGATGCCTTTCCTCATGGATTCTGACATGCTGCCGGCCAGAAGCATACTCTCGTATACTTCCAGCAGGTCTGGGCCGATCCAGTCCCACAGGGCCGAATACAACTCAATTGGTGAGCCGTCGCTTCCAGGAGTTTTACTCATCTCGAAGGACCTGACGGCCTTTGTCAGCTCGTCCAGAGTTACTGGTTTGTCCAGTGTCTCCCACATGCTGTCATCTAAGACCTCCGTGATAGATGACAGGAAGGACTGGGAGGCTGTGCTGTCTGTGGGCTTCACGTCGTACAGCCCAGCATAAAAGGATTTGTTGATCCTTGGTATGTCGGACTGTGAAGACATTACCGAGTCATCCTCTTCCCTTAGGCTGCTGATCACAGAGCTCTCTCTGTGTACCTTTTGAAAGAAGAAATGCGAGCACATCTCATCCTGCTCAACGGAGCGGACTCTGGACCGGAAGGTCCAGTTAGCTGCCACATGAGCAGATTTGCCACAGGTGTGACAAACTCTAGGCTGCCCCGCATAGACCAAGAATCCTCAACTTCCTCTGATAGCGAAGCTGGAGGGAGGATGGCTCCATTGGCCTCGACCTTCAAGGTCACCTTGACCTGCCGCTTGCTGGTCCAAATCCCAAATGGGTCCTTGACGTCAGTACTGCTGCCAGCCTCCTCGATGTACCTGGCAAGGAAGGTGAGTACATCCACGACAGGAACATGGGGGTTATAGAGGTGAATCATCACCACCCGGTTACGTTGCGACGGCAGCGTGAAGAGTGGCTCCACTGTGAGAATGGACAGCGGCGCCTGGTTTCCCTTCTCCTTGAACACCTTCAGGATCTTGATGCATCCTGCCCCGTTCTTGAGCGTCAAGTCGAAAGATCCACTGCTGGGGAAGTCCTGCAGGCAGAAGATGTCTGCAGCTTGAAATCCACAGCAATCAATAAGGATTTTCTTAATGAAGAAGGTACGGTCAACAGATGCACCTCCTACCTTATCCTTCACCACCACCCGAACGGTGTTACGCACTCCCTGGCCTGAAGCTCTAGAATTGGTTACAGCCATTTTACTCAAAACCTACCTTGGAACAGGATCAAAGACCCCTGCCAGGAATTGATAAGAACGGATACTACACTTGATCTTAGCCAAAAGACTGAGAAGCGAAAACCCATGAAACCCAGCTTGTTCATCCTTTCCTGATAGGTATAACTTTACTCTCCTAGTAAATCTCTTTTGCAGCCTCTGCAGTGTACCTGCATCCTTTTTATGATATGGTGACCAGAATTGTACTCCAAGTGTGGTTTAACCAATGTTCAATACAAACTTAGCATAACCTCTCTACTTTCCAATTCTATCCTTCTAGGAAAAAATCCTAGTTTGTTTTTTTTATTACCCGCATCTCTATTTTTAAGTGTTTTCCTTTTGCTCCTCTACTTCATTAAAATTTTTATTTTCTAAGTAATATCTGACCTCCCTATTTTTCTTACCAAAATGTAATTCCTTACATTTATCTATGTTGAAATCCGTTTGCCAATTATATGCTAATTCTGCAAGTTTACTATTGTCTTTTTGTAATATGTTGCAGTACTTCTCAGCATCGACGATCACCCTGAATTTGTTTTTTCTTTTTAGAAATCGTGCTTTTAATACCAAAATCTAAATCATTGACATAAATTGTGAACAACAGTGGTCCCAGCACTGATCCGAGTGGGACCCCAATTTCCAACTTCTGCCACTCTAAATAGCTACCGTTTATTCCTACTTTCTGCTTACTGCCTTGCAGCCAGCTAGCTCAATATGAAGGCCTAAATGATCCTGCGAACATTTCAATTTATTTTAAAATATTTTTCATCTTAGGAGAGGCACCATGTTGGAGAGAAATACCTGCTAATGATCTGGGATTCAAAGCTTGGATATACGAATAAATTTGTCCAAGGATACATATTTTATGCTCTCCCCCATGGCACATTTAGAGGCGGAGAAGGCATCCAATTGGACGGGATGGTGACAGGTGGGGACCCTGCCACCTTCCCGCCTTCATCCTGATTAAGTCCGTGGTGGGAAGGCCCGTGGACAGCCTTCCCACCCTGCCACCAATTGAGGCCCTTAAAGGGCAATTAATACCCAATTAAGGGCCTCTTCCTGCCGCTGCTGGTATTAACCAAGCGACGAGCAGACCTTTCGCCACACATGCAGGGTTGCTTGTGGTCTCTCAGGGTGGAGGGTGGGGGATGCTTGATCGAGGGACCCGGCATCAGGAAGGGGGGGACCAGCTGAGAGCCACCCTCCAACCCTTGCTGCCGACCCCCCTACAGCCCCCTTCTCCATGACCCCACCCCGCGACACCCCTCCTGCCATCACTTATCTCTGGCCTAGGCCGCTCTGCAATCCTGGGCCTCTGGTGGGTGCTGTTCCGGCAGCAGCCACTGCCTCCCTGGTGGTGCTGTTGAGCAAAAGAGCTTCCAGCCTCTGATTGGCCGGCAGCTCTTGGCAGGAGGGACTTCCTGCCCCCGGGGTCCTGATCCCAGAAAAGGCCCGCCAGTAGCCTGTTAATTGCCTGATTGGCTCATCATACAGTTCTCGCAGGCTCTCTGGCCGGCAGCCGAGACCCCCGTCACCTCCATAAAACTCCCCGTATATGATGTGTTTCTTTATCATTGAGCTCAGTTCAACTTTAGCAAGGGATGGTCAGGAGCGTAACTTGGGGTTGTTTTATTTAAGGTCCTACAGTACAGATGCTTGTCTGAAACTTGTAACTGCAGTATAACTCCAGCCTAAGTACTGACAAAATATTCAGCAAGTTTAAATTTAAAAGGCATATGGCCCAAAATTTCCTGGAATGGTGGCATATGCTATAAATTACATCAATCGTCCTTTCGTGAACTAACACCAAAATTTCTTGGAAAGGTCATTGGGATGCAGGGTAGCAAGCATAATGACGAATCAAGGACCTTAGACATGGTGCAGCAAATGGCTGACCTCATCTGCTTCAATTTACTAATTAAGCAGATCTATAGCCTGGATTTTGAATTGACAATAATGGCAAGGCTAGCAGAATTCACTGTTATTATGGAATAAATCAGACAGCAACTTTCAGAGTACTCATATGCGCAGTTAAACGTAGAAATCCAGAAGTTGTGGTCCAGTTACCCTGCTCCTCCACACGCTGCGCTATAACAGTACCTGACTGGAAAACTCAGCATTGAAGTCAAATTTAAGGGCATGAAGTTGCTGTACTTACCCCTTAGTTACCCATTAAACTTTCCAGAGAAAGTTAGAGTTGGCGCATTCAGTGTAAGTAAATTTTTAACAGCGTGATAAGTCATAACTACTGTCAATCAACCTCTCTGGCCCTGGAAATTTAATTTTACTAGTGTCAAGTCTCATTCCTTCAGAATGTAATTAGTGTTGGAGATTTAAAAAATAGTTTTTAAAAAATATTTTCTGTCTGTCTCTTTTATCTCTCTCTTAATCCAATCTTTCTTTCCCCATCTTTATTTTGTTTTCTGCACATGAGTTAAAACCAATTTATACTTCCTGGTTTAGACCCTGTGGGTAGAATTTTCCCGACTTACTCCCTGGCGGGACCAGTAGTAGGTTGAGAACCTGAATGGTGAATGAGCGGGCTTTTCCAAGTCTCTTTAACTGAGCCACAGCATTAATATCCTGTGTTTGGCCTCCCTCATTCAATCAGGGAGGGTGGGTGGGATGACGCACTGATTCTGTCAAAGGAAGAATTTCTAATTAAAGGAACTACAACATTTTTTTAAAATTCATTCATGGGATGTGGGCGACGCTGGCCAGGCCAGCATTTATTGCCCATCCCTAATTGCCCTTGAGAAGGTGTTGGTGAGCTGCCTTCTTGAACCGCTGCAGTCCATTTTGGGTAGGTACACCCACAGTGCTGTTAGGAAGGGAGTTCCAGGATTTTGACCCAGCGACAGTGAAGGAATGGCGATATAGTTCCAAGCCAGGATGGTATGTGACTTGGAGGGGAACTTGCAGGTGGTGGTGTTCCCATGTATTTGCTGCCCTTGTCCTTCTAGTTGGTAAAGGTCGCGGGTTTGGAAGGTGCTGTCTAAGGAGCCTTGGCGCATTGCTGCAGTGCATCTTGTAGATGGTACACACTGCTGCCACTGTGCATCGGTGGTGGAGGGAGTGAATGTTTGTAGATGGAGTGCCAATCAAGCGGGCTGCTTTGTCCTGGATGGTGTCGAGCTTCTTGAGTGTTGTTGGAGCTGTTGGGTTACAATGTCTCACCAACACTTGGATTTTTGAGGCTGCAGCAACCACAGGAATGGAGAGGACTCTACGAAAGGCTGCTCATCAGGTTTCTCTTACCTGGAGGTCCTGCCGTGGGCTGCAGTGAGGTCAGCTGTCCGAAGCAGGTGTGGATGGAAGTGGCCGAGGAAGAAAGGTGATCGCTAGAGACTGTGCACCAAGAGGATTCAGGATCTCAGGAGGACGACATGTGAGAGGCATAACCCGCACTCCGACTTTACCAGCATTCTCCTGCACAGCACTCCTCAGGACAACACACCTTGCTGCTCCACTCATTCCTCTCTCTCTGCAGGCACATCACATCTCCATCTGAACAGCCAACACTCACACTCACCCTCAGCCTATTTCCCTCAGGCACTCATACCTCACAGTCACCCTCCATAAATGTTGTCCTTCCATGCTCTCTGCACAAGCTATTATGTACACTCACAACTTTCTGCTTTCTCTCCTTGCAGGAGAAGAGAGCGCACTACTTTGGGGAGACGTAGCAACCCGGGTTTCGGGGGGTGGGGTAGGGGTGTTGGCCCTCCAGTGACAGGCACCTTATCGGCCATTGACAATGCATGCCCACCTGCTTTAGCAGGAAGGAGGTCTTCTTCCAGGAGGCAGCAAATGTCAGCATCGATCTGCCATGGGGGCCTGAGCCTCTTGGGGCACTGGTGCTCAAACATGTCGAGAGAGCTGATCCTCTGCCTGTAGAGCCTGTGTTGGAGGTATTGTCTCCATATATCTGGGTCTCAGTGTCCATTTTCTGTGCCCTGTGGAGGGGCATGCAGCTGAGGAGGTGGCAGCTGGTGCTGTTGCTCCTGCTGCTGGTGGTGCTGCTGGCGGTGGTGTTGCTTCTGTTCTTGTTTCTCATCAGAGGTGCATGGTTCAGCCGCATAAGCTGCTCCCATACTGTGGTGAAGGCTGAGAAGTACAGCTGAAGGTAAGTGAAGTGCAAGACAGGTGAAGTGCCTTCCAAGAAATTGGCAATCACCTGTCAAGCAGTGTTGGTCTTTCTGTGAACAGCAGCCGTTCACCTGGCCATGGCTGCAGTTCTTCAATTGCACTGGTCAAAGCCTTCCCAGCTTGTCAGTTTCACTGAAGAAACATTCCATACTATTCAGTTGCCTCAGTAACCCTAGTGAGTTGCTGACAGGTTGGGAAACAGGTGCCCTGGCTGTTAAAACCAGAATGCTAGGTTAAAACAGCAGTTGCTTACCTATTATAATATTTAAATGACTTATCTGACAGCTGCACAGGGACTCCTCCCTCACCTTCAGTTCCCCCCATCCCAGTGAAACCCAGAAGTGGGCGGGATGAGGTCGGGATTCGGCAGTCACTTTTAGGCGCACGGTCTCAAACCTGTCTCCCCTTGCCTGAGAAAATTGCTCCCTGCTGCTTTCAGTGAGGATTCCTCAATCTGATTAGTTGAAGAGTTTTGCTATTTCATGCCCTGTTTATAGATGCCACAGACCCCCATTAAAGGTGCTGTGCTGGCTCAGATGTCTAGTGACAGCAACTCAATGCTGAAAAGCTCTGTGGACAGCTGTCAGCATAGTGAATGATGAGTGCCATTCCTTCACTGCTAATTGCAAAATCTGGGCCAATATTGACATTAGCTGAGTCATAGAATTCTGAATTTCAAATCCGTTCACTGTGCTGAACTTGGTCAGCTGCAGAAAATTGAATGAGTTATGGACACGTTCAGCTGGTGTATTCAGCTTTCAGGAATATCCTAAATTAGAGATTTCATTTTTTTTTACCATTTATTTAGAAGATGACATTATTATTTAAGCTACTTAAAAAAGTCTCAGATTAAAAGGTCTCATTTTTATCAAAGGTATTTAAAGGCAATTAAGTGTTTTACCCCATGCTCACAATATACATTAAACCTTGCACAATGATGTGCAAGTATTTTGATGGTTTTTAGTTCAGAACTAATGATGTCAAGAAAGAATAGAGATTTTAAGTAATTATTTTGAACAGAGCAATTTAAATATATTCACAAATTAAATAAATTGATTTAATGATTTTCCGCTTAATTTGACCACAATGATAACTTTCTTTCCATAGTGAAATATCAAAGCCTATTTTTATTATATGTATATAAAAATCCATTCATGTGACTCCAGACTGCAGAGATGAGACTCCTTAGTGTTTATGGTCCTCCCAGGATGAGAATCAAGTGGGAACCATAAATGATATTGATAGCAGGTGACCAAGGGCCCGGTTGCACCACTATTTTTCAGTCTAAGTGGCTGTGATGAGAAAACTATTGAATTCCAAGAAATTTGCAATCACCCTTGACTGAAATGGGAGTGGACCTATGGTAATCAACGTTTCACAGTTTTGGTAAGAACACCACAGAAGTGTTAGGAAATGATGGTGCTGTGTGAATAATAGCATAACTCACTTACACTATAGTTGCCTGGAACTTTTGTGCTGGAAAATGGACCCAACACCACTGTAGATTCCAGTGCCACAAGTCTCCAGGACATCCTGGGCCTATATGTTTATTTTACCAAGAAAACATTTTGTACTATTTACACTCTGGCAATTTGGATTCACTTCAAATAAGTATTATTGACAACTTAATTCTTAGCCCAAACCGTAACAGGGCTCTTGCATACATTTTCTGTTTTCCACCAGCTGACTTGCATCTAATTTGAAACAACATCTTGATAAAGAAGGCGTTGTTAACAGTTTTGTCATCTCCTGCACAGTCAAACTGAAAGTCAGCTTTGTGATAACACCAGTGTATTATAGAAAGTGCAGGAAAATTGTACCTTTTTTTAAACCACCCGAAAATGTAAGGATGCCGAAAGAAACTTCTTTTCAAACATTTGCAAGAGATTCTGAGTTGCAGCTACAAAATAGTTGCTCAATGACCAAAGACGCTTCGTATGCAAGTACCTTCAATGTACACATATGGAATTCCTTGTATCAAAGAGATAATTGAAATTCCTTCAATGAATAGCTTTGCTCGCCTATATTTTCCAACTTGGCATTATTTGAATAGTGTATATTTATTGTTTGACTTTACCAACTAGGAGTTAATTACCATGCTGTGAGCTCTTAACATTAATATATAGCATTTATCTTGCTACAATATCAAAGTGTGCATTTTCCTGCATAAGATATTGCTGATCTTATAATCATTTCCACTGCCTTTGTAAGCTGCCATACATAGATGTGAATGTGTTTGACTTAAATTTTCTATATCACCCCCATTTATGTCTGCATGTAACTGTTCAGATGACCTGGCTGTCACTGTAGTCAAAACAATAAGTTGTACGGGATGAATATCTTTTTTCTGTTATGGTTGGGAAGAATCATGGTGAGAAAAAGTTTGAGTAACCTCACTTTTGATGAAAATTGTTACATGTTTTTTGTAATTCTTGGGAAGTCATTATTCTTATGACAACTCTGAGCAAGATTGAAGAAAATGAATATATAGTTAGTGTAATTAGTGATCTTTTAAAATATAATTTAACCTTGGATTTCAAATGAGAACAGGTTTTCTGCCGTAAAACATCTATGAAAAACTATTTTTGTGTAATTTTATAGTGGAATATTATAAAATAGAATGATGCAAAAATTGTTCATGTAGTAATGGGTCTACTTGTGTGCTATCTTACCAAATGGTGCCTATGCTAAATAATGGAAAGATTAAATTGAAAGTTAAATCAATTGATCTTTCAGTCCATCTTTTAGTTGACCAACAGTATATTTCCAGGATTTCAGATTTTTTTACATTTTTGTTTCCTATGTTTTTAATATTTTAACCTAATTATGATGGCATTTGTGGAGCTCTCTCAATACTGCTGT
The DNA here is from genome assembly GCF_036365525.1 of Heterodontus francisci. Taxonomy (NCBI): domain Eukaryota; kingdom Metazoa; phylum Chordata; class Chondrichthyes; order Heterodontiformes; family Heterodontidae; genus Heterodontus; species Heterodontus francisci. Next base: position 32,224,008 of record NC_090388.1, on the reverse strand, counting down.
AGTTCAACTCATTTTGACATCACAACATTGCTATATTGGTCCAACAAGGATTCCAGAATCTTAAGTAGTTTTTTATTATCTCTATATCTTCTTCTTATGTTTCACTCTTCTAACAACTCTCTTGAACTTGATCTCCCTTTCTGTCTCTTTGTCATTTGGCTCTCTTTGTTTTCTGCTGTAATACAACTTCAGATATTCAGTATGGACATATCCAACAAAGAGCATTTGGCCATGTTACACCTTATTGGATCTGGGAACAATCTCAAAATATTGGAGCATCCCTGTGAGATTTAGCAGGGTTTACAAAAGGTCCCATTGATATCACTTTGGGGATCAGTGAAGATCTTTCACATACAGGCAGATCTATCACCTATCAGCTAGTTCTGATATAAAGATTAACTCTGTTTCTTCCTCCCACAGATGCTGCCAGATCTGCTAAAATTTTATGAACCCTTCTCTTTTTCATTCTTTTGCGACTTCATCTTCCCACTCATACTCTCCTCAATATTTTCATTTTTCCCTTCATTCATCTTATTTCACTAATTTTTGCATATCTCACTGGGGAAAACCAAAACAAGATAAAATGGGGCCAAAATGTCTGGTGACCTGCTCCACTTCACAGAAGTGTGATAGCTGTTGACTGCAGCATTTTGCACAGAGGGCAAATGGGGTGGAAACCTGGAGGATAACATTTATGTAATTTCAAAAAACAGGGAGGGTGCTAGAAAATGAAGGAATAAAGGACTAGAACGTGTAAAGAGACAAAATATAAAGGAGTGAAGAAAAATAGAAATTAGAAAAAACTCCCCTTGTGAAGGGGAGGTCGTGTCTTACTAATTTGATTGAGTTTTTTGAGGAAGTGACGAAGATGATTGATGAGGGAAGGGCGGTGGATGTTGTCGATATGGACTTTAGTAAAGCCTTTGACAAGGTCCCACATGGCAGACTGGTGCAAAAGGTGAGGTCACACGGGATCAGAGGTGAGCTGGCAAGATGGATACAGAACTGGCTCAGTCACAGAAGACGGAGGGTAACAGTGGATGGGTGTTTTTCTGAATGGAGGGATGTGACTAGTGGTGTTCCGCAGGGATCAGTGCTGGGACCTTTGCTGTTTGTAGTATATATAAATGATTTGGAGGAAAATGTAGCTGGTCTGATTAGTAAGTTTGCGGACGACACAAAGGTTGGTGGAGTTGCGGATAATGATGAGGATTGTCAGAGGATACAGCAGGTTATAGATCGGTTGGAGACTTGGGCGGAGAAATGGCAGATGGAGTTTAATCCGGACAAATGTGAGGTAATGCATTTTGGAAGGTCTAATGCAGGTGGGAGGTATACAGTAAATGGCAGAACCCTTAGGAGTATTGACAGGCAGAGAGATCTGGGCGTTAAGGTCCACAGGTCACTGAAAGTGGCAACGCAGGTGGATAAGGTAGTCAAGAAGGCATACAGCATGCTTGACTTCATCGGTTGGGGCATAGAGTATAAAAATTGGCAAGTCATGTTGCAGCTGTACAGAACTTTAGTTAGGCCACACTTAGAATATTGCGTGCAATTCTGGTCGCCACACTATCAGAAGGACGTGGAGGCTTTGGAGAGGGCACAGAGGAGGTTTACCAGGATGTTGCCTGGTCTGGAGGGCATTAGCTATGAGGAGAGGTTGGAAAAACTCGGATTGTTTTCACTGGAACGACGAAGGTGGAGGGGCGACATGATAGAGGTTTACAAAGTTATGAGCGGCATGGACAGAGTGGATAGTCAGAAGCTTTTTCCCAGGGTGGAAGAGTCAGTTACTAGGGGACATAGGTTTAAGGTGTGAGGGGCAAAGTTTAGAGGGGATGTGCGAGGCAAGTTTTTTACACAGAGGGTGGTGAGTCCCTGAAACTTGCTGCCAGGGGAGGTGGTGGAAGCAGGTACGATAGTGACATTTAAGGGACATCTTGACAAATATATGAATAGGAAGGGAATAGAGGGATATGGGCCCCGGAAGTGCAGAAGGTGTTAGTTTCGGCAGGCATCAAGATCGGCGCAGGCTTGGAGGGCCGAATGGCCTGTTCCTGTGCTGTTCTTTGTTCTTTGTTTGTTCTTTGTTCTAATTAAAACTGGTAGAAGCCGTCGAAATGTCGAAATTTAAGGAAAAACTGTCACAGAATTACAGAATTGTTACAGCACCGGCAATTCCCCCGTCTTTTCCCTGTCACCCTGTACATTTCTCCTTTTCAGATAACTATCTAATTCCCTTTTGAATGTCTCGATTGAACCTGCCTCCACTGCACTCTTTTTCCTCAGTAGTCTGGCTGATGAATGTTGTGATTCTTTGACCGCTGATACTGCTTCACCTTAAGGGATGATTTGTCAGCTTTATAAAGTATGGTGAGTTTAATTTTACAGAAATTTAAGTCTAAGTTTATAAATATTTGAAGCAGGTTTGTGTTAAGTGGTAAATATATGGAAATGACAATGTTGGAGTACGAGAGGAAGATATGGAACAATTATTAACTGTAGGAAAGAAATTGTTCTGAAAAAATTAGCAAAACGCAAGTTGAATAAGGCACCAGAGGCTGAAGGTATCAAGCCTAGGCTGTTGAAAGAGAGAGAGGAGACGGCAGAGGAGATGGTCACAATTTTGCAATCCTCCTTTAATATGCAATTGTGCCATGGGTTCGGAGAGTAGCCAGTGTAAAAGGGAGAGAAGGTTAAACAGGGTAAGTACAGACAAGTTAGCCTGTCATCAGTTGTGGGTAAAGTCACAGGAGTCTAAATTCAACATTGTTTTACTCATCTTTCAAATGGCAAATTTAGCAGTGTGACAGTCCACACTCGATATGCGCCTGCGCCACCACCATTGCTAAGTACAGATTTTTTCAGGTAGCCCAGATCGCCACCTGTAAGGAGCATTGATTTAAATATTAAAATAATGGCTTTGTACCTGAATAAGGTCTTGCTCCATCCATCAATATTGGCGACCACGCTCTGGAAGTGGTTCAAGAGTTCACCTACCAAGGCTCAACTATCACCAGTAACCTGTCTCTAGATGCAGAAATCAACAAGCGCATGGGTAAGGCTTCCACTGCTATGTCCAGACTGGCCAAGAGAGTGTGGGAAAATGGCGCACTGACACGGAACACAAAAGTCCGAGTGTATCAGGCCTGTGTCCTCAGTACCTTGCTCTACGGCAGCGAGGCCTGGACAACGTATGCCAGCCAAGAGCGACGTCTCAATTCATTCCATCTTCGCTGCCTTCGGAGAATACTTGGCATCAGGTGGCAGGACTATATCTCCAACACAGAAGTCCTCGAGATGGCCAACACCCCCAGCTTATACACACTACTGAGTCAGCGGCGCTTGAGATGGCTTGGCCATGTGAGCCGCATGGAAGATGGCAGGATCCCCAAAGACACATTGTACAGCGAGCTCGCCACTGGTATCAGACCCACCGGCCGTCCATGTCTCCGTTATAAAGACGTCTGCAAACGCGACATGAAATCGTGTGACATTGATCACAAGTCGTGGGAGTCAGTTGCCAGCATTCGCCAGAGCTGGCGGGCAGCCATAAAGACAGGGCTAAATTGTGGCGAGTCGAAGAGACTTAGTAGTTGGCAGGAAAAAAGACAGAGGCGCAAGGGGAGAGCCAACTGTGCAACAGCCCCAACAAACAAATTTCTCTGCAGCACCTGTGGAAGAGCCTGTCACTCCAGAATTGGCCTTTATAGCCACTCCAGGCGCTGCTTCACAAACCACTGACCACCTCCAGGCGCGTATCCATTGTCTCTCGAGATAAGGAGGCCCAAAAGAAAGAAAGAAGGTCTTGTTTATTAAAGATGTGAATGGAAGCGTTCTATTTGCTAGATATTAACCTCAACCAGAAATAATCGCCGTTAACAGTTGCGAAGCATGCTGCAAAATTGATTTTAAAGGGATACTCACCTCCATTAAGGCTATGTCTCTGATTGGACTTGATAGGCTGCCAGGGAGTCTTTTGCTAATGTTTAATTTTATTGGCTATTATAGCTGAGCTAAATTTTGAGAGTGGTATTTGGGAGGTCCTGCACTCTGTTAAAATATTGCCATTCCAACATTGTTGGAACTTAGGTATCCTGTTTGATCTGCCTTTGGGCTGCATGAGGCAGGGGCAGCAGCAGCAGCAGCAAGAGAGGCAGCAGAGGGCTGTACAAACTGCTAGAAGAGGTCAAAGGAGGGAAAGGTAGAGGAAGCCTTACACCATGAGGCTGTACAAGAATGAATTTCCTACCTTAACTTTAAGGAGGAGCAGGGCCTTAGGTGGCTCTAATTCCCCAGGGAGGCGGGGACTGAATTCTGCACCTGTTCAATCAAAAATTGCCACCCAGCAGCAGGACATCCATAGCATTACCTGCGGCTGTAAAGGTCACGTGGCCCTACAAAAGGCAGTGCATTAGGATTTGGGTTGGAGTTACTCAAACTTACTTGGCTCAGAAGCTGTTTAAGTTTTCAAAGTCTGAGGGATTGACCAATCACCAAGCTTCTGGAGCTTCCATTTGTGGCATTTTGTATCAAGGCCCCGCAGTGGGCACATTTAAAAATCAGTTCGCAGTTTTAAATGTTTTTCCTGCTTAAGGGAAATTTTAGTTGAAAGTTTAAATGATTTTGAAATGCTGGAATAGAAACGATCACAGAATACATAGACATGAGTCTAAGAAGATAACTATTTATTGGTAATTACCTCACAGTTTGATGCATTGTGCACAGGAAAGCAACTGCATCCTTCCCACTAGTGTTTAACAATGTGCTTCAGTCTCTCAAGAATTTTGTATTGTGTAATCTTTCTGGAGTTATCTGTACACAGTATGTGTATATCAGAACTGGAGAATTGTTAAATTTGCAGAAGTATATATATAATTTTAAAAAGCACTGAAGTATCTACAGAACTTTGTTTTATTTTATATTTCCTAATGTAATCAGTTGTTTCTTATATTATTATTTAAGTATGACTCTTTTGGATTTCATATTGTTTTGTTCTTGGATTGGTATTAAAAGAAATTATTTCTATGGGAGATGCACTCTGGGCTGGATTTTATCTGGCCAGCAGGAACAGGGGTGGAGGCATGGGGGACAAAAAATTGGGGTGGATGCACTCGCCTGGAAACACAACTTTGTGATGTTGACTCTGGATTTTGCCAGCGGCGGGAAATCTCCAAGACAGTGTTGCTGTCACAAAGTGGTGGGACTGCAATTTGAATTGGTGAACAGCTGGTTAGAATGCATTTGCATTGAATTGAAGCAAATTCTATTGGGGGGAGGTGGTTTCAGATTTATTCAACAGTGCACAGGGATCACATGCCTTCAAATTCCCAGCTGTTTTAAGGTGGCAGCACTGAGGTAAGGCCTCAGTGTCACCATGAGCAGTGGATATGTGGATAAGCCTGTGGTACTGTGGCAGCTTGTCATCTGCCTGGGGCTCAGCAGAGCCTTGTCATGCATAGTCCTCCGATTGTTGGTGGCCTCAGCTGTCACAGCTTCCGTCAGCTGCTCAGATATGTGTGTGGCGATCACACCAGCTTGTGACCCTGAATCCAAGCCCGAGTACATAACCAATGATGTGTAAATATCTGCTCTGGTGGAGGGTACGGGGGAATGATGAGACGGTTCATCCTCTGACTGTTGCTCCTCCTCCTCAGAGATCAATGGCAGGTCCCCGTCCCAGCGGCTGCACTTGCCTCCGAAGTGCCAGGACCTGCATGAAAGAACACAAACATTTGTGGGTTAGGTTGTTCAGACCTCCTCATGCCAGCCATGTGTGATGTGGATCTGCAGAAGGGTGGAGGACCCATGAATGCAATTTCTCCTCATACTCTAGTGCGGACACTCCAGTCTCACTCTCCATGATTTCACAGCCACCTTGGGCCCCCTGCTAGCTCCAGCATCTGAGGATGCATATCAGAAATCCCACTACCAACTCTCGAAATCTCCCTCGTGTTATGGGCCTGTTTCTCCTGCAAGCAGAATGAGGGACACAGTTAGATCTCACAAGAAGAACAACAGGACACTTATGTTAGTGGCAGCCCCTCGTCCCCTGATGGGGTCTCTCAAATGATTCCTCTCCATGTCTGCTCTCAGGGGACGTAAGGAAGGTGAGTTCTGAAAGAAGGCGGCCTGTCGCCGAGATGCAGCCATGCATCTGACAGGAAGTGGTGATGCCTCACTCCTTTGTGGTCACTCCCTCCCCATGTAACGCTCCCTCCTGCATAGCTACATGCAAGCCCCAAAGAGGAGATGGGTATGGAGGATTGAAGAAGGTCATTAATCCTCTTGTGGCACTGGACCCCAGTTCTGGGGTTACCTCCTCTGTGATCTCCATTCAGGCTTGCATGGCCAAGCGGGTGGATCTCTTCTTGCCATCCCTTGGAAAAAGGTCCTCCTATTTTTCCCTTGCAGGCTGGAGGAGGATCTCCAGGGAGGCATTGCAAAACTGTGGAGTCACCTGGTGTCCTGCCCCGGACTGGCCCCAGTTGGCTCCTGCTCCATCTGTCCAGTCCACAGTCCTGGTGCAGAGAGGTACAGGAGTCGCAGCAGCAGCAGGTGGGTGGTGGGGGGGGGGGGGGGGTGGGAGGTGGGGAGTTCAGCAGCAGCAGCAGTAGTAGTAGAGGGGCTTTAGCAGCAGCATCAGTAGTGGAGGAGTTCCAGGAGTTCCAGCAGTAGCAGCGGCAAAAGTGGGGGGGGGGGGGGTCTAAGAAAGTCCAGAAGCAGCAGCTATAGTAAAGGGGGGTCCAGGAATTACAGCAGCTGAGGGGGTCCAGAAGTGGGGTCCAGCAGCTGCAGCAGTAGTGGGGGAGGGGGCATCCAGGACTAACAGCAGCAGTAGAGGGGTCCAGCAGTATCCCAGATTCACTGTATCAGTGAAAGGCAGCAGTACAAGCAGCTGCTTTTTCGACAGCTGACCCCGCCATCAGACCTTAATGCCTTTCCCCCATCCTACAATAGCATGGGCCCCGTGCCTCAGTTCTTTTAATTGGCCAGTCGCCGTGTGATCGCATTCGCGGGCTGCACACGTGACATGCGGTGATGGTACCCATGCCTGGTGCCACTGCCAGAACCTTCGATGGGCTGACAAAATTCAGTCCTGAGATTAAATGATTTCTTTATGCACTGAGCATATTAGTGTGTATTGTTCACTTTACACATCACCTCAATTTATCCCTTTCAAACAATATCAATCTCCCCTACATTCCTGCCCTGCAATGGTACCTCAGAAATTTCCCAGGGATCTAGCTTTAAATTAACTCCTCTCGCTAATCTATATACTGGTCCTTGGCAATATCATCCATAAGCATTGGGTCAGCTTCCACATGGCACCCAACACTTTTAACCCCTGCACTGCTCTATGATGTCAGACATCCAGTCTTCGACGTGCCACAATTTCCTTCTGCCAAATATTGGGAGGACTGAAGCCATTAATTGCCATAAACCTAATACTCTTGCCATCAACTCTATATCTCCTTTCCCCCGTCATTGTTTCAAGCTTAAACAGACTGTTCACAACCTTAGCATGCTTTTTGACCCTTTGCTGAACTTCCAATTCTATAGCCTCTCCACCACTAAAGTGATTTACTTACATCTCTGTAACATTGCCCACCTCCATTATACCTCTGCTGCTAAAATCCTCATTCATACTTTTGTCACATACAGACTCGACTTTTCAAATGCATGCTAAGCTGGCCTCCCATTCTCCAACCTCTACTTTCCCTAAATTTCAGCTCATCCAAAACTCTGCTACCTGTAGGCTATTGCAGAAAATACAGAAGTATGGAGTTGAAGGTGATTTAGAGCTTTGGATCAGAAATTGGCTAGCTGAAAGAAGACAGAGGGTGGTGGTTGATGGCAAATGTTCATCCTGGAGTTTAGTTACTAGTGGTGTATCGCAAGGATCTGTTTTGGGGCCACTGCTGTTTGTCATTTTTATAAATGACCTGGATGAGGGTGTAGAAGGGTGGGTTAGTAAATTTGCGGATGACACAAAGGTCGGTAGAGTTGTGGATAGTGCCGAAGGATGTTGTAGGGTACAGAGGGACATAGATAGGCTGCAGAGCTGGGCTGAGAGATGGCAAATGGAGTTTAATGCGGAAAAGTGTGAGGTGATTCACTTTGGAAGGGGTAACAGGAATGCAGAGTACTGGGCTAATGGGAAGATTCATGGTAGTGTAGATGAGCAGAGAGATCTTGGTGTCCAGGTACATAAATCCCTGAAAGTTGCTACCCAGGTTAATCGGGCTGTTAAGAAGGCATATGGTGTGTTAGCTTTTATTAGTAGGGGGATCGAGTTTCGGAGCCACGAGGTCATGCTGCAGCTGTACAAAACTCTGGTGCGGCCGCACCTGGAGTATTGCGTGCAGTTCTGGTCACCGCATTATAGGAAGGATGTGGAAGCTTTGGAAAGGGTGCAGAGGAGATTTACTAGGATGTTGCCTGGTATGGAGGGAAGGTCTTACGAGGAAAGGCTGAGGGACTTGAGGTTGTTTTCGTTGGAGAGAAGGAGGAGGAGAGGTGACTTAATAGAGACATATAAGATAATCAGAGGGTTAGATAGGGTGGATAGTGAGAGTCCTTTTCCTCGGATGGTGATGGCAAACACGAGGGGACATAGCTTTAAGTTGAGGGGTGATAGATATAGGACAGATGTTAGAGGTAGTTTCTTTACTCAGAGAGTAGTAGGGGCGTGGAACGCCCTGCCTGCAACAGTAGTAGACTCGCCAACTTTAAGGGCATTTAAGTGGTCATTGGATAGACATATGGATGAAAATGGAATAGTGTAGGTCAGATGGTTTCACAGGTTGGCGCAACATCGAGGGCCAAAGGGCCTGTACTGCGCTGTAATGTTCTAATTCTAATTCTCCTTCTTTAAAATGCTCATTATCTTTGAGTAAGCTTCTGGGCACCCCTTTTAATATTTCCTTCTTTGACTTTACATCCATGGTTTTGATTGTGTCTCTGTAAAGCACATTGAGAGTTTTCTATGCTAAAGGCTTTATATAAGTGCAAGTTGTTGGTGTACATTGGTCCGGTCGCCTCAGAGGTTAGTGCCATCAGCTAAGTTTGTGATATTACTAGAAGTAATATAGTATAGCAACAGTGTGAATGACAGGAGACACAGGTTAAACTCTGGCAGAAATGTTCGATTCATTGTTGTTCCAGATACAGCCTTATCCATTTATTGTCACACTCTGCTTTCTATTGCATAGCCAATGTTCAATTCAACTGGCTAATTTGCCATGTGTGTTATTGCTACCTGGAACTTTAGGCTGCAGCCAATTCTGCACTCTACTCTTCCAACCTTAGTGAGATCGCTTGCAAGTTTTATTTATTCTTTCGCAGGCTGGGTGTCGCTAGCTAGGCCAGCATTTATTGCCCATCCCTAATTGCCCTTGAGAAGGTGGTGGTGAGCCGTGTTCTTGAACTGCTGCAGTCGATGTGGTGTAGGTACACCCACAGTGCTGTTAGGAAGGGAGTTCTAGGATTTTGACCCAGCGACAATGAAGGAATGGCGATATAGTTCCAACACAGGATGGTGTGCAACTTGGAAGAGAACTTGCAGGTGGTGGTGTTCCCTTGCATCTGCTGCCCTTGACTTTCTAGGTGGTAGAGGTCACGGGTTTGGAAGGTGCTGTCAAAGGAGCCTTGGTGAGTTGCTGCAGTGCATCTTGTAGATGTTACACACTGCTGCCAGTGTGTGTCAGTAGTAGAGGGAGTGAATGTTGCGGGTGGTGGATGGGGTGCCAATCAAGCGGGCTGGTTTGTCCTGGATGATGTCTATGCTTCAGGAATGTTGTTGGAGCTGCACCCATCCAGGCAGGTGGAGAGCATTCCATCAAACTCCTGATTTGTGCCAAGCAGATGATGGTCAAGCAGTGGGGAGATAGGAGGTGAGTTACTCGCCACAGAATTCCCAGCCTCTGACTGCTCTTGTAACCACGGTACTTACATAGCTGGTGCAGTTCAATATCTGGTCAGTGGTAGCTCCCCAGGATGTTGATAATGGGGGATTCAGTGATGGTAAGACCATTGAATGTTTTGGGGAGATGGTTGGATTTCCTCGTGTTGGAGATGGTCATTGCCTGGCACTTGTGTGGCACAAATGTAACTTGCCACTTATCAGCCTAAGCCTGAATATTGTCCAGATCTTGCTGCATATGGAGACGGACCGTTTCAGTATCTGAGGAGTCGTGAATGGTACTGAACAACTAACATTCCCACTTCTGACCTTATGATGGAGGGAAGGTCATTGATGAAGCAGCTGAAGATGGTTGGGCCTAGGACACTATCCTGAGAACTCCTGCAGTGATGCCCTACAACTGAGATGATTGACCTCCAACAACCACAACCTTCCTTTGTGCTAGGTATGACTCCAACCAGTGGAGAGTTTCCCCTCAATTTCCCATTGACTCCAGTATTGCTAGAGCTTGTTGATGCCATTCTCGATCAAATGCTGCCTTGATGTCAAGGGGAGTCTCTCTCACCTCACCTCTTGAGTTCATCTCTTTTGTCCATTTTTGGACCAAGGCTGTGTTGAGGTCAGAAGCTGAGTGGCCCTGGCGGAACCCAAACTGAGCATTGGTTAGCAGGTTATTGCTGAGTAAGGGCCGCTTGATAGCACTTTCACAGCACTGTCGATGACCCCTTCCATCACTTTGCTGATGATCAAGAGTAGACTGATGGGGCTTAATTGGCTGGGTTGGGTTTGTAATGCTTTTTGTGTACAGGACATACCTGGGCAATATTACACATTGTCGGGTAGATGCCAGTGTTGTAGGTGTACTGGAACAGCTTGGCTAGGGGTGTAGCCAATTCTGGAGCACAAGCCTTCAGTACTATGGCCAAATATTATCAGGGCCATAGCCTTTGCAGTATCCAGTGCCTTCAGCCATTTCTTGATATCACGTGGAGTGAATTGAATTGGCAGAAGACTGGCATCTGCAACATGGGGGACCTCAGGAGGAGGCTGACTCCGCACTTCTGGCTACAGATGGTTGCAAATGCTTCAGCCTCATCTTTTGCACTGATGTGCTGGGCTTCCCCATCATTGAGGATGGGGATATTTGTGGAGCCTCCTCCTCCTGTTAATTGTTTAATTGTTCACCACCATTCACGACTAGATGTGGTAGGACTGCAGAGCTTAGATCTGATCCACTGGTTGCAGGATTGATTAGCTCTGTTCATTGCATGCTGCTTCCACTGTAGTTCTGTGTTGTAGCTTCAGCAGGTTGACACCTCATTTTGAGGGGTATGCCTGGTACTGTTCCTGGCATGCCCTCCTGCACTCTTCATTGAACCAGGGTTGATCACCCAGCTTGATAGTAATGGTAGAGTGGGGATATGTCAGGCCATGAAGTTACAGATTGTGGCTGACTACAGTTCTGCTGCTGCTGATGGCCCACAGCACCTCATGGATGCCCAGTTTTGAGTTGATAGATCTGTTTGAAATTTATCCCATTTAGCACGGTGATAGTGCCACACAACATGATGGAGTGTATCCTCAATGTGAAGACGGGACTTTGTCTCCACAAGGACTGTGTGGTGGTCAATCCTACCAATACTGTCATGGACAGATGCATCTGTAACAGGTAGATTGGTAAGGATGAGGTCAAGTAGGTTTTTCCCTTTTGTTGGTTCCCTCACCACCTGCCGCATACCCAGTCTAGCAGCTATGTCCTTTAGGACATGGCCAGCTCAATCAGTAGTGCTGCTACCGAGCCACTCTTGGTGATGGACATTGAAGTTCCCCACCCAGAGTACATTCTGTGCCCTTGCCACCCTCACAGTGCTTCTTCCAAGTGGTAACTACTGATGGCAAATACCTGCTTTTATTAACTAATTTTGTTAAAGACCTACACTGTCTTTTGTATCACTACCATTCAATTTATTTCTGATTGAATACAAGCAATGGCTATCTTTTCTCTATACAAACAGTAGAAAATACACCAACAGTACAAGGGTAGGTAAATTTTACTTTGTAAATGCATCTGGTTAGGGCACAATTAAACACCAACCTTGGTACTTGAAAATTATAATGTTTTGAATAATCTTTTTGGTTGTAGAATTACATTTTAAGGCAGTTTTTATATGGGGCAATTTTAGTTCCATTGTCTAAAAAAGTAAAATATTTGAACATAAAAAAAGAAAACATATTAAATAAAGATAAGGTATAGTCACTCTAAACAGGCTCCAGAAGCTGGCCGAGCGCGTCTACCCTGAGGCACAGTGTGTCTTTCGTGCAGTGCGATCGACCGTTGACATGCTGTTCTCCCTTCGTCAGATACAGGAGAAATGCCGTGAACAACAGATGCCTCTCTACATTGCTTTCATTGATCTCACCAAAGCCTTTGACCTCGTCAGCAGACGTGGTCTCTTCAGACTACTAGAAAAGATTGGATGTCCACCAAAGCTACTAAGTATCATCACCTCATTCCATGACAATATGAAAGGCACAATTCAACATGGTGGCTCCTCATCAGAGCCCTTTCCTATCCTGAGTGGCGTGAAACAGGGCTGTGTTCTCGCACCCACACTTTTTGGGATTTTCTTCTCCCTGCTGCTTTCACATGCGTTCAAGTCCTCTGAAGAAGGAATTTTCCTCCACACAAGATCAGGGGGCAGGTTGTTCAACCTTGCCCGTCTAAGAGCGAAGTCCAAAGTATGGAAAGTGCTCATCAGGGAACTCCTCTTTGCTGATGATGCTGCTTTAACATCTCACACTGAAGAGTGCCCGCAGAGTCTCATCGATAGGTTTGCGGCTGCCTGCAATGAATTTGACCTAACCATCAGCCTCAAGAAAACGAACATCATGGGGCAGGAAGTCAGAAATGCTCCATCCATCAATATTGGCGACCACGCTCTGGAAGTGGTTCAAGAGTTCACCTACCTAGGCTCAACTATCACCAGTAACCTGTCTCTAGATGCAGAAATCAACAAGCGCAAAATCCCAAAAAGGCTTCCACTGCTATGTCCAGACTGGCCAAGAGAGTGTGGGAAAATGGCGCACTGACACGGAACACAAAAGTCCGAGTGTATCAAGCCTGTGTCCTCAGTACCTTGCTCTATGGCAGCGAGGCCTGGACAACGTATGTCAGCCAAGAGCGACGTCTCAATTCATTCCATCTTCGCTGCCTCCGGAGAATACTTGGCATCAGGTGGCAGGACCGTATCTCCAACGCAGAAGTCCTCGAGGCGGCCAACATCCCCAGTTTATACACACTACTGAGTCAGCGGCGCTTGAGATGGCTTGGCCATGTGAGCCGCATGGAAGATGGCAGGATCCCCAAAGACACATTGTACAGCGAGCTCGCCACTGGTATCCGCTTTAAAGACGTCTGCAAACGCGACATGAAATCCTGTGACATTGATCACAAGTCATGGGAGTCAGTTGCCAGCATTCGCCAGAGCTGGCGGGCAGCCATAAAGACGGGGTTAAAGTGTGGCGAGTCGAAGAGACTTAGTAGTTGGCAGGAAAAAAGACAGAGGCGCAAGGGGAGAGCCAACTGTGTAACAGCCCCGACAAACAAATTTCTCTGCAGCACCTGTGGAAGAGTCTGTCACTCTAGAATTGGCCTTTATAGCCACTCCAGGCGCTGCTTCACAAACCACTGACCACCTCCAGGCACTTATCCATTGTCTCTCGAGATAAGGAGGCCAAAGAAGAATAGTAAGAAATAAAGAAAAAAGCAAAGGTAATAAAACGGGAGTGAGAAATTAGTGGCAAAAATAGGTTAAAAAAGGGAAAATGGGACGAACAAACTTTTTTTTTGCAATAGCAGTGTAGCATGAGGAGATTCAACGCAATCTGATTAATCCTTGAATGAAAAGTGCAATCAAACAGATTTAAATAAAGATTAAATGTTATATTGGATGTACAAGTACAGTAATAATTATAGGATGCTCACAACATGATTGATTCCTGGTGATATAATTTCCCACAATTAATTATTGATCTTTCAATGTGAATTTGGTCACCCATCACTTGCTGTCACCATCTACACTGCCCTCCTCTATCAAAATAAAAATGGATCCAAAATAGATTAAAACTGCCCACTCACATACATGCATTGCAAAAAAAAATGTTTGTTCATCCCATTTTTCCCTTCTTAGCCTATTTTTGCCTCTAATTTCTCACTCCCATTGTACTCGCTTTGTTTTTTTGCTGTGCGTTTAAGTAGTGATATCTGCAGTATGCTTAATAACCCTATGGCACTTGGTTTCAATGCTCAAGAGCCTTATCGACAACCTTATGCCAACAATTTCATTTTCAAGAACCTCATTATATTGCTGATGTCAAGGACTGCAGTCTGGTTTGTTGTCTTTCAGCTTTCTTCAAGAAGGGGTCTGTGATAAAGCTTGTCTTCGGCAGAGCTGCAAGTTACAAGGGTTACATCATCAAATAAAAGCAAAATACTGCGGATGCTGGAAATCTGAAACAAAAACAAGAAATGCTGGAATCACTCAGCAGGTCTGGCAGCATCTGTGGAAAGAGAAGCAGAGTTAACGTTTCGGGTCAGTGACCCTTCTTCGGAACTGTTTCGGAACTGATTAGAATAGATCAAGGCATAAACAGTTATCACATTGATAAATGATTGAAGTGGGAGGGAGTTGGATCTGAGTACTTGTATCTGATTAAGTCGGAAACAAATCTTGCAAAAGTGGGAAACTATTATATTACCGATTTCTAAAGTCAGTATCAGAATAAAGATCTTATTGACAATTACCTGAAGTGATAGTAACTACAATTTGACATAACTTTCACTTCTCTTTCGGTAGTAAGATAGTTATCTGATACCGCACCAAGGAGCATTAACAGTGATTTCTGCGCTCGAACCCTTAACCACGCCAAGTACTTTTTGAGTGACAGGGAGATATCAGTGCACAAGCAGATATAGGTGACCTAGATAAGTGAAAGGGGTTCTCCCCGTGCAGTCAATAAAAAGTAAAAAGGAATGGAAATTTTAAATCAACTTCCCCACGTTCCTCCCTGTCGGGCGAGGAAGGGAAATCTTAACATGACGTGAAATAAGGCTTTCCGGGGGAATCTCTTGCCATCCCAGTCGATAAATAAGGGAGGTATCAGGCTTCGAACCTGCTGTTAGCGGTGAAAGTACAGACAGATCGCCCATCGATATCACCATGATCTCTCCGGCCGCTTGTCTCTTATTGGCTTCTATCCCTGGTATTGTAGGAACTCTTGGGTCGGGCTGCAAACCAAACGTACCAGATGAGCTGATCAAAGATTTTTGCTTCTGTGTGGGAAGGGTAACCAAGAAGGTGAGTCAGTATGATTTATCTTCCAGAATAATTTCATCATCACCTTTTACATTTGCAGAATTTTTTTCAGCAGTTTGTACAGATTTATGTCATTCCCTTCCACAGTCTTTTCATGTAGAAAATATAGTGCATATAGAAAGCTCGATTGTTTTTACGGTGGGTGAAAATTATTTCCTCATATGTGTAAAATTAATTTAAAATTCTTTTACTAATTGCCTTTAACTGACAATTTTCGCACACCCAGAGGAAAACATCCCCTTCTGCGTCTAAAATGCAGGCTCTCATACTTTCATTTTTTTTTTATTTTTCCAAGGTTACTGGAACTAACGGACGAATCCTACCACAACTTTGCGAGTTTGTGAATATGACAGTAAGTTTAATTATGCTTTAACGGTTATCCGATACTGTTAGTTATAAATCCCTAGTTCGTTTTATGTCGTTATATTTTACTATTTACAGAGCAAGGGAAAATGTACTGTTATGAAGGAAGCTTTGGAATTCTATCGTTTTTACCTGAAAACATATCTGCACAATCTACCAGTTTCTGACGTTGTCAAAAAGGATCTATCAAAAATCAAAGATTACACCCAGAGGATAAATTCAAACACAAAGTGTGTAAGTTCGCTTTATTTTTCTATATCAAAACGTTTTAAGTAAACATTCCTATCAACTTGCAGTTCATTGGGACAAAGCTCAACTCTGAACAGTGGTGTATAGGCAATAATAAAAGTTGGCATACTGTATATTATGAATAGGATTTTATTTTCCTAGGAAGAGAGTCTGGAGACTTGCTCCCCTCGAAATTGTTACATTTTTGTTCTTTATTTGGTGGATTTTATAACACTTTGGAATATAGTTGAATTTATCCATAATAGTTTCTGATGTGTATAATACTTAACTGAGAGAATAACAATAACTTCAATTTATAAAGCTCACCTAATGTAATAAATCATCCTAAGGGCCTTCACATGGGTGATTATTAAACAAAATTTGACACTGAACCACATAAAGAGATAGTAGAAGAGGTGACCAAAAGTTTGGCCAAAGAGGCAGGTTTTAAAGGAGCGGCTTTAGAGGAAGAGAGAGAGAGAGAAGAGAGAGAGAGAGAGAGAGAGAGAAGGCAGAGAGGTTTAGGAAGGGAATTCTAGAGCTTAGGGTCTAGGCAACTCAAGGCTCCGCTTCGTGATGGAACCAAGAAAATCAGGGATATGCAAGAGACCAGATGGGAGGAGTGCAGAGATCTCGAGGAGTTATAGGGCTGGAGGAGGTCACAGAGATAGGAAGGAGCCAGGCCATGGAGGGATTGAAAATTAGAATGAGAACCCTATTAAAATGGACTGAAAGCTATTATGGTGAATCATATGTTATAATATATTTTTTAAAAATCTTGTTTCTTGATCCTTATATGGTGTTTTACCACTACCCTTTCTGAGCCTAAAAGTTACTGTTGGCAATACTACTGTATTCCTCTGTCCATAGTTTAATACAACAACAACGTACATTTATAAAGCACCTTTAAAGGTATTAAATTGTGTCAAGGCTGTTCACAGGAACATCATCATGGAATCATAGCATAGCATAGAAGGAGGCCATTCAGTCCATTGAGTCTATGCCGGCTCCTTCGCAAAGTAATCCAATTAGTCCCACTTCCCCGCTGTTGCCCCATATCCCTGCAATTTTTTTTCTCCTTCGAGTAATTATTCAATTCCCTCTTGAAGGCTGTTATTGAATCTGTATCCACCACCTTTCAGGGCAGTGCATTCCACATCCTAACCGCTAGTTGCATAAAAACAGTTTTTCCGTGTGTCACCTCTGGTTCTCTTGTCAATCACCTTAAATCAATACCCTCTAGTTGTTAGCTCATCAGCCATTGGAAACAATCTCTCTTTACTTACTTTATCTAAACCCTTCATTATTTTAAACACCTCTATCAAATTTCCTCTTAGCCGTCTCTGCTCTAAGGAGAATGAACCCTGCTTCTCTATGTATATAACTGTAATCCATCATCCCTGGAACCATTCTGATAAATCTTTTCTGCACCCTCTTCAAAGCCTACAGACTTTTCCTAAAGTATGTTGCTTAGAATTGGACACAATACTCCAGGGTTCTCTATAGGCTTAGCGCAACTTCTTATCTTTTATACCCTATATCTCTATTTAAAAAGCCCAGGATCACCAGTTGAATGTCTGATAGTTAAAGCCCATACCTTGGGATGAAAGATTTTAATGACACATGATGACAGGAAAAGTACTGGAGGCATTGAAATGCTGTAGAGTCTGAATCAGACCTCATTTCTGTTGTATTGGTCAGGGTGTAATGGGATAAGAAAAAGCCAGTGCATGGGATGATCCCACCCAGTTCCTCGTATGTACCAGTGTTCTGGGGCCACTACAGCTGTGCACAGATTGGCTGGGGTTCTCACAAAACCACATTTCTGAGACTCCTCTTTGCGGTGATAGAACAAAATTTGACCCCAAGCCATGTAAGTAGATATTAGATGTTGTTTGATTTATTTTAATTACATACGTGCATACGAACATACGAATTAGGAGCAGGAGAAGGCCACTCGGCCCTTCGAGCCTGCTCCGCCATTCAATTAGTTCATGGCTGGACTGATTACTCCACATTTCCACCTACCCCGATAACCTTCCACCCCCTTGCTTATCAAGAATCTATCTACCTCTGCCTTAAAAATATTGAAAGACTCTGCTTCCACCGCCTTTTGAGGAAGAAAATTCCAAAGACTCACAACCGTCCGAGAGAAAAAATTTCTCCTCATCTCTGTCTTAAGTGGGTGATCCCTTATTTTTAAACAGTGACCTCTAGTTTGAGATTCCCCCACAAGGGGAAACATCCTTTCCACATCCACCCTGTCAAGACCCCTCAGGATCTTATATGTTTCAATCAAGTCACCTCTTACTCTTCTAAATTCCAGCAGATACAAGCCTAGCCTGTCCAATCTTTCCTTGTAAGACAGCCCGCCCATTCCAGGTATTAGTCTGGTAAACCTTCTCGGTACTGCCTTCAACACATTTACATCCAATGGGCAAACCTCTCAGTTCCAATAAAGGAGAAAGAAATGTTATACAAATAGATTTAGTGTCCGGCTCTGATTACCGGCAACAGTAACTTCTAGCCTTTGATTTCAGTGAATCGGTGATAATATAATCAGATAGTAATAAAAAAAGCTCTTCATGACGATGATCACCATGGAGGCTTACAGTCTTTTATCAGAGGTGGCTGCAGTTTTCACTTTAACATTGTGTTATTTGCCATTCTGTACTTCTGAAGCAAAAATGAAAAATGTGTACACACAGCATTCCACATCTCTGTCTGTGTGTGCACAAATATATCCATTTGGTAAGATTAACCTAATCTAACATTGCACATGATTTTATGATGAGGCATCACCCAGCAGAAATACTAAAATGCATAAATTTAAAATCACTATCTATTAAATTACAGGGACAATGCAAGTCATCTAAGGATCATGCAGCAGAAAAAGCCATGGAAAAATTAAAAAAAGCGAAGCTTACGGTAATGTGACTTTTACAACTACAGTTAGATTATTTTAATTTTATTTAATTTTTATTTTTATTTAATTTTATTTTTAAGCCTGCAATGTGGTCAATCATTCTGAAAGCATTGCTTTTGTGTAGTCTCAAATCCTCAGCAAAACCTTAAAATGTCCAGATTTATTTTTGTTTACTCTTAATTATTGAAGGAAAGGTTGCAGTCTAAAAGGCAGGTAGATGATAAAGTATGTACACGGAGAGAATAGGTTGATGAATCATACTTTCACAATCCATTTACAGTGGATAACTGCTTCCTAAAATAGTTCTCTTATGCTGGCTTCCAGCCTTGCTGCTGTTGAAACTGTCTTGCTCATATTCAACAGCAACCCAAAATTCCTGATTAACTTTGGAATAAATGCACGTTCACCAACTAGTTTTTAAAAAATTGCCACCTTTCATTACTGCTGGTACTTGCCTGATGCCTGGGGAATGTCTCTACGGTGTTAGAACAGTCGTTGCGAAACCACTTTGTGGCCTGTATGGAGGTTGGCAGGGGAGCTGCAGCTGCTAAGCTCATTGGCAGTCTCTTAAGTTTCAGAATGGTTATCTCTCTTTCTGGACTGGAGCTGAAGTATGTTGCTGTCAGAGATGGGGTGCCATTACCTTTTCTGTCTCTTCTGTTGATACACACACTTGTGAATTATAGCCTTGCTTTTCTAACTCTCTATTGGGTCTCAAACTATTGCCATTCGTAGTATCAATTTAAGCAAATCATGAAGGCTTTAGATGGAGTAATGTTGGCTGAAGGTTTGATAACCAGAGGGCATAGATTTAAGGTGATTGGCAAAAGAACCAGAGGCAATATAAGGGGGAAAAAAATGTAATGAGTGGTTAGGCTGATAGAATGGCAGATACAGATTCAATAATAGCTTTCACAAGGGAATTGGATAAACATTTGAAAGAGAAAGAAATTGCAGGCAAATGGGAAAGTGTGGGCGAGTTGGACTATCTGGATAGCTCCTTGAAAGAGCTGGCGCAGACTTGTTGGGTTGAATGGCTTCCTTCTATGCTGTACTATTCTATGATTCTATGACTTTCCTTATCCATCTGCTACCTCTTGTCCAATGCACCATCTGATTGTGCCAAACCTATAATTATCTGACTGCTATCTTGTGTTTCTCCTGTGATTTGTGCCAACGTTTCCCTCCTTCTTAGCATCTATTCCTGCAATAGTCCCTATTCCTTCAGCCATCATCATTTTATCTCCTCAGTTGACACCCCCCCCCCCTCACCCCCACCATCCTGCCTCAAGCCCATATGTGTAGCAACAACAATTACTTGCATTTATTTAATGCCTCTAATGTGGGAGAACATTCCAAAGTGCTTCATGGACCTGTAATTAAAAATGGACACTGGGACAAAGAAGAAGCTATTAGGATGGTTGATCAAAAGCTTGGTCAAAGAAGAAGTGGGTTTTAGGAAGGCCATATAGAAGGAGAAGGAGGTAGAGGGGCTTAGAGAGTGAAGTCCAGAGCAGGGCATTTTATAACTGTACAACACTCAGACCCATTGCTTCCCATTCACTGGCTACTTCATCTAACAGTGAAGGGGCAGAGTTTAATTTTAATAATGGAGAGGTGATTTACATTTTTCATTATTTGTAGGAAATTTCATGTTTAATTTGGAACTGAAAGGGTCTTTAAATATTCAGCCTCACATTGCATACATCAGCTGAAATCTGAAAAAACATTCTGGCCCAGAGAGTACAAAATTGTGTGAAGATGCTGCAGCTTAACAGTGAAACATGCACAGTGAGCCAGTTGTCACCATTATAAATATTTTCTGAACAAATGCTGACTACTTTAAAACTTAATATAATTACAGCAACAAGATTACCTGTCACCAGACTTCCACTAAAGATGTTTACAACCAATTGCCAAGAAAGTAGTCTGGGTTGACTCACCTGTCCTACTTCCCCATATGAATCTTAAACCCCTTCCCATGGAGGAGAGTCTCGCTTCTTTTAAAGGTTTCCCCTTCATGGCTTACTTAAGAAATTACTAGTCTGTGGCCATAAGCCCACATCATAATGATTTACTCAGCAGTGCTTCTTCTTTGGCCTCCTTAACTCGAGAGACAATGGGTAAGCGCCTGGAGGTGGCCAGTGGTGTGTGGAACAGCACCTGGAGTGGCTATAAAGGCCAATTCTAAAGTGACAGGCTCTTACACAGGTGCTGCAGAAAAATTTGTTTGTCGGGGCTGTTACACAGTTGGCTCTCCCCTTGTGCCTCTGTCTTTTTTCCTGCCAACTGCTATGTCTCTTCGACTCGCCACACTTTAGCCCCGCCTTTATGGCTGCCCGCCAGCTCTGGCGAACGCTGGCAACTGACTCCCACGACTTGTGATCAATGTCACAGGACTTCACGTCGCGTTTGCAGACGTCTTTAAAGCGGAGACATGGACGGCCGGTGGGTCTGATACCAGTGGCGAGCTCGCTGTACAATGTGTCTTTGGGGATCCTGCCATCTTCCATGCGGCTCACATGACCAAGCCATCTCAAGCGCCGCTGACTCAGTAGTGTGTATAAGCTGGGGATGTTGGCCGCCTCGAGGACTTCTGTGTTGGAGATACGGTCCTGCCACCTGATGCCAAGGATTCTCCAGAGGCAGCGAAGATGGAATGAATTGAGACGTCGCTCTTGGCTGACGTTGTCCAGGCCTCGCTGCCAGAGAGCAAGGTACTGAGGACACAGGCTTGATACACTCGGACTTTTGTGTTCCGTGTCAGTGCGCCATTTTCCCACACTCTCTTGGCCAATCTGGACATAGCAGTGCTTAAGCTAGTTTATTTAACATTTATTTTGTGTTCACTGATGCTGTGAACAGCTGTCAGTCCATACAAATATAATTGTAACTTTTCATTATTCTTAATGTAATGAGATATACAGATTCTCAAAGAAGTTATTTGGGGTGATATCTGTAGTAAATATTTTAATTTTTTTTCTGAACTCCAATGCAGAACCTAAAAAGAGGCTATTATTTATTACTTACTTCTGCCCTCAGAAACCACAGATAATAGGCCTTATATATTTTCCAGAAATAACAGTTACTAATCACCTGTGCTTTTGGTTTGAAATTTCCAGGTGAATGGCTCATCACATGCCACTGTGTCAGAGATCATCTTTCAACTCTATGCTCTTCGAAATCTCCTTCTCGAAATAACCAACAAGGTGCCTTTCACAGGATGTTAATCCTCATAGTTGTCATTTTGCTGATCACACTGGATTTTATTCTGCTATAGATTTTAAGAACATAAGAAAAGTCAAGAAAAGAAATGATCATCCAGCTATTTGAAGCTCTTCCTTATGTTCTAGAGCTTAGTTCTTCCATTATAAGATTTGAGGTGGTGTGCTGTGCATTTAATCAATGTAATATATTTGCATATAAACAATATTCCTATATTTATCGTGAATTAATCAAAAACATGATTGAAGTGGTGAGATTGAAGAAAGTATGCAGCTTCATCTTTAATAACATATCTTAATTGATTATTCTATTCTTCTAGTTATTTATTTGATGTGCTTGTGATCAGTTAGCAACATTAATTTTTCATGAATGGTAAGTTATTTTGTAATGACAGAGGCAGATTATGCAGTCTTTTTCACAGAACTGCTGTTACTCACCATCTTTTACCTTCACTAATCAAATCTTCAGTGGTCCCAAACTGCAAGTTACACATGTCAACAGAGTCAGGTGCAGGAAACTAGGTTGAAGGGCCTCAAAATCTAGTGCTTCATCTCTTAAAGGCACCTGTTTTTTCCCTAAGTATCTAGGTCATATAAACCTCTAGTTTCCGTCAGTATCTGGATTGTACATCAGTGATTGGACTTAGAGCTCCACTTCTAATTTACAAATGTTTAAAACATTTTGTAGTGAAATGATATGATGGCAGATCTAATAGATACATAATAATTTGCTCAAATTTTTTTAAGGGGAATTTCATCCACTTGAAGTGCACATCAGGAATTCAGGTGCCTGCCTCTCATGGTTTTCTGTTATTTAAAAATTGCTCTAGCCAGAGTCCCAAAGGACCATAGGCATCTCTCCCCATTAGAGAGAGACAGTTGGTGATGTATAGCTTGAGGGTCACCACTCCTCAAGTGTGGGGCAAGGCAAGGAGGCAGGCCTCCATGAACTACCACAGCCAGTACAGGGATTGAACTTACATGCTAGCTGTCTAGCTAACTGACCCTCTGTTCTTTAAAAATAGTGAATGGAAAGCTACAGGAAGCATGTGATGAATTTCTGATGCACATTCCCAACAGGTGAAGCTCTGCACTGGGAGCACAAATTTGTAAAGTAAGCCCATTGTGGCTTTCCTGTATGGAATTTTAAGTGTTATGTTTACAAGTATCCTATTTTTTGGTGTGAACATTATACATTAGAAAGAAACATCTAAGGGACTGTCTGGATTAGTCACAGATTGACTTGAATAATATTGCATATATAATAAACTTAATCACTCTGTTCATAACATATTGAGTATTCTATGTTATTGCTTGTTTTATTTAATGTTTTAAATGTCTTCTATACACAATCAAATGTCCTCTGACTCTGCCTCCATCAACCTTCATTGCTATCTGTTCAAGCTCAGCCCAATGGTGTGAAGATTTGCTTAACTTTGAGCTAAGCTTTGAAATCCATATCTAGCCAAGCACTGAGACTGTCTTTTTTCATCTTAGAAACTTTGACCACTTGTTCTCCAACCTTATTTCCTCCATTGCTTTCATCTCCTTGAGGACCAATTTCTCAAGTGCTCTCTTTACCAATCTTCATTTTTCAAAAACGTTGGCCTTGATATTTACAGGGCGTCTAATTTAAGTATATTCATGAAGTGTCCCGCCTATCCAGGACAGGATACTTGCATGCTGTCGCTTACCACTGTAAAAATGGCAATGGGTGCCTATGTGGCGGATTGGCAACACATCCCATTTTTAGGGTTTAACCCCCCTACACCTCCTCCAGC
Organism: Heterodontus francisci; assembly: GCF_036365525.1. Taxonomy (NCBI): domain Eukaryota; kingdom Metazoa; phylum Chordata; class Chondrichthyes; order Heterodontiformes; family Heterodontidae; genus Heterodontus; species Heterodontus francisci. Next base: position 32,200,186 of record NC_090388.1, on the reverse strand, counting down.
TCTGTGGGGGAGGAGGAGATTAATATCAGAGCTTTTATTTAGAATTCTGCAATTTAAACCTTCTGCTACATGAAGTTACACATACTCAACATCCCCATCCTAGTTTAATTCCAATTCAATTTCAACATAATGGCTCGGATTTTGATGTCAGAGATTAACAAACAGAACTCAACCTTCATTATGCTTACAGCTGCCTGCAGACTTTGTGTCAGCTTTCGTGTGGAACTTACAGTCATCGAGAGTTGGAAACGACTTGGTGCCCTCCACAGGGAATCTGAGACTGTGTGAACAGGCCAACAATGTGCCTGCTCAATCAATCAGATAAGGAATCATCACTGAGACATTCAGAGCCTAAAGCAGGAAGTATAATTAGAATATTTAATACAATGTAAAACCATTTACAGAAAGCAAAATAAAGTGAGGGAAAGAAACATGAGATTAAGAGAGTGAGATAAAAGACAGAGGGCAGGATTTTCCCTGTGGTCTTTGGGACACTGCCGTCAAGATTAAATTGAGGTCAGAAGCCCCCGCTGTGTGAAGAACATACATTTGGCTCTGATTTTCTCCAAATTGTCCATGTGGCCAGAGGGTGGGCTTGCCGTCCTTAGGCAGCAGGCACTCGAAGCTGGAGGGCCAATAGGAGGCCCTCCAACACAGATGAAGCAGCAGGCTGCCTTTTCAGGTAGGTAAGAGAGGGCGTCGGCATTTTGAGGTACCCCTTATTCAACTTCTTAAAAATTAAAGTAAAGAAAGCCCTTAGCAGCCATGCCACCATTGTGGAGGGGAAGCCTCTTCAACAGGGCGGCCTGCGGCTGCAGCTAAAACCAGGTAGGTAGGAAGGTCCTCTAATAACTAAAGAGTAATTCCAGTTGGCCTCTGACAATAGGCCTTAAACAAGCTGAATTGCTGCCCTCCCCCCCCCCCCTCCCGCCGCAATCCCACCATGCCGCCATTGGGAAAATGACCTGGGGGTGGGATGGTTGCTGGGGGACTGGCATGTCAGCCAGCCGCGTGAAATTCCATGTCCGTCTCCATGAAGGCCTAAAAATGTAACCCGGAAAGATAAAGTAAAAATTTTGGAACTCCAACAGCAATTAAAAGACTCCACACTTGTAAAGGTAAAGTTTCTGTCAGAGAAGCTGTTTGCCAGTAATTAAGACTTATCATGCTCTTAAAAATATACTTAAATCAACTTCTTAAAAATTAAAGTAAAGAAAGCCCTTAGCAGCCATGCCACCAACAAGCCCTAACCTTTTCTGTTTAGTAGATATCTAGTAGGTAAGTACAGCAATTTTGCGCCCTTCAAGCTGAATGCTGAATCTCTCGATGGGGTAATGATGTAGTGAAGCTTGTGGAAGAACATATGCAGACGCTGAAAGTTGCTGTCTAATTTACTCCTTAATAACAGTGCGTGTTGTTTGTGTCACCATTATTCCTACTGCCAAATCCAGGTCAATAATCCTTAAACCTTTCCTCATATTTGGCCTTTCCAGCTTTCCAGCCATACATGACCACCAAGACACATTACTCCTCTGAGTCTGGATTCCTACTTATACCCTCGACCCCTCCACATCATCATCAGTTGCCATTCAGCTGTTGTACCTCCGTCATTTGGAATTTTCTTCCTAACCTGCTTTGGTTTGCTAGCTTTGTCTCTGCTTTCAAGTGTCTAAAAAATTCCTCTTCAGTTAAATCTTAAGTCTCCTCCATAAATTTCCTTCAATTTGTGTTCAACCTTCAATTTTTCCTTTTGCAAAGTGTTATCAGATATTCTTTGGCATGAGAAGTGCTTTGTAAAAGCAAATGATAGTAAATTAGAAATAAGTGAAACAAATAAACTGCGTTCCTAAATCATATTCATTATTCTTACTCTGGGTGGAATGAGAAAATTACTCAGTGGCTGAGAAATTTTCAGGGCTATGGGGAAAGAGCAGGGGAGTGAGACGAATTGGATAGCTCTTTTAAAGAACCAGTGCAGATACAATGAGCCTATTGGTCTCCTTTTGTGCTGTATGATTCCATGATTCTAGGAATTTTTGATTGTCTCAGCACAATGAAAATCATGGCATTTCCCTGGACATTTCATGTTGACATATATTATTCTATGAAGGTGGCCGTGTAAGATACAGGATTAACAAAGGAGATGTGAATGCCTGGTTGATGGTACCATGACCCCTGGGAAATTCCACACAGCCTTGCTATCTGAGAATCAGCACTTATTGGGTGGTGTATGAGTTGGCAGGTCTGGTGAATAAAGCATCTGTAACTTCATGTGAGGGTCATTTGAGACCTCAGAGGGTGGTCGTCCCTGTCCTGTTGGGAATTGCCCCAGGCAGGTAAGGGTCCCATGCTCAGGGTTACAAGCCATGGGCAACAATGAATTTTCGGTGGTGATGGTGGAAGAGCTAGAACCTCGAGGGACAACGGTTACTTACAGGCGGTGGATCCTCGGGAAGAGGACTTGTGCTTTGTTTAAAGCACACATGAAGAAGGCAACGGGAAACCACCTCATGTACTTTTTCCCTAGTGCTTATTTCTCACGGAAGTTAAAAAATGGGAGGCCACTGAAGTGGAAAGCATAGGACTCGTGAGGCATAGAGAAATGAGCAGAACTCTTGCCTTTGGGCAGATCACCACTACTACTACACTTCATGTATGTACCTTTGCATTGTGGACTGTGATACATTGCAAATGTCCCTCTTTACATTGTGGAATGGGCTAGGGGCATAAAAATTGAATGCTTCCTATCGCTGCTAAGGGAGTGTGCTCAGAGTTCTGGAGGCAGGGTGGAAGTCTCCACACAGCATGTCACAGAGCTTTTGGATCTCACTTTTCTGGAAAGAAAGCTTCCAGATGAACTCCACTGGGCAGGCTGCAAAATTTGTGAAGTGATCGGTACCTTCTGATGTCCAGGTACCATCAGATGGCGAACAAATGTTTTTGATGCAGACAGACACTATTGTTCTCTTCTGTTAGAGAGTCATAGAAAGATACAGCACTGAAACAGGCCCTTCGGCCCAACGAGTCCACGCCGACCATCGGCCACCCATTTATACTAATCCTACATTAATCCCATTTTTCCCTCTCACATCCCCACCTTCCCTCAATTCTCCTACCACCTACCTACACCAGGGGCAATTTACAATGGCCAAAACACCTATCAACCCACAAGTCTTTGGCATGTGGGAGGAAACCGGAGCACCTGGAGGAAACCCACGCGGTCACAGTGAGAACTTGCATACTCTGCACAGGCTGTACCCAGAACCAAACCCAGGTTGCTGGAGCTGTGAGGCTGCGGTGCTAACCACTGTGCCACTATGCCGCCTCTTCAACTTCCATTACTGCCAAGTAGTGAGAAATTCCAACAGGCAATGCCATTTTCAGACTGATGCTCTGTGGGGTCAGGGAAGGCATGGTCAGAAGTACAGTAGGCTCTAAAATGACAAAAAATACGCAAAATGTGGCAGCAAAATTAACATATTCTGGAGGGCATGCTTGTGTAGAAAATCGTCCTCATTCCTCCAACAGTCACATCCCCTTTAAGTAATTTCTAAATCACCACTGCTCCAGTGTGCAAAAAGTGATGGAATGTTAGATGTACAACTAATATAGGTTATATCAGCCCTGTCCCACTGCACTCTCAGTCTGACTTCTTGACTTCACATCTGTATTCAGAGCAGTTTTTTGGCTGTCAGCTTTTCTGTAGCATTTTGCCAGCTTTCTAGGTTGGCATGTGTGGGTGGGATGGTATTTCGGGTGTACTGCTTCTGTCCATCACCGAGGCAATGTCGTCCCAGGAGAGTCGACCCTAATATTAAAAAACAAGCTTGCAGGACTGCAATAGTTAAAAATGAGAGATTCATTAAAGGATCTTTTTTCAGAGTTATTCAAGGTGCTTGCTTTACATACTTCAAACATTTTTTCACATCTTAGCAGCGATTGACACTCAAATCTTCCATTCCGATTCACAAGGAGGTAGAAACTTGTCTTGGGCGGTAGTGCAGAAAGAGTGGTATCAGTTCGGCCGCCAATTACACGCCCTGCCTATTATTCAATTCGACTGCATGGAACTGAGTATTGGGCGGTTTAAATAATAGGCAGCTGATACAATACCCTTCGTGTTATGCTGCTGCTCAACATGAGTTTCTAGCCCAAGGAGCTTTTGAAGCTCTCATTTGAGATTTGAAACATTTTAGATCAGGGAAAATAGAACTGATTGATGTGACAATTTCCTGACTGCATGTTTGCTTCCTAAGTGACCTTCAGATGCAAGCGAGTGCATTAACTTATTCACCCACTCGCCCAGCTGTGGGAAAATTTACAGACTGAGCTGCTATATTAGGAGGACATAATGGGCAGAATGCTGTCTCTGCCTCAAACCACATATTTGCAAAAAAATAGGTGTGAAGATAAGAATCATCTATTAATATATGTGAAGAACTGAGCCATATACTTCAATAGCTATTGAATCGACTGCACATCAATGAAACAACCTTGGAATGGAAAAGTTGAATACATTATATGAAAGCAAACTAGTTAAATATTTCTGAGCAGAAATGTGGGTTGGGAAAGGAAGGAGAGCACCAGCATGAATTGATTGACAGTAGGGTTATGGGGAGAAGGCAGGGAAATGGCATTAAGTGAATTGCTGTCAGAGAGACTGTGCAGACAAGATAGGCCGAATGGCCTCCTTCTGTGCTGTAACAATTCTCTGATTCTGAGTTTGGAGCCCATCCTGTCCAACATGGAAGTGGTGGCCAGTTCCATGAGAACACTTGCGGGCCCAACAATGATACAGCATCTGATGGCCAATGTCTCACCTTCCTCTTCAATACAAGCATAAGCCACCTACCTCCTGAGTGCAGTCATGCAATCTCAGCTTGTTGCCAGGCAAGTGCAGCTTGGTGCCATTCAGGCTCAGGCTGCTGCCATCATGGCTGCAGATACAAATGCTCAGAAGGGCATGCAGAATCTCACAGCAGTCTAGCAACCTGTCCACGAACAGATTATATTAGGATTGCTGAGGCACCGTTCCCTGGGTATGGCAGTCGTTTCGTGAGGCATGAACCTGCCGTCCTTTCTCAAAATGACAGCATTCGTCCTTCCACCTTTGCCACTCCACCAGTGCCCTAACTGTTACCTCTCAGCCCATCAGCCCAGACTGTCGCTGCCCATGCTGTGGTGGGGCAGTCCACAGCTGGGTTTTCTAGCTCCAGGGCTGCTCAAGATCATCTTCCAAGGCCATCTGCAGTCTCTTCCACTGAAAGCCAGCAGCCTTCCACCAGCCATGCTGCAGCCACTAGAGTCGCACTGTGTAGAAGTACTGGGACAGATAAAGGCACACGTAATACTGGCACTGAGGGAATGCACTAGGGTGATTTGTTAACTTTTGTATGCAATATGGCATGGCTTGTTTGATGAAGTTGGTTTGGAATGGTTATTTTGTGGTGGTTTTCATTTCAGCATTGTGGCCAAGGGGATGTTGTAATGGTCAGTAACAGAGGGAAGGAAAGGTGTGGGACTGTTGTTGAATGAGGAATTGGGGTTATGTTCACTGGTACTGCTGTTGGATGAGTCAATTATGGACAATCCAGCCTGAAAGGGGATGTGATGGTTGCCTCCTCCCTTCCTCCTCTGCTTCATCCTCCTCTTTCTTGCCCTCCTCCTTAGTTACTCGCCATATACCTGGTGGCAAGGGTTGTGTCCTCATGAAGGTGTGGTTGTGCAACATGCAGTAGACCATTACAAATTGTGACTCACACACTGGAGATACTGTCGGGCTCCTCCAGTGCGGTCCAGGCAATGGAAACATTGCTTAAGCACCCCAGTTGTATGCTCGATGACATTTTGTGTGGCAACATGACTTTTGTTATCTGCATGCTGCACACTGGAGTCATGAGCTAGGTGGTCAGTGGATAGCCTTTGTTGGCTACTAGCCACCATCTGGTTTGATGTGGTGGTTCAAACAGTAGATTGGCACAGAATAAAGGCACTATGCCTGTTGCCAGGATACCGGCATTCAGCTGCATAATGTACTGAGCATAGTCACACACTAACTACACATTCAGAGAGCGGAAACTTTTATGGTTGTGTTGCATCTCTGCATTTAGATGGGAGACCCACAGAGCATCCTGTGTGTAGTCAATGGCACCCTGTACCATGGGGGACAATGCTATCGTGGCAAAACCATATCCTTGCTCCACCAGCTTCTCTTTGGTCAGAGAGAATGCAATGTATTCCCCTCTCCTGCCATAAAGTGCTTCAGTGACCTCCCTTATACAGCAGTGGATGGCAAACTGGGCAATGTTAAAGATGTTGCCTGCTGCAGCCAAAACGATCCTGACATAAAGAAGTTCATGGCCTCACTCTCTTGGACAGCCACTGGCAGTGCCGTCCTCACCCTGCTCTGAGCCTGTAAGTCTGCCTGCAACAGGTGGCAGATTTCAATGAGCACCTCCTTCCGAAAACAGAGACATTACACACAATGGGTGGAATCTTCCTGGTTCTGCCGAGGTGGGTTTGAAGGAGAAACTGGGAGCAAACTTGGAGATGAGGGCACAGACTTGTGGCTTGTGCAATCCTATCTCTGGATGACCTTGCTGCAGATGGGATCATAGCAGCAACAGCTACTTGTCCAGCAGCAGCGGGAAGCCAACTTGTGGCAATTAAGTGGTCACTTGTGGGCAGATTGGGGATGCTGCTGGGATATATTACTGGTGGTGGAGGGTCTTCTGCTGAGGGCTGAATCCTAGCAGATGGCTGGAGGCTGGTGGCAGGCTGGGAGGCCAGCGAGGCCTCAGTTATCTACACCCCCCACCCAGAGATGTATCTGTTAGAGGACCACAGCTGCAGCTGTAGTCCATCCTGTGGAGGGGTTTCCCTGCCACAATGATGGCCTAGTTGCTGTGGCCACACTTACTTCGAAATACTTTTTACGTCTTCAGAGGGCACCTCCATCTTGAGGGCTGTCTCCCTCCTACATCAGCAGTGCCCACTTCTTCTAGTGGGGCTGCCACCGCCCAGAACCTCAGGCGCTCCCATTGGCTCTCCCGCCTGTGGAGACTGCCTGCTGTCCCTAATTGGACAGAGCCTCTGGAGGAGGCCCCTTAATTGGCCGGCTCCAGGGAGATCACGCAGAGGTGCAGGACCATCAGGGTCAGGACACACATTTGTTCCCGATAGAAGAATATTTTCAAAGGTGGTAAGATTCTGCCTACTGTTCCTTACTGAGGTTGAGGGAAGAGAATTTCTTCCTGAAGATCCTGGGTAGTTAAGGTCTCCTGCTGAGAGCCCGTCTTCCTCCCCTCCTCCTCCTCCTTCCTCTGATGGCAGCTCCCTCTGTGTTGTCTCTGCTCAATTTCCCTGACATGCCACGGGCCAAGGGGAATGGTAATTACAGCATTTCTGATTGGGAGCAAGTGGTCTAAGAACAAAGAACAAAGAACAGTACAGCACAGGAACAGGCCATTCAGCCCTCCAAGCCTGCGCCAATCTTGATGCCTGCCTAAACTAAAACCTTCTGCACTTGTGGGGACCATATCCCTCTATTCCCATCCTATTCATGTATTTGTCAAGATGCCTCTTAAATGTCATTATCGTACCTGCTTCCACCACCTCCCCCGGCAGCAAGTTCCAGGCACTCACCACCCTCTGTGTAAAGAACTTGCCTCGCACATCCCCTCTAAACTTTGCCCCTCTCACCTTAAACCTATGTCCCCTAGTAACTGACTCTTCCACCCTGGGAAAAAGCTTCTGACTATCCACTCTGTCCATGCCGCTCATAACTTTATAAACCTCTATCATGTCGTCCCTCCACCTCCGTCATTCCAGTGAAAACAATCCGAGTTTATCCAACCTCTCCTCATAGCTAATGCCCTCCAGACCAGGCAACAACCTGGTAAACCTCTTCTGTGCCCTCTCCAAAGCCTCCACGTCCTTCTGGTAGTGTGGCGACCAGAATTGCACGCAATTCTAGGCAGAACCCTTGAAGTGAGAACCAAGACCTTCACCACATGGACATCACTCGCTGCAGACTAAACCAATTTTGAATAGCAGCAGAAAATTCACAGCACTTCTGCAAACTCAGCAGTAACCAGTAGAAATCTAAATGCAACTAACCTGAAAGTAGTTGATAATGCCTTAATGTGGCACTGGTGGAGGATCCTTCCTGTTGCTGAACGCATGTGTGTGTTAAAGAGAGGGCGGTAGCTGAAGTGTGAGGTTGAAAATAGCACCACTAGGGTGAAATCAGTGAGATCTGCCTACTCTGCATACTTAAGGTGCATGCTCCTAATGCCCACTCATCGGTTACAGCAAATGTAGGTGCGCAGCACGGATGTGATTCTGCACCCAAAATGGCACCCATAACACCAAAAATAATCACGCTGTCCCCGATCTGTCGATCCATCCAGATGTCTTGGCCATATTGGTCTCTGTTTTGGCATGGATGGCACACAGTTTGGGTCCCTCAATAAGGCAAAGCAAGAAACATTGCTTGGCTCTTTCAGTTCACTCCAAAATTGTGTGTTCTACTAATATTTTCTGTTATACTTTGACAGAATTGTGAATATTCAAGTGCTATGTATGTCCAGAGGGCAGCAGGACATGGCACCAAACAAGTGAAGAATGCACAATGTCATGAATTTTCCCCTGGAATGCACTGAAGGAAGGACGAATAGACACCTGAGTGTGAGCATCATCATGCCACCCAGAATAATCACTCGTGTAACCAGGAGGGAGGTGGCACTGACACTGACTGCTAACTCCCTCATCCCCAAGACTTTGGAATAGGGACACAAGAAGATCCATAAACTTAGCAGGGCAGACAAGACAACACAATGCACACCTCTACCTCTCCTTTCTTGTCCCTTCCCCTGAGAAGTTACAGCAGCGGAGTATGTTGTGTTATTGATTTCTCAACACAAACGTACCAATCAATCTGAGGCTGAATGGTAAGCTGAATGAAAGGTTCTTTGTTACAAAATAACAGAATTACAGGAGAGCCCTAAGATACGCGTGCTGACTAATACGGCTCCAAATGCTATATCACGTGTTGGCTTACATCACTTCCTGTGATGATGTATACTAAACTATTTACATATTCAACAGTATGTTAACTAGTACTCAAGTAATTAAAGCAATGTCACAACATCTCCCTTTCCTTAAATGGAAATGCCATGAATTATCAGCCATGTACAAAATGAAATAGGATAGTTGTGAACAATATTTACACATGTATTGACTCTCACAGTCATGAATCAAATGTCTCTGAAACATATAGGTGATCTGCTGACTCGACCTGACCTGGTAACTGTGAAGCTTTGCTGAGATCTGGAATTGTCAATTCTTTTCTCTTGACTCGGAGGTTTAGATTGACAATCATCTTGCACTTGAGTATTGTATGTGTCATTTTGCTTAGTTTCATTCTTAGGACTTGAATCAGAGTGTGTTCTCGATGCTACAGGAGTGTCAGGCATGATGTTGTTAGATAACTCTCTCAGCTGACATCTGTTCCTTCTTAACATCACTCAGTTTAGGGTGGTTACTTCGCATGACCGTGGCTCATTACAAATCTATGGCACTTCTGCAAGGAACAAGGTCTTTTCATGCGGATGGATCAGTCTGGCCTTTTGTCCGATCTGTAGAGGAGGTAGTTCCATGCCTGCATGCTTGTTATACGCAACTTTTATTTTTCCTGTCTCTCCAACAGTTTGCCTTGTATTGATGAAGATCTTGTCAATTGAGGACTTGGAAAAGTTTTCTTGACTTGCCTTCCGATCATAATCATTGCTGGGGATTGTAGTCCTGTGTCTAGAGGTGTTGCTCGTAAGTGCAACACTGCAATCTGGAGATCCTGATTACACACCATCCTTTCTGCCAGGCCATTTGACATAGGGTAATGCGGGGATGATGTAACATGATTTACAGCTCACTGTTTGCATATGTCTTCAATGGCTTACTGTGTACTGTGGACCGCTTTCCAATACTATCTTCTCCAGGGAACCGAAGAGACTAAATATTGTGCTCATCGTGTTTGTTACTGATGCGTTTGATGTATCTCTCAATTGGCGGATGATTGGAAACTTGGACAAATAGCTGGTTATCAATAGAAAATCGTTTGATGGTAAATAGGTCAGTGGCTATCCTTGACCATGGATGTGATGGAACATCATGAGGATGAAGTGGCTCTCTGTGTTGGCTCGGTGGATGCTCTTGACATGCATCGCACATCCTCACTGCTCGCTCAATGTTACCATTGATTCCTGGCCAATAAATTGTCTCACATGCAAGTTGTCTGGACTTTTCAATGCCCATCTGACCTTGATACAATTGTGTAAGGATATCTTGGCAAAGCGATTTTGGAATCAACACTTGCCTTCCTTTAAAAATAATGCCACTGGATATTCTTAGCTCATCACCGTGTGGCTAAAAGGTTCTGAGATCTGTGGAAACCTCTTGCACTGTGTCAGGCCATTCACTAATAACAAGCTACCAGAGCACAGTAGCGCAGTGGTTAGCACTGCAGCCTCACAGCTCCAGGGACCTGGGTTCAATTCTGGGCACTACCTGTGCGGAGTTTGCAAGTTCTCCGTGTGGTTGTGGCCTTGTCCAATCTACACCTTCTCCTTTGTTATCTCTTGCCCCACCCCCGCCTCACTTGCTTATAACCTTTGACATTTCTAATATTTGCTAGTTCCGAAGAAGGGTCACTGACCCGAAATGTTAACTCTGCTTCTCTTTCCACAGATGCTGCCAGACCTGCTGAGTGGTTCCAGCATTTCTTGTTTTTATCTCTGTAAATCATCCTTGTCTTGAAGAGTAGGCATTGAATGTATATCCTCAACCTACTGGGATCAGGTCTTATCCCTGTATTAGATCAGATTGAACTGAAAAAGTTGATGTGGCTCACATTTACCTTGGTTGTAGCACTAGCACATTATTGATCTCGTGAATGGTCATGACCTGGAGTTCACTGCATGCTGATAGCCCTGCTACCGCTGGACCATTGGCGTCAACTACATAGAAGACTTGTAGTGACCATGCAGAATTTCAATATCTGCACTTCAATGTCAATCCCACACAGCATATCAGTGAACCATTATATGCAGTGAGTCTTCTCTTGTTGGCTGTAGCAAAGATTCCCATTTTGCCATGTATATATCCTCTAGTATCTGAAGTGGTAAAATGTTGGCGCTTGCCCCAGTATCAACCTTTAGCCATACCTTATGCTAGCCACTCTTGTTTGGGCGTATGATTTCGACTGTAGTAGGCTTCCAACTGTGTAACTGCATTCATGTGGTGCGCAACTGTCACTGTGTGAAAGGCATATTTGCCTTCTTTGCTGTTCAGGTTCTTACCTATGTCATGGACATGCGTGTGTTTAAACTGGTATTTGCCAAACTCTTTTCTGTTTTTTCCATTAGGCGGTGTCTGTTTCTGATTGGAGCTGTGGCTTCTGACTGCTTCTTCATAGTCAGACCTTCTGCACAGTGTCAGGCAAACCCCTCACCTGCCAAGATTGAGGCACACAGGATTTCACCACAAGAACATTACTTAAAACTTAAAAATTCGCCACATGAAACTTAAAAATTGCAAGTTCCTGACTGGAAAGATATTTGCATAGTACCAGACAATGTGGAAACAAAGGGAGCCAGTCCCTGCCTCAGCACACAGAAATAGACCAGGTCAAACCAGTTGGTCACCTGACCACCTGCTGGCCAACTAGGGGAGTTTTAAACTGGAAAACAGATTTTAAACAGAGGAAGCCATGTGGTCATGGACTGAGAACATCTCTCCTGTCTGCCTGCCTCCATCTCTTTCCCACAGAACTGAATCTTGTGAAGACATGTAAACTCAAAGAGAGAACAGTCTCCTATGTGAAAAAGGTTTAAGACAAATATTGGGCTCCAACAAAACGCAAGACCATATTTTCAATCAAGGACTACAGCGAGCTCGAAGCACAGTAACAAGATATTGCCTCAAACTGTTCTGCTTATCTTTTCTTCTGCTTTTTTCTGTCCCTAATTGCATGTGTGTATTGCATGTGCATGCTAGCGTGGGCGCATCATATATCCGTAGGCGTAAACCATATTAGAGTTTAAGTTTAAGGTTTAATAAATTTCATCTTTCTTCTTTAAACCACAGAAAGCCTGTTTGTACTCATTTCTTTGCCTTATAATTGGAAAGTTGTCAACAAGGATTCACAAATGGGGAGCTCAAAACACAGTGTGTCTAAATTAAACCTTGTTACAAAAAGACCAGGTGAAGGAAGTAACAGACCCCTAGACACCTTTCACACCTGGTCGTAACAACAGTCTTGCCCAGTGCCCCTCTAGACTGCACACCTTGCAGGTATCCCTGAATGCAGGACAATTTTTTCTCTGCTGCATCATACCACACTTGCCACATGCCTTGTCCTGTTGAGGTGTCTTGGCTACCTCGCCTATGGTTGTTGCTGCTCCATGCGTTTGTATGCACTGCCTGCTTGCAGCTATGGCTTCATACTTCCTACCTTCCTTCAGGAGACTTTAGGTGTCATATCCTTTTTCTTTATCCAACAGGTCTGTTTGGAACACCTCTATTTGGATGATGCAATAACTAGCTCCATCATCCTCTCACACAATTCTGCATCTGAAAAATCACAGACTTTCCCTTTCTCCCGACATCTGCTGACAAACAGATCATTAGTTTGTCTGTATGCTATCAGCTTCAGTCGATGGATCCTGAAATTAACCTTGACCTTCAGTTGGTCTTCTACCGTTGTCCAAAGTTTCGATGGGTCTTCTGGTCTGATTCTGAAAGTCCAGAAGTGTTGATGCAATGGAATCCTTCATTGCCAATAGCAATTTTTATCTTCATTGCTTGTTTGTCAAGACCTGCGATTGCAAGATCCAAAAGGTACAACTCCAAACGCTGTTTGAAGAGTTGGAACTCGTAAAGGAGATCTTGAACCTTCCAGTTCATTGCTGGGTATTTTGTAGTCATGGTGCCAAACCTCTTGTGTACAAGAATTCTCTTGCTTCAATCCTATAAATACCCCCTTGAACCCTCCATTCCTCTGACACCAGAATCTTGTGCTTCCTCACCATTGGCAGCTGTGCCTTTAGCTGCCTTGGCTCCACATTCTGGAATTCCACACCTAAACCCTTCTGCGTCACTATCTCCCTGTCCTCTTTTAAGACCCTGCTTACAACTTACCACTTTGATGAAGCTTCTGATCACCTCTCCTAATAGCTTCTTCTTTAGCTTGATGTCCACTTATTGGTTTGGCCTTTGGATGTTTTATATGAATGCCCACTACCATCCCTATCCATCTGAAATAACATCCAACTGGACTGATTCCTGTTTCATTTTAAAAACAGCACTCAGATTCCTTTTACACCTGCACTTCTCTAAAATAAATAGCTCTAACTCTTAGAATCTATCCTTGTAAATAACAGTGCTTAGGTTAGATATCATTCTGGTCACATCTCCCTGCACTTGCTCCAGAGCTTCAATATCCTTCACCATGTGCAAGACCCAAAACTGGTCACAATGCCACAAGTGTCCTCAAGTGTACCAATGCCTTATAAAGCCTAAATATTGTGCTTTTTGCTTTATATTCAATGGTTCTAAAATATATATCCACAATCCTATTTTCTTTCCATTAATGCACATGGTTTGATGAAGGAGTGCACTCCTGTGTTTGTGAGGCTAATGGCAGAGCAGTGCAAATCGTCCATCAATTTGTGGCGATTGGCAACTCTTGGCATATCTCTTTCTCGCCATAAATTGCTGTTTTGTTAATGCACTAATAACAGCATGCGCTGTGAACTTGGCATTATTTTACCAACAAATTCTTGGCATTATTCAGGAAGAGATTTGCTTTGATATCCTGTCATTGAATGGAGTACCCAATAGAGGGAGCTGCTCATTATTGCCTGTAATATATTAGGTGGCTGTAGCGAACTGAACATAGGGAAGGAGCAGGACAGTCAAGAGTTGGAGTAATGTAAAAGCAGATGGAGAAAACTGAATGAAATTAACTGGCTATGTATTTGTCTATTAATCAACATATTAATGCAAATTCTTTCTTTTTCTTTAACAGTGAAGCTGCCTAAAGCTTACTCTGGGAATCCTGATTTAAGTCTGGTAATACTCAAGGATATACATAAATATAATTTTCATTACTTTTGCTTGCATTGCAAAAGATTTATAATCCCAATTGTTGCTTCCTAATAAATTACCAAAGCGCATCCCTGGCAGCTGCCATTGTATCTTGTAATCTATTTAAAATTTAACATATCTACGAGAATACCAGGCATAACTTGTACATCTGTATTACTGATAAAGAATACATATGGAAGTACTGGAGTACTAGAGCTGCTCAAGAGCTTCTCCTTGTCGGCGACATGAACACAGCAACTTCATTTATAAAGCAAAATACTGCAGATGCTGGAAATTGGAAATAAAAACAGAAAATGTTGGAAAAACCCAGCAGGTCAGGCAGCATCTGTGGAGAGAGAAACAGAGTTAACTTCTCAGGGCTGGATAAAGTTAAAGATGTAGCAGGTTTTAAACAAGTACAGAGGCAGGGAAAAAGGGGAGGGAGGTTGTCCTCCCAGGCCATCTGCAGTCTCCCCACTGAAAGTCAGCAGCCTTCCACCAGCCATGCTACAGCTACTGGGGTAGAACTGCATAGGAGCTCTGGGGCAGGCAAAGGCAAATGGTTACAGGCACTAAGAGAATGCGCAAGGCTGATTAGGTGACTTCTGTATGCAATATGACATGGCTTAATTTATAAATTTGGGTTGGAATGTTTATTTTGTGTTGGTTTTTATTTTTGCACTGTGGTCTCGCAGGTGCTGTTATGGTCAGTATCAGAGGGAGCGGAAAGTGTGGGACTGTTGATGAATGGGGAATTGCAGTTGTAGTTACTGGTATTGCACGAGGATGAGTTCTTCACGGACACCCCACTGGAAAGGGGCTGTGTAGGTTGCCTCCTTTTTTCCTCTAACTCCTCCTCCTCTCCTGCTATTCCTCCACCTCCTCCTATTCCTGAGCTGTTCACTGTATAACTGGTGGCAAGGGCTTTCCCCTCGTGATGGTGAGGTTGTGCAGCACGCAGCAGACCACCACGAATCTTGACACCTGCTCTGCTGAGTACTGCAGGGCTCCTCCCGAGTGGTCCAGGCAGCAAAAGCATTGCTTTAGAATGTCAATAGTCTGCTCTATCACATTCTGTGTGACAGCATCGTTTTCATTGTATGCATGCTACGCATAGATTCCACACTGGAGTCGTCAGCCATATTGTCAGCGGATGGCTCTTGTGCCCAGTAGACACCCTTTGGTTTGCTGTGGTGGCTCAAATACTAATAGTACAGTGAACTGCTGCAGAATGAAGGCATAATGACCACGGCCAGGATACTGAACATTAACCTGCATGATCCTCTGTTTATGGTCACAAACCAGCTGGATGTTGAGGGAGTGGAGTTCCTTTTGGTTGAGGTACAAGGCAGCATTCAAATGAGGTGCCCACAAAACCATGTGTGTGAAGTCAATGGTACCCTGCACCACAGGGAAGCCTCTAATCCTAGTGAGGCCACATGCTCACTCCATCTGCTTCTCTCTGGCAAGTGAGAATGAAATGAATTTAGCTCTCAATGATTAGGGAGGGCCAGTGACCTCCCTAATGTAACAGTGGATGGTGAGCTGAGAGATGTTGCAAATATCTCCAGGTCCAGTCTGGAAGGAGCTAGACACTTAAAAGCTCATGGCTACAGTCACCTTCACAGCCACTGGCAATAAGGTCCTTGCTCTGCACTTAAGTTGCAGTTGTGGTTGCAGAAGGTCCTTCTTGTGGGAAGGCAGTGGCATCGTGGTAATGTCACTGGACTAGAAATCCAGAGCCCAGGCTAATGCTCTGGGGACATGGGATCAAATCCCACCATGGCAGATGGTGAGTTTTGAGTTCAATTAATAAATCTGAAATTAAAAGCTAGTCTAATGGTAACCATGAAACTAAGGTCAATTGCTGCCCTTTAGGGAAGAAAATCTGCCATTCTTACCTGGTCTGGCCTACATGTGACTCAAGACCCACAGCAATGAGGTTGACTCTTAAGTGCCCTTTGAAATGGCCTAGCAAACCATGCAGTTCAAGGGCAATTAGGAATGGGCAATAAATGCTGGTTAGCCAGCGACGTCCACATTCCACAAAGAAATAAAAAAAAAGTGCAGACATCTCACTCGATGAGGTTCAGGGAGGAGAATTGCTCCCTAAAACCCTGCATGGATATGTGCTCCTGCTGAGAACTCTTCTACCCCTCCTCCTCACTCTTCCAGCAGTTTGTTCTGCTCTTCATTCCCTAAGTTATTGCTGTATTCCAAGGGAAATGCCTACTTGTGCACCCATGTCTGGGAACAACTGGTTTGTACAGAAGCCTGGGCTAGGATTTTCAATCACCCAAGGGAGATTGGAAGATCGGTGCAGGTGTGCTTTAAAAATAGTGCTCCTTGATGGCATGCCAGTGTCCCACTGCCTCTGGGATGTGCTACTTTTTCAAAGCAAGGATGGGTGGGGGTGAGGGGGGGGGGAGCTGGGAACCCACTCGCCTCCAATTGACTGCCTGTTAACACCCTTGAGGAGCTTGTTGGGGAGGGCCAGAAGGTGATTTTGAAATTGCAGATCGGCGAAACCGAACAATCTGGTGCACGTTATGTTGTGTGATTGCCTTTAAGAGTGATGTCCCTTTAAGATCTTAATATGTAATGAGCTGAGTACCATGATGCAGTCATGTGACTACATGCCAGTCTCACTCTGTAACTGTAACACCAAGAGGCAAGTTCTGTAAATAGATAGCGCTGCACTGTATATAATAGTCAGCTGTTGAATAAACCTTTTTTGAGATCTTCAATCAACTGCACTCCATGCATCTCATTTATGTTGCATCAAACAGCATAAAAAGATTCTTATTGCCTGGTGGCAGCTGTGGTGAAAAAACAAAATCCAAGATTGAAGACCACAGGAAAACAGCTTTAAAACCTACTGACTGCTAAAAGAGAGAAAGTTAAAAGAAACACTGGCCCAAACAATGTAAAGAAGAAGAAAAAAACTCCAGAAGACAGAGCTGAATGACAGGCTGCAAATCAATCACTGTGATTGGGTGAGTCAGTGTGCTGTTGGTACAGGAACCCCAGTTGAAAAAAGAGCTCTGAGGTGTTTGCAAAGTTGATTTTTTAAATAAGGCTCAGTGGAGGAAAAAAGCAGGAAAGACCTAATCCCTATCTCAGGCTGATTGATTGTTTTCAAAGGCTCCCCCACACTGATAGAGATCCGCACCATTACAGGAGGCGCCCAACAGCAAAAAGTGCGGGAATCCTCTATTCACACAGCTCGCAGCTAGAGTTATAAAAAGAAACCATTAAATCACTCAAATGCTGCAAAGCCTTTGCTCACTCAGCCAGAGTTTTAAAACAAATCATAAAACCACTCAACTGTGAAGAATTGTTTATTGAATGACTGGATAAAAAACTCTAGCAGAAAAAAGCTCTTGAAATACCTATTACACAACTGTATAAACAAACAGACTAGCGTGATGGAAGCTAGATAAACAGGCAAGCTGTTCCTGTCAATCAAGCCAGCAAGTCTAAAGAACTGAAATTTTTTTAAAGGGAAGAGAGTACAGAGTCACAGAACCAGGTCTTAAAGCAAGTAGTAAAGCAAAAGAACAGCAGAAAGATGGATGCCAATATTCCCAGCATGAACTGGAAAGCCTTGGATATCCCATCTGAGTTCAAATTGTTCTAATAAAGAATGCAGTTATGCTTTACAGACCAAGTAACTGTAGAACCAGAAAAACAGGCTGCAAAATAATGATAGCAATTGGAAATGAGGGATAATGCACAGCTGTCAGGTTCAATGTGGGGAGCCAGCAAGTCATGTTAATGGTGAGTGAAGTTTTTGGGCAATAAGGGTTTTTGTGTCAGGGCTTTTTGTTGGCCGTTTGGCCACTTGTTTGCGCTATGAGGTTCCTGACCCTCTGATCTCCTGCCTCCTCTATTTTGCAAGGCAGCAGCAAGCTCAGTCATGGCTGCCATCTGCCTTCGAGGATCATACTCAGTAGTCAGTTCCCACCTCTTGGCAGCGTTCAGTGCCACTAATTGGGCACCAAGCTTGCCACCAGTCCAATTAGGCGATCTGCATTTGAAGAGGGCGTCGTAGTTGCAGCGTTGGGTCAGGACCCGAAAATGATCTGGGCATCGGGTTCCCAACCCCAGATTGAAACTCAAGCCCCTGAAATCATCAAAATGTCCTTTGGCATCTGCCACATCACTCCCTGTAGACCTTTGCAACTCAAAACAACTATGGAATCATCAACACTTGTAGAATTGAAGCAACAGTCAAAAGAAATCAACTAGCAACAATCCTGTAAGTAGTTGATGATGCCTTTAAATAGCACTGGTTGGGGGTGGGTGCTTCCTGTTGCTGAAGGCATGTTCAGCTATGTGTAATGAAGAGATAGTGTTAGCTGGAGTGTTGAACTCCAAAGTGACAGCACTGGCATCATATCAGTGTTGTACTACCTACTCTGCATACATTCAGCAGGCGCTCACTACACTATAGCCCTCAGTAATATGACACCCAGGGTGACTCGCCCCATGGGTCTCATGCACCTCAAACCTCACGCACCTTTTGGACCTCAAATGGCATCCGTAGTATCCAAACAATGGGTGCTACTGATCCGAATTTTGGGTTACGTGTCTCTCAGTAAGGATTGTTCAATCTGATTGGTTAAGGAGACTACAAGAGCAGTTCAGAGAATGGGAATTCTGCAGCAAGTAATTCACCTCCTGACTCCCCAAAGCCTGTCCACCATCTACAAGGCACAAGTCAGGAGTGTGATGGAATACTCTCCACTTGCCTGGATGAATACGGCTCCAAGAACACTCAAGAAGTTCGACACCATCCAGGACAAAGCACTCCGTTTGATCGGCACCCTATCCACCAACTTAAACATTCACTCTGTCCACCACTGACGCACAGTGGCAGCAGTTTGTACCATCTACAAGATGCACTGCAGCAATGCACCAAGCCTCCTTCAACAGCACCTTTCGGGACGTCTGCCAGCTAGAAGGACAAGGGCAGCAGACGCATGGGAACACCACCACCTGCAAGTTCACTTCCAAGTCACACACCGTCCTGATTTGGAACTATATCGCCGTTCCTTCACTGTCGCTAGGTCAAAATCCTGGAATTCCCTTCCTAACAGCACTGTGGGAATACCTACACCAGATGGATTGCAGCTGTTCAAGAAGGTAGCTCACCACCACCTTCGTAAGGGCAATTAGGGATGGGCAACAAATGCTGCTCTAGCCAGCAATGCCCACATCCCATGAATGAATAAAAAAGAGACACACAGTTGCTTTCCTCTTGACATAAGTCCCAGATGACCTCTAGAGGGTGCTATGCTGTTTTGAATTTCTAATCACAGCAGGTTCCTGTGTAAAAGCCCACAGAAAGTCAGAGTGTAATGAGCAGCTAACACAGTTCATTTGCTGATGACCACAAAATCCAGGCCATTGTTTGCAAAAAGGAAAGTTATTCATGCATTTTTTGTAAATATTTGTTTTTCCTTAATTTCATTTGACATATTATTAGGTAATGCTACTTCGGTAAAAAGTTAGAAATTATTAGTTTATGCTGCAGCTGAAAGAGCAACTGAGAGGAAAGGAATGAGTTTTGAACACTAGTATAACATGGAGTTAAATGGCTTTATTGGAAGCTCATCAGTCTTTTAATTAATTTTTCTTTCAAATCATTTTGTTTTATTATTGAGTTCTGCATTAATGTACGCTTTACCAGATCACGATGCAATACAAAACAACAGAATACATGTTGTCTCGCAGGTCCCATGGTATTTGCAGGCACATAGATTAAAGAGAGCTGCAAGGTTATTCACACTTGGATGCAGTTTACTAATTGGCAGGATAGGATCATTCCTGATCAGGAAGCTCAGGTAATAATGGGGGTGGGGGTGGTGAGGACGGAGGGAGACAAAGACAAAAGGGCAGAGGGAGAGCGAGAAAGACAGTGAGCGAGTGAGAGAAAGGGAGTGTGAGGTAATGTTAGGAGCTGAAGGGGGATGTTAGTGGGCCGAAGACCAGTGATTTGTTTCTTCAGTGATTGATCTAAGAAGCACCTCGGCTGTGAGTATTTGAGGTGGATCAGAGCAAGGGGATCCAGGTTGCCCTCATATAATATGCCAACCATAACAATAGTTGCAAAAATTGTGGTGACATAGAGCATAAGCAAAAGCAGCAATAGTGAATATTTATTTTCAAAATTATCACCCTCGCCATTATTCAATTTAGATTCCCCAGCTGAGAAGGCATCAGATGATCTGATTCTAGACTTTTGCCAATTTTACCATTAGGAATTGCGTAGGATATAAGCTGATTTTCTCTTCTTCCTGATATCTCCCAAAATGGCAAAATCAAGAACTTGTGGTGTGGGAAATTGCAGGAACAAACGTACAACTTACCCTGCCCAGGCACAGCATCTTTGAAAAGTTTCTGTCACTATACCATGTATATAATGTGCTTAATATTTATCATTTGGTGAATGCAATCTGGGTGTGTTACAATAATCAACTCAATACGACACTCTATGTTCTAAGCCATATTTATTGTCACCAGTTATTTAAAGAATAACAAAAGACCTATTATAATAACAGCTTCAGTAAAAAAATTGAGACAAATTGGAATTTCTTCCACAAAATTTGGGTTGGACGTCATATGATATTTGTATCTGATCAAAAACAAAGCAAATTTGAGTTGGTAACGATAAGACTAAGGTCAATGAGAACTGCCTGGCAGCTGCTGTAACATTAGCAATTGTCCACAGTCTTTCAAAGCTACAGCAAGCCCAGCTGTCTGGGAACTGCAGATTCTGTGTAATAGTTTCCATTTGTAGAAGTTCTGCAATGCGGTGAGAGTGCAGATGCGCTGAATTCACGTTTTTATATATCAGGCTGAATTCAGAGGAATACTGAAGCAACGGTGGGGATGGCTCATTGAAGCCAACAATGTAAAACCCACAGTGAAGCTCAACTAACCAGGACTGGAACAAACTGGCAGCCATGATGTTCAGTACTGTTCATGATGGCCACTTAAGCTTGTTGTCAACAGCACCATCGAATCAGAGAACAAAATCAGTGAATAAGGTAGTGTTCTGAAGTCAATTTATACTATGAGGATACCTCAAATTACAGGCCACTGTCAGAAACGATTCCATTGTAGGAAAGGGGTATAACTCTCTGGTGCTGTCCAGAATTGAGCCTGTGAAATTTTACTGTCTCATAGAGTAATGCATTTGTTTGCTCATGTAGAAACAGGGAGCGAGTGCAGCTGAACACGTGGCTACAGAACTGGTGCAGGAGGGAGGGATTCAGATATGTTTAGTTTAGTTTAGTTTAGACATACAGCACTGAAACAGGCCCTTCGGCCCACCGAGTCTGTGCCGACCATCAACCACCCATTTATACTAACCCTACACTAATCCCATATCCTTACCACATCCCCACCTGTCCCTATATTTCCCTACCACCTACTTACACTGGGGGCAATTTATAATGGCCAATTAACCTATCAAGCTGCAAGTCTTTGGCATGTGGGAGGAAACCGGAGCACCCGGAGGAAACCCACGCAGACACAGGGAGAACTTGCAAACTCCACACAGGCAGTACCCAGAATTGAACCCGGGTCGCTGGAGCTGTGAGGCTGCGGTGCTAACCAGTGCGCCACTGTGCCGCCCTCCTTGGGATATCTTCTGGGGAAGGTGGGACCTGTAACAAGAAGGACGGGTTGCATCTGAACCAGAGGGGCAATATCCTGGGCGGGAGGTTTGCTAGAGCTCTTCGGGAGGGTTTAAGCGAGTTTGGCAGGGGGATGGGAACCGGAGCTATGGATCAGTGGATGGGGTAGCTGTTGAACAGGCAGATACCGAGTGCAGAGAGTCTGTGAGGAAGGTTAGACAGCTGACAGGGCAAAGTTGCAGCCAGTATGATGGGTTGAAGTGTGTCTATTTTAACGCAAGAAGTGTCAGGAATAAGGGTGATGAACTTAGAGCATGGATCAGTACTTGGAGCTACGATGTTGTGGCCATGACGGAGACGTGGCTATCACAGGGGCAGGAATGGATGTTGGATGTTCCGGGGTTTAGATGTTTCAAAAGGAATAGGGAGGGAGGTAAAAGAGGTGGGGGAGTGGCATTGCTAATCAGGGATAGTATCACAGCTGCAGAAAGGGAGGTTGTTGAGGAGGGTTTGTCTACTGAGTCATTATGGGTGGAAGTCAGAAACAGGAAAGGAGCAGTCACTTTGTTGGGAGTTTTCTATAGATCCCCCAATAGCAACAGAGACACGGAGGAACAGATTGGGAGGCAGATTTTGGAAAGGTGCAGAAGTAACAGGGTGTTGTCATGGGTGACTTCAACTTCCCTAATATTGATTGGAACCTCCTTAGTGCAAATAGTTTGGATGGAGCAGTTTTTGTCAGGTGTGTCCAGGAAGGTTTCCTGACTCAGTATGTAGATAGGCCGACTAGAGGGGAGACTATGTTGGACTTGGTGCTTGGCAACGACCCAGGCCAGGTGGCAGATCTATCGGTGGGAGAGCATTTCGGTGATAGTGATCACAACTCCCTGACCTTTACTATAGTCATGGAGAGGGACAGGAGCAGACGGGATGGGAAAATATTTAATTGGGGGAGGGGGAATTACAATGCTATTAGGCAGGAACTGGGGAGCATAAATTGGGAACAGATGTTCTCAGGGAAATGCATGACAGAAATGTGGAGGTTGTTTAGGGAGCGCTTGCTGCGACTGCTGGATAGGTTTGTCCCGATGAGGCAGGGAAGGGATGGTAGGGTGAAGGAACCTTGGATGACAAGAGAGGTGGAACAGCTAGTCAAGAGGAAGAAGGAAGCTTACTTAAGGGTGAGGAAGCAAGGATCAGACAGGGCTCTGGAGGGTTACAAGGTAGCCAGGAAGGAACTGAAGAATGGACTTAGGAGAGCTAGAAGGGGACATGAAAAAGTCTTGGCGGGTAGGATTAAGGAAAATCCCAAGGCGTTCTACACTTATGTGAGGAACAAGAGGATGGCCAGAGTGAGGGTAGGGCTGATCAGGGATAGTGGAGGGAACTTGTGCCTGGAGTCGGAGGAGGTAGGGGAGGTCCTAAATGAATACTTTGCTTCAGTATTCACTAGTGAGAGGGACCTGGTCGTTTGTGAGGACAGCGTGGAACAGGCTGATATGCTCGAACAGGTTGAGGTTAAGAGGGAGGACGTGCTGGAAATTTTGAATGATATGAAGACAGATAAGTCCCCGGGGCCAGACGGGATATACCCAAGGATATTACGGGAAGCGAGGGAAGAGATTGCTGTGCCTTTGGCGATGATCTTTGCATCCTCACTGTCCACTGGAGTAGTATCGGATGATCGGAGGGTGGCAAATGTTGTTCCCTTGTTCAAGAAAGGGAATAGGGATAACCCTGGGAATTATAGACCAGTCAGTCTTATGTCGGTAGTGGGCAAATTATTGGAGAGGATTCTGAGAGACAGGATTTATGATTATTTGGAAAAGCATGGTTTGATTAGAGACAGTCAGCATGGCTTTGTAAGGGGCAGGTCATGCCTCACAAGCCTTATTGAATTCTTCGAAGATGTGACAAAACACATTGATGAAGGAAGAGCAGTGGATGTGGTGTATATGGATTTTAGCAAGGCGTTTGATAAGGTTCCCCATGGTAGGCTCATTCAGAAAGTAAGGAGGCATGGGATACAGGGGAAGTTGGCTGTCTGGATACAAAATTGGCTGGCCCCTAGAAGTCAGAGTGTGGTAGTAGATGGAAAGTATTCAGCATGGAGCTCGGTGACCAGTGGTGTTCCACAAGGATCAGTTCTGGGACCTCTGCTCTTTGTGATTTTTATAAATGACTTGGATGAGGAAGTGGAAGGCTGGGTTAGCAAGTTTGCCGATGACACGAAGGTTGCTGGAGTTGTGGATAGTGTGGAAAGCTGTTGTAGGTTGCAACGGGACATTGACAGGATGCAGAGCTGGGCTGAGAAGTGGCAGATGGAGTTCAACCTGGAAAAGTGTGAAGTGATTCATTTTGGAAGGTCGAATTTGAATGCAGAATACAGGCTTAAAGACAGGATTCTTGGTAGTGTGGAGGAACAGAGGGATCTTGGGGTCCATGTCCATAGATCGCTCAAAGTTGCCACCCAAGTTGATAGGGTTGTTAAGAAGGCGTATGGTGTGTTGGCTTTCATTAACAGGGGGATTGAGTTTAAGAGCTGCGAGGTTATGCTGCAGCTCTATAAGGCCCTGGTTCGACCACACTTGGAATATTGTGTTCAGTTCTGGTCGCCTCATTATAGGAAGGATGTGGAAGCTTTAGAGAGGGTGCAGAGGAGATTTACCAGGATGCTGCCTGGACTGGAGAGCATGTCTTACGAAGAAAGATTGAGGGAGCTAGGGCTTTTCTCATTGGAGCAAAGAAGGATGAGAGGTGACTTGATAGAGGGGTACAAGATGAGAGGCATAGATAGAGTGGATAGCCAGAGACTTTTTCCCAGGGTGGAAAGGGCTATCACCAGGGGGCATAATTTTAAGGTGATTGGAGGAAGGTTTCAGGGAGATGTCAGAGGTAGGTTCTTTACACAGAGAGTG
Source organism: Heterodontus francisci (assembly GCF_036365525.1). Taxonomy (NCBI): domain Eukaryota; kingdom Metazoa; phylum Chordata; class Chondrichthyes; order Heterodontiformes; family Heterodontidae; genus Heterodontus; species Heterodontus francisci. The sequence goes on along the minus strand of NC_090388.1, from coordinate 32,175,477 downwards.
GTGGGTGTGTGGAATGCGCTTCCAGCGGTGGTAGTAGAAGCAGATACATTAGGGGCATTTAAACGACTCTTGGATAGGTACATGGATGATAGTAGAATGAAGGGTAGGTAGTTAGTTTGATCTTAGAGTAGGTTAAAGGTTCGGCACAACATCGTGGGCCGAAGGTCCTGTACTGTGCTGTACTGTTCTATGTTCTATGTAATCTTTTGGCCTGCATTATTTATTACAGAAAAAAATCAGAGAATTTGTCATTATGTCACACTTTCCATGGCCTCAGAATGTCTCAAAGAGCTTCACAACCGATGGATCACTTTTGAAGTGTAGTCACTTGTTATGTAGGCAAATACAATAGCCAATTTTGTATAGCAAAGTCCCACAGACAGCAATGAGGTAAATGACCAGTTAATCTGTTTTGCGTAGTGTTGATTGCAAACTGAATGTTGTCCAGGACACTGGGGGAACCACCTATTCCTCCTTGAAAAGTGACATTGAATTTTTTACATCCATCTGAACATGCAGACATTTGATGTCACATCCAAAGGATCATTTCTCAGCACTTACTTGGCACTGTGATTCAGTGTCAGCCTGGATGATGTTGCTCAAATCCTGGTTTAACCAAGTTTACCATGGTTCTATAACGTGTGAGGGAGTCATGAGACTACTTGCTCAAATGGAAAAAAATCTTCCTTCAGTCAATGTTACATTGTTAAATGAATCATTTTTGGTATCTGGTCTGAGTATCTGTGTTAGTGGACACAATGCTAGTGGAAACTCAGGACACAAACTGGGTCAGTGGAAATTGTGATAGTTGACACAAGCTATCTTGCCACATATCATCACCTCCACAATTTCTTCTGCTTATGTTTAAACTAAACGTCAATCCTGCACAAAATTACTGCAAACTCTGCAAGCCACAACTGTGTGCATCATATTCCATCTCTTAAGCAAATTGGCAGTAATGTGAACAACTTTGAAGATTGGAAAAGAGCTAATTATTCAAAATACATATTTTAATTGCTAATTGGGGATAATTTGAGGAACAAATAATGAATGACGATAACCATTAAATGGTTACAAAAAAAACAGAACATAAGGAAAGATCATTGGGCCAAATTGAAGCTCTTCTCGCCAGCACGTTGGGCAGGATTTGAGATCCCAACGTTGGCACCAAATGGTCAGAAGCCAGACCGGGGCAGCTATTTTCCTGGAGGTGGCTCCGAGTTGGTCGCCTTCATGCTTGCTGTCTGATTAAGGACAGTGGGTGGGCTCCCAATACTGCTGGCCCAATCAGAGGGCTGGCAGCTCTAGAGCCTCGGCAGCCCCACCGGGAGAGGTAGATGCTGCTGATGCAGGTCGGGGACCACGAGGAAGCTGGAAAGTAGAGGTGCCATCGGAGGCATAAAATTAAAATTAAAATTCTGAGGGGCCAAGCAAGCAGCCCCTCAGAGCAAAGGGGAAACTCCTCAGGCGGCAGTGTTGGGGCCATGGGTGCGGCCTTTGTTGCTAGTGGCCCCCTTTTGGGGTATGGAGCCTCCGGCTCTGATGGTCCCCCAGCCTGCTGCAGGGAAGCTGCCTCCATTGAGGTGACAGCCTATTCATGCGGTGGGGGCTGTTGCGCTGCCGGAAAAATGCCAATGGGCCCTCTAAATAGCCCCATATTGGAGCCTTAATGAGTTAAATTGTTTGCCAGCCTCCATTCAGTGGGCAGGTGATCAGCAACCTGGTCTGGCTCTGGGAAACTTCCACAGCAGTGGGAATGCTTCAGGGAGCTAGCTGTTGCATCACTAGTTGGGTGGTAGTTCTAACAACAAAATAATGATCAGATAAGTACCAAGATTTCTTCTATATTGTTAATTCTACTTTGTTTAAATTCTTTGTAGATCCATGATGATTACGATTTCCTGCTCAAAACTCTGAGGTATGCTGGAGTTTGTTGGGATAATCACAGAACCGCCGTGGCTCCCCACTATTTTCCCAGCTGACCCCTCCCCCCGCCACTCACCTCCAAGCCTGCCACCCGGGACCAGGAAAATTCTGCCCAGTGACACTCTCTTTAATTGTATTTAAAAGTATACATCTATACAATTTAAGATATGAGCTAGAGAAGCCTTCTGGAGGGCCGATGTTAATGTTGTTCGACACTGAAGTTGAGCATTTGCAGAGGCCTCAAAAGTTGTGTCTGAATGGAGACCAAAAAAAAAATGGAATGAGAAGGCCCATCAAAAAATACCAAGCTCCAGGAAAGGAGCAGAGCTCAAACCTCATACTTTTGATAAAGTAATGCTTAGGCTTTCCAATCCATTGCTGGTGGTAACCCATTTACAATGAATTGACTGATGGTGTCAAAAAATCTGGGGAGAAAGTTATTTTACTGACCTCCAACAGGACTTAGGGAATTTTATTTTTGATGTTAACTTGTTTCTATGTCCGTTGGTGGGCAAGGGCTGTCTAATTATGATGCTTCAGTCATCACGACCATGTAGGCATGGTGAACTAGCTGGTCTTCTCCTGCTTCTCTTTTTAGTATTGTTGGCCAGGGGCTGCAAGAAACACAGAATCAGTTACAAACTGCTGGAATTGTTTGACCTGTAGTAACCTGGAGCTCGGACACTGGCCTGTGCTGGTAAAAACCAGTTTGAACTAATTGCTTTATGGGACAAGACAAAGAACAGGACACAGGAAAAGGGCCTTATTTGGACATGGTGTGATACCGGGGTCTTTGGGCCTGAGCCAATTAAGAGAAGCTGTGAAAGAGGTGATCAAGCTTAAGCCAATCGAAAAGACAAAGCTCAGATTTGGAGAGATAAGCAACAGGATAAGATTAGAGCTTTTTGGGCATAGAGCCAGTGAAAACTCTGGAGATCAACCATCGTGGAAGCAGAAGACCCAGCGTGAGCGATGCGGCGACGACGTAGAAGAGAGAGAGAGTACAGAACACCTGGTCAGCGTTAACTCTCCCTTTTTTGGGTAATATCCTTTGTATTCTGTGACTAGGACAGGGAAAGGTCAGAGAAGCCTAGTGGGTGTGCTTATGAATTCTAGCTAGTTTTGTTATTAACTGTATAACTCAGGGGAGTTGTAGGTTTTTGTCTAACTAAGTGTATAAGCCTTATTCTTACATTGTACAACAACGTGAATAAAGTAAATTGATAGTTAAAGAAAGGACTGAGTTCCCCCTCTTTGTACTAAGCCAGTAACTGTAGCTGTGGACAAGGGGGAGTTGACTCTGCTCCACGGTTAACAGTATCTTCATAATTTTTACGTATTTGTTATTTTATAGCATTTATATTTCAGATCTTTTTAGTTAGCTGGCTGAGGACACAACAGAGCTGAATTTCTGAGTATGAGTTGCTGGTGAGGAGCCTGCCCTGACTGCATAGATATTGGGCAATTGTGGGCACACTGCCCACAAGTTCCTGATATTTGTAGATATTAAACAAGGCTCCCAACTTCAGTCCATCCTTGGAAAATATGCCTGGACAAAGAAATCTGAAAAATTAGTTTGAGCGATTTGTTTAGTTGGTTTCAGGGTCATTGCTGCTGCCTAATTGGTGGCTTTGAAAAAATCTGGACAACTTGAGGAACTCATTTTATGATGTTTGCTGGTTACTGATCGTTGGTTTCTCCCAGCAATTTTGGATGAGCAGTTGATAGTTATTTATACTTTTAACATGCACCTTCGGAAAGATAGTATGAACCTTCAAAAAGTACAGCTGACAATGCACCTCTAGAAGTTGTGCATGCGTACAGATATTAACAAGGAATCATTTCTTTCAAACCACTGGTTTATAATTATTTCTAGAGCTTTGAGACCTCCCATGGTTTAATCAGAATCAGAAACGTTGGACTTGAGTTTTCCCAGCCCTGTGATGGCAGGCTTGAAGGTGAAGTGGGGCTGGGAAAACAGCAGGGAGCCACCTTGGGACAGCTCTCTGATGCATTCCCACTGCCGGAGAGGTTTTCCAGGAGCGGCCTAGGAAATGGATCAGTTCCCTGCTGAACGGAGGCGGGCAGCCGATTTACATACTTAAGACCCCAATTAAGGGTAATTTTGTGGCATCGGCAGTATTTTGCCAGTGGTAGAACATCCCTCCGTCGCATGTGGAGACTGCCAGCTCCGTGGAGCCGGAGGCCGCTGGCAGGAAAGGATGCACTCGCAATCCAAATGCTTCCACCAGAGGGGTTCTCCTCTGATCTGAGGGGGTTACCAGCTTGGCTGCTTTGAAATTTTCATAAACATTTTTGGCTCCGAGGGCACCTCCATGTTGAGGTGTCCTCGCAGTCTCTGACCTTCTTCGGCAGTGTGCCACCTCTCCCAGTAGGGCAGCCAAGGCTCTAGAGCTTTTGGCCCTCTGATTGGCCTGGTAGCATTGGGCACCCACCTGCTGTCCGTAATAGGATGGCGAGCATGGAGGTGGCAATTGCTGCATTCAAGGCATCACCAGGTGCAGGAGCAGGTGCTGGCGCCAGCCCTGCACATAGTACAACACAACGCAGAGTTAGTTATACACTAAATCATGCCGAGTTGGCCCCTTCCCCCTCCATACACTAAATCATGTAGAGTTTCCCCCTTCCCAACTTTGGAGGTGCCAGCTTCTCCTGGATGGGAAATGAAGACACGAGAGTGCCACATGACGAGCTCAAGATTGGGAACTGAAGGTAAGATTGGGGCGGATTACATTTAAATGAATGTAAAAAGGAAATTACCATATGGAAAGCGGGGGCCTGTCGCAGAGTGGCAGAGGTGCCGCCATGGAGCTTTGCCGCTGCCAGCAAGGTCGGAATAAACAATCCTGGTATTGGGCTCGGTGGCGGTCGCTACTGCTTCGATTCTCCGCGCCCCCCCACCCCTTGCCACGAAACCCGATGTCGGCTGGGAACAAAATCCAGCCCCTCAGTCTCAAATCAGCCTATAACCAAAATGGTCATGCACAAGTTTGATAACTCAGCGATTACATATTGTCTGAAAGGTTTGGTGATGATCCCGACAAATTCCAGATTAGCTCAAGAGTTTTGAGTAGGAAGTGCTCATCATCAAGGATCTACAGAGAATTTAAAAAAAGTAGAATTAACAATATATCTGATCATAAGTTTGTTCTTCGCACTACCACCCAAACTGGTGACCAGATTAGTATCTCTTACAAACATTACTTTGACTTCCTGAATGCACTGTGGCTTCTGTCACTGATTGAAAGCAGTTTTTGTTAAACTATGATTCTTTTAGCTAAGTTAACATAATGATGGAATGTTCATTTTTTAACTGAAAGAATTCTGTTATTGATTAGTCATGCAAGTCTATTTTGATTAATGTGTACTTTTCAGAAATGCTTGGAAGTTAAGTTGACAAAACTTAAAACCTTCAGACAATTTAATGAATATTTAACCCTTTGTCTTCACCTTATTTTGTTTTTAAATAAATATGACTCTCCACATTGCAGCATCTCTGTAAGGGTAAAGGGTTACCTTGGATGCTGCTGTAGGTGTTGGTCTACCTAGAAAACAATTGTACCCACACGTAGCTTACTGGAAATGTCATCCGGTAGGCAATAAGTTTACCGTAAACACTCAGTCACTGTCGCAGTTAAAGCTGACCACAGATTCTGACATTTGAAAGGTTAATAGCTGCAGATACAAAACAGGCAGGAAGCAAGTACATATAAACTGAAATGCACCACAACACCTCATTGTTGTGATATTCATAGAATGTACATACTGGACAAACTATTCAACATTGTTAACCTTCTGCCAATATACTGCTAAACTTATTAAAAATACACCAGTAGAAATCCTGCATAGCTTATGAAAAGATAAATGAGAGATCAACATCAAAATAAAATGTGAGTGCCCAGGACTAGGCACTTGTAATTGTTAGATTTAGATTTTTTGTAGCAATAGACAAACACAAGTACTAGACTGGGTTCGAATAAAGACGGTCTGCGTTCTAGCTCCTGACCCACACTGTCAGTACAAGAACCTAGGTACATGTCTATTGTCGAAACAATACAGTTTCAAAATCCTACGCGTTTCCCTAACTTTGCAATTGTCTTTGATGGTAATAGCAATCAAAACTTTCATCATTTAATGAGCATCAATATTGGAAAATACATTATTTGTATGATGATTTAACCCTGACAATCCTGAGAATGGCAACAGAAAGGAGGACTGAAAATATGCCTAAGTGCCCTGAGATATTTACTGATCTGAGTTCAGCTTATTAGTTACAGCTTGAAACATTATGCTAGCTGTCAATCAAAAAAGTATAATTCTTTGTATTTATCCTATTTTACAATTCTGCCTTGTTTCATAGTTTCTCAATATAGCACTGGACTTCCAGTAAGGAAAAGGAGATGAAAGAAACTCTTAACATCACATCACAAATTTCCCTACAGCCTCCAACGAACGTATTCTACCATTTAAAAGAATAATGAATCCATGGCATAGAATATTAGTCTTCATTTTCCTGAGGTGGAAGAATTGGCCGAAAATACATTCACAAGATCTTAATTAACTTTTGGCAGAAGATGCTATGAGAAGATGTACTGATAGGCGGAGAATATTAGCAATAGTGAGGAGATGGCTTTAGTTGCTGTATAAATATGTTTTACATATCAGCAGTTTTAATGGCATTGATAGAAAAAGACCCAATTTTGAAGGAGACCTGTAGAAATGTAGTTATTCGCCTGGAATTTCATGGAAACTTTCTTTGAAACAACACAATAAAGATAATTTCCAGCACAATATATTGACGAAATTTGGACGTGACTCATGGCAGTTTCATAGATAAAGAGGGACTTGAAGAAAGAATATGGTGTAAGTTCTGTGCTCATTTCGACTTATTTATGCTGCTTTATACATTCCAGCATATGCTAATGAGAATGCTGGGACATTTTGGTGTAAATCCGCAAGTTCAGTGTAAATTTCACCGTATCTTTTTATTTATGCCGATCCAGGAAATTCTGGGTTCTGCCAGAGGCCCTTGACTCCAGAATACATCACGCTGTTGATCCAGATCTAGACACAAGAGTTAAATGCTGGAGAAGCAATGAGTATAGTTGTCCTCAGTATCACAGTATCATTTGACTGATTATGGAACAAAGGAGCCCTCGTAAAATGGAGGTCCATAAGATCAAAAGGAAAACCCTCCAGTGGCTGGGTGGTCATACCTGACACAAGGAAGATGTTTGCGTTTGTCAGAGGCCAATCATCATAACTCCAGGAAATCGCTGTAGGAGATCCTCAGGGAAGCAGTCTTGGTACAACCATCTTCAGCTGCTTCATTAATACCCTTCACTTTGTCATAAGATCAGGAGTGGAGATGCTTGGTGATTGGCTCCACTCACATTTCTTCTGCTAATGAAGCAGCCCATACTAGCCTATAGCAGGACCTGGATAACATCCAAACATTGGCTAACAAATGTTTTAGATGAGTCGGTGTCTATGGCAGGTGGAATTTGCAACCACAAGAAGTGATTTGGAAACGATAAGCATGATGTGACAAAAGACATCAATGCAAGTTTGAGCAGCAGTGGGATAAGGTCGATGATCAATGTTGTGGAGATGGAAGTAGGCAATCTAAGTGATAAACTGGTTGTAGTGTTTGCAACTCAAATAGTGTTACGTCGGCCATCCAGGTTTCACACCACTTCATTGATATGTTGATAGGATGAGATGAAGTAAGGTGGGAGAAGCCTCATATGGAACATAAATGTCTGCATAAATCTATTGGTCTGTTTCTGTGTTGATAAATTCCATGTAATTCTACGTAATGACTGGGCATCCAGAGAGAGGAAAGAGATATGGGGCCAATACGTTTCTTGTGGGAGTCAAACACAATGACTTCAGTCTTAAACTGAATAAGATTGCAAAATTGGGCTGGTTACTTACAATGGAGGACATAGGTTCTCCAATCAATCTAGGCCCGAGACTGTTGTGAAACCAGCAACCCTTCTTCATGCTGGTCTGCAACGTAGCCATTCAGAGAATTCTTGAGCTATAAAAAGGCTTTCTTTCTGTTGGAGAGTGAGGGATGTTATAAAGTGAGCATCAACTCCAGTGATGGAGTAACACCCTGCCTGTAACACACCCTATGGAGCATGGTTTATGAACAAGATTAATAAGGGAAGGGTGGCAGAAACTTCAAACCTTCCCAACTGATTAGTAAGGTTGAACGAACCATGTTTTAAGGACACAAATCAAAGGACAGTAATGCCTGTGGGTCAGTAACAGACATTGATGCTCTTGTAGTTTGGTTTGCTGCTAAATCTCACTTTGCAGGTCAGCAAAGCTCAGTGAATAGCAAATGCCTAGTAATTTGTTGGTTAACACCTCCGGATGAATGATTTATTTCTGGAATCAACCCACTTTGCACATCTGCACCTCCATTTGCAATATTTGCAGTTCCATGTTTCCGTTTAGGTGCAGGGTACCAGCACTCAGCTGTTCACCAAACTAAACGCAACAGAATGGCAGTTCTGCAATACAATGTTTTGTAAATACCCGTGCAATCGAAATGAAGATGCTTTGCTAAAAGTCTGTAGAAAAATATAAATGTATTAATGGAGTTCAAATTAAAGTTAAACCGCCCCCCCCCCGCCCCCCAGACATTCCTTAGGCTACTGATCGCTCCTTCCATTACATTCTCAATAAAAAATAACAAGGACAGAACAGAGCAGCACAAGTCATAGAGTCATACAGCACAGAAACAGGCCCTTCGGCTCATCGTGTCCATGCTGGCCATCAAGCACCTATCTATTCTAATCCCATTTTCCAGCACTTGGCCCGTAGCCTTGTATGCTAAGGTGTTTCAAGTGCTCATCTGAATACTTCTTAAATGTTGTGAGGGTTCCTGCTTCTACCACCCCTTCAGACAGTGTGTTCCAGATTCCAACCACCCTCTGGCTGAAATTTTTTTTCCTCAAATCCCCTCTAAACCTCCTGCCCCTTATCTTAAATCTAAGTCTAAGTGTGTTAATGCATTAGCATCTGTCTTCTCCGTCACACTATAGTGCAGTAGAAACAATATTTAAGTTACAAGTTAGCACCACTGATCCAATTCTGAACATAAAAACTTAAATTTGCACATATGTTAGACCATCAAATGAATGAAAACGAAGCTACAATTATAATCTAGAGTACCAAATTTCCAGCAACAAATTATGGGGGTACATTTGTATTTGCATTTTGTACGCAGTGTTCCTCCAGGGCACAGAAAAATAAACTGGTACCCCCTAACTCGAAGATCATGATCCCCCTCTGCAACTTAATATGTTAGTGGCTGCACTGGCCTGATCTTGAGGCCTCATACTGGGCCCAGACTAATTTTGATGGAACTACATCCTGTTCTGCCTGGAAAGAATGGATGGATAAATACTGTGGGACATTAACAAACATCATGATGGGCATCTCAGCATGGAACTGCAATGTTATAAGTGAAATAAACTCCAGGTTTCAAATGTATCATTTTCAGAAATAATAGAAAAAGGGTTGCAATGTGTATATTGCAGTATATTAATCAATATTCTTAATGCTATATACAAACCAGAAAAGAACAGGTCTTATTGGACCAAATGCAATATAATCTTCTTCTTCATTTCTCCCACTTCTTACTGTTTTGCCTAAAAGTAATAATTAGTTTTTATTTTTGTAAAGGATTTACTTTGTCATGAACTGGGTGTGCGAATGAGTTATGTGTTATAGGAGTTGGGTCAGGACCAGGGGAGTTTCACTCAACTGTTCATTTACTGAGTATCTTCTACATCCCCAGCCTGCTTACCTGTATTTTGCCTTGAACTTGGGGGTAACTTTCTTCAGGGTGTTTCCTGCCCCACTGCCATATATTAAGTGGGGGTTTAGCAGAAATCCTGTTCACATACTTAAATAGAGTTTCTGCTGAAGTTATGGTGACAGAGTGGGAAATATCCTGAGGGCATTCATCCTGATTGTCTTGATTTTCTTGCTTTTACAACATACAAAGGCTGGATGAGTAACAGTATATGGTGCCTAAATCTCTACCACCAAACCCATCCAGTATGTGCAGCTCTCAATCATTTTTCTTCCTTCCTGTCCTAGGATTTGTTGAACATAACACACTAGTCACCATCAGCAATGCTTTGCTCAAGAGGGCAGGTGAGGGAAAATGGAGGAGAAATACCCTGTTCAGGAGCAGGGTTTCTGGTCCAGGCTGATTTTTTTGTCAGTCATTACTAAGTTCAAAGATCCATCCTCTTGTATCAATTTATTTCAGCCAAATAAAATGCTCTCTCTTACTTTTTCCTCATCTTCATTTTTCCCTGCTTTGTGTGATCGGACTTTTGTGTTCAATCAGTATGAGGGCCACCAGTGCGACAAAAAGTGCATTCATCCACTTTCAGCACTAGGTGTCAGCAACCAGCAGCAGCAGGTCAGTTGCAGTATTAGTCATATACAGCATAAAGCTCTTGCTCGTCTGTCCCCCCCAAAATGTGCTGCAATACAAAAGCCTTGGTTCAGACTGCTCAAACTCATTTCTTTTGGAACTCTTATGTCTAGCAAATGAAGAAGACTTTCATCTCATCAGTTTCGGCTAGCTTTAAACACAAATCTGAATAGTGAAAGCGAAGTATCACAGAACACTTTACTGCACCATCGGCCCCCTATTTATTTTATTTTTGCTTATTCTTCCTACCTAGTGGGTTTAGCTATACTGGAGAGGTAAAATTGTTCAATGGACTTATGGAGTTTATCATCAAAGACCGGCCTTTTGATGATAGCTGCCGTATAACACTGATTTCTCTGTGAGACAGTTCCCTCAACACATTTCTTATTGTAAGCTGCATACTTCAAATTAATTTTATTATAAAGTCAAAAGAATGTTCTCTTCCCCAATCTCTAATTTTTAGCTTCTTTCATACTAATCTATGAAAATAGTCGAATTGGAGCAGACTGTGTTCAGCACCACCTCCTCATATTTTAGTTGAATTTTTCAATTGATGCAGATTTATTTATTTTATTTAGAGATACGGCACTGAAACAGGCCCTTCAGCCCAACGAGTCTGTGCCGGCCAAGAACCACCCATTTATACTAACCTTGCAGTAATCCCATATTCCCTATCACCTACCTACACTAGGGGCAATTTACAATGGCCAATTTGCCTATCAAGCTGCAAGTCTTTGGCTGTGGGAGGAAACCGGAGCACCCGGCGAAAACCCACACAGTCACAGGGAGAACTTGCAAACTCCACACAGGCAGTACCCAGAATCGAACCCAGGTCCCTGGAGCTGTGAGGCTGCAGTGCTAACCATTGCACCACGATACATAGACATCAGTGAATATCTAACAATATGCTATAGAATAGACTTTAGGATCCATTATACCCAATTACTAGATATAAAATGGTTATAATCATTTCAAAAAAGAGTTGATCGGAGAGAGCTAGTATGGATTTGTGAAGGGTAAGTCATGTCTAACAGATCCTGTTGAATCTTTTGAGGAGGCCACTAATGTGGTAGATATGTGATTGTCCATGCAAGTTATTTCTTTAGATTTCCAGAAGGCATTTGACAAGGTTGCATATAAATGTTAACAAAACTGGGAGTGCATGGAAGTGGAGATAACCTATTGGCTTGAATATGGAATTGGTTAGGAGGTAGGAAACCGAGAGTAGCAATAATGGGTATCAATTTAAATTGGCGGGATCTGACTAGTGGTGTTCCCAGGGATGTATTTGTACTGGATGTACACATCTTTTTACTATGTTTATGAATGACTTGGATGAAGGAAGAAAGAGTAATATATCTAAGTTTGCTCATAACAGTAAATTAGATGGCACAGAAAATAATGAAGATGGGAGCAGAAAGTTGCAAAACAACATGGATAGATTAAATGAATGGGCGAAAATGTGGCACATGGAGTTGGATATGGGTAATTGTGAGGTCATCCATTTTGTACCAAAAAAAGATAGATTAAAGCATTTTCTAAATAAAAAGACTTGCATTTATGTAGTTCAACTGGAGTATTGTGTCCAATTCTGAGCACCATACTTTAGGAAGGATGTGAAGATATTAGAGAGACTGCTGAAAAACATTATGAGAATGGTTCCAGGGATGAGGGACTTCAGTTACGTGGATAGACTGGAGAAGCTGGGGCTGTTCTTCTTGGAGAAGAGAAGGTTGAGAGGAGAATTGATAGAGGTGTTCAAAATCATGAGGGGTCGAGACAGTGTAGATAGGGAGAAACTGTTCCCATTGGTGGAACAGTCGAGAACCAGAGGATATCAATTTAAGGTGAATGGCAAAAGAACAAAAGGTGACATGAGGAAAAGCTTTTTTATGACGCGAGTGATTAGGATCTGGAATGTATTGCCTGAGAGTGCAATGGAGGTAGATTCAACCGTGGCTTTCAAAAGGGAATTGGATAATTAGCTGAAAAAAGAAAAATTGCAGAGCTATGAGGAAAAGGCAGGGAATGGGACTAGCTGAGTTGCTTTTGCAGAGAGCCAGCACAAACACAACAGCCTCCTTCTGTGCTGTAACCATTCGATGATATAGCACCTCAGGCAACCACCAGACATCTCAAAGAGCTTTACAGCCATTGAAGTACTTTTGAAGTGTAACCACTATTGTAATGTAGGAAACACAGCAGCCAATTTGTGCACAGCAAGCTCCCATAACCAGTAATGTGATAACAAACACGTAAACTGTTCTAGTGATGGAGGGATAGATATATATATATTAGCCAGGACACTGGGGATAATTCTCCTGCTTTTCTTCAAAATAATGGCATGGGATCATTATGCCCACCTGAGAGGGCAGCCTGGGCCTCAGTTTAAGATCTCATCTGAAAGACAGCACCTCTGACAGTGCAATACTCCCTCACTAGAATGTCAGCTTTGATTTTTATGCTCAAGTCCTGGAGTGAGACTTGAATTCACGACGCAGATGTGAGAGTGTTACTGATAGTACCACAGCTGATACTACTGGTATGCAGCTAGGAACTGAGGGTGAGGGCAGAGTTTTAGGGGACAAACAGAAATTACAGAAGTTAGTGGACGGGTACAAAAATAATTAAAAACGCTAATTAAATTTCTCAAGGGGGCTGGAATACAAAGGCATGAAAGAGTTATAGCAATACAGGGCTGAATTTTATCGGCGCACTGCGCTCTGCGCCGGTGTGCTGCGAGAGCGGCTGCCTTCCGACATGGAAGTGCCGCTGCACAGCCCCCGCGATATTACGCACGGGGACTGATTTAAATAGAGGGGGCAGAGTGGCCACCCCCAATTATGTAGAGGGGGCGGCTGCTGCATCCCTGGCAACGGTGTCTGGTGCCAGTGCGCTGGCGCCGGTGCCATTTTTAAAGGGCTTTAAGCCCTTAGCAAAGATTCAAGTTTTTAAAAGTACAGTAGATGTGATTTGAAAAAAAAAATCCCCAATCTCCGCAATGGTCTTTTCATTGTCCGATATTAACAAAACGTATTTTATGCCCGACCCAAACATCCCCCCCCAACCTTCTCATATTTGCCCTTCAACCCCCTTCCCACCATTTCCACAGACCAAAAAAAATTGTCTTCCCCGCTCCCCCACCCCCCCCAGCTCCCTGAAAATTTTACTTCTCCCCCTTCCCCACCAGTTTCTCTCCTCGGAACTCCATACGGAGTTCCGAAGGCGCGCGAGTTGCGTTTGGTGACCGTAAAATCGGATTGGGATGGCCGCCGCCAGCAGGTAAGTTCATTTGCATCTAATTTTTGTCAATTTAAATATTTGGATGAAGGCCCCAACACCAAGCGGCGGGGGCCACACCGAGGTCCCCCCGCTGCCAGTAATATATGGCAGGACCTTCTCGACGTCGGGGGTCGAGGCAAGCTGCTCCCGCATCATTTTACCGGCCCCTCCGCCGTGACCCACTGTGTTGAGGGGCTGGTAAAATTCAGCCCACAGAGTTCTGGTTAGATCCCTTTCGTTGTCATGCATTCAGTTCTGGTCACTGTACACCAGGAAGGATATACTGGCCTTGGAAGGGACGCAATGCAAATTCACCAGAATAATAGAAGCTAAAAGGGTTAAATTATAAGGACAGGTTCCACAGACTAGACTATTCCCTTGAACATAGCAGATTAAGGGGTGATCTAATTGAAATGTTTAAAATAATCAAAGGATTAGATAGAGTGAAACTATTTCCTCTGTTGGGGGAGTCCTGGATGAGGGGACAAAACCTTAAAATTAGAGCTAGGCCATTTCTTCATACAAAAGATAGTGAAAATCTGGTACTCTCTCCCCCCAAAAATCTGTTGAGGCTAGCGGCAGGATATTGGGTCTTAGGTCAGGACCCCAATGTCGGGGTCAAACGGGGGTCCCAAACCCACACTGTATGAGGAACAGTCACCCGGAAGTGATTTTTTCTGCATTAGCCAATTAGTGGCCATAGGGCATGTTTGCCATCCTATTAAGAACAGCGGGCGGGCTCTCAAAGCTGGAGGACTAATTGGAGGCTGTCAGTTCAGAAGGAGCTGCAGCCTGCCGTTTTAAGTAAAGGAGAGAGAGAGTGCCTCCATCTTGAAGTGCCCTCTCAGCAACTTTTAAAACTTTTCAATTAAAAATGGCCACGGCAGCCAGGCTACCATTGTGGGGAAACCCCTCCACAGGGCAGCCTGTGGCTGCTGCTGTCGCCAAGCAAGCAGGCAGGGACTCAAAGCCTGCCTGGAGCTCTAGCCCTTGGTCTGCTGCCGAGAGGCCACCTCCAGGCAACTAGCCTGTTCCCGACTCCTTGGGCCCCGGATAATTGGGTAGCTGTTCTGCCTCAGTCCCGCCTCCAGGAAATTGGCCCAGGGACAGGATGATGCTGGCAAACCAGCACGCCGACCATTTTCGAGGCACCTGTCTCCATACTCACCCCCATATGGGGGTCAAAATTCGACCTTAGGTAAGTCAAAAATTTCAAAACTGAGATTGATAGAGTTTTGTTAAGATATTAAGGAATACAGTACCAAGGTGGGTAGATGACGTTAAGATACAGATAAGCCATAAACTCATTGAATGGTGGAACAGGCTCAGGGGCTGAAAGGCCTCCTCCTATTCCTAAGTTCCTAAAAAAGATCTACTCTGCCAGATTCCTGCTTATTTAGTGCCCTGCCCAATTTTCCTTTCTGGTTTTGTACCGATCCATTCTCAATTAGTTATATTACAATTAGGCCCCAATGATGTTGTTTAGACTTTCTTGCAATTTCCATGAATTTAGGCTAACACAGCATCATAAGGCCTGTGGCAGTAATGGTTGACAATGTGCTCAAGACTATTCCTTCACCTATTTTCAGTCATGCTGTAGTACTCTACTTGTGCCTTGGAGTGACAAGCAGGGTCACTTACTACTATCTATTTCTGACTTTGCCAATCAACAGGAAATGAGAGTGTTGCACCATTCCATCATGTGGCTACAGATTTAGGGAATGAATTTCCACAGGTGACCATAGGTGTACTAATAAGCCTGAGTAATGCACCATCAAAATAATGCATGATTGGAAACTCGACCCCTTATGTTTCCCACCAACACAGCATTTGGAAAAAAAAGTAATTAGAATTAATTCCACCTGATGCTACACAGTTGAAGATCTGTCATTACAGTAATACACTTTTGACTGTTTTCAGCCATTTGCACTGTTTCTCTGGATGTTCTGTCAATTTCCTGCTGAAATTACAGCAGGAGATTGAGACAACCCTTGCATTTTGTTATTCAGAACTTAACAAGAGTTCAAGTTCCAACAAATTAGTAACTAATGCCTCTACATAGATCTACAAAATGAAGTTTGAACATGGTTTGGCAAACTTACGCTCTTGTCATTCTACTGATAAAATTCCTCCATGATATAAATGGGATAGATTTATCAGCAGAGAAATGAATGTGAGGGCTGGACCAATGCTTCACCCACTTCTCCCCGTGCTAGTACTACAAGGGGGCATGTTTACGAGAAGCAAAATAACACAAAAAGTAAAATGCTGCAGATGCTGGAAACTTGAAATAATAAAGAAAATGCTGGAATTGCTCAGCAGGTCAGGTATCGTCTATGAAGAGAAGAAGATAGGGTTAATGTTTCAGGTCTGTGATCCTTCCTTCAGTTTCCATATTTTTTTCGGAATTCTGCTATGCACTCTCCATGTTTTCCTGGCTAAAAACTAATGCATGCAAAAACGTGGCTGGCATCTGTTCAAATTCTCAATATGTGCTCCCAATAAGCAAAGTTCTGCTTCAAGAGTGAATTTGTAAAATTAACCCTAGAATTGTTTTGCTCATGCTCATGCTAGTGGGAACCCCACCACTGCAAGTTCCCCTTCAAGGACACACGCCATCCTGACTTGGAACTATATTACCGTCGCTGAGTCAAAATCCTGAAACTTCCTTCCTAGCAGCACTGTGGGTGTACCTACCCCACATGGACTGCATCGGTTCAAGAAAGCAGCTCACCACCACCTTCTCAAGTACAATTAGAGATGGGCAGGAAATGCTGACCTAGCCAGCGACTCTCATCCCATAAATGAAAAAAAAACCATATGGAGTTTCACTAATGAATATATTGGAGCCAGTTATAAGCTGAAATAAGATTTGTAAAACAATAGGCCTGAATGGCACAAGATCAATGATTACAATGTCTGGAGCAGAAGAGCAGAGAGAATTTTTTTGGGAAAAGTAAGAAAAAGACTGGGCTAAGGATCTTTATATAGCTTAAAGGTAAGTCCTGCCTTCCACAATAAATGCTGCAATCCTGATCTCCCCACAAATTATATATAACTTCATATTTTCCAATGACTTGAAAAGGATTTTAATGCATCACCTCCAGTTTTACTGACAACTGATTCTGTTATTTGTCACGAGGATAGATATGGATTGGGAAGTCCAATTGTCCCAAGAAAGTCTGTAACTTCTCTAGAAATTGGATCCAATGTGTAGGCCTGAGGCCTGCAGCCACTACTTTTTGTACTAGTCATGTTTTTGCATTTTATTGCTGCCTTCCTTTTGCTTTGCTTTTATTTCTAAAAAAAACATAATGAATTTTTAAAGGTTACTTTGTAGAAATTGATTTAAACTAAGTGTGATTGTACTCTGATTAAGTCAAGCAATTAATCAATTATGTAATCAATGGCAATCAGTATTAACTATCTACTTGTTTTTCCAAAGAACTTTTTCCTTTTGTTTTTATGCTGGTCAAAGTAGGCTATGCTCCTAACTGTTGTTTTGACTTAACTACTGTTTTTCTCTTCTTAAAAATAACGGTTGTTTCCCATTGTTTAAACCAAAGTCACTTCTTAAGGTACTCGATGACCCTTGAACTACAAGCCAGGACAATGGATAACCTTGCACATGGGGTGGTCCACTATGGTGTGAAGTCAGAACATGGAGCTTAATTGATGGACAGTATAACCGAATTGATGCAGGTGAGAGACACCATCAAAGGACGTGTAAACAGCCTGGGCAGCTTCGTAGCGCCTGTGCGAAGAATTTGATAAGGACTCATGGTTGTCAGACTCTTGTTTTGAGAAAGTCTGATGGAGACCTCGGAAAGCTGGAATATAGCCAGAAATCAGATTTAAAGAGCACAGCATCCAACGTCGGGGCTGCAGCTGGAGTGGACTAGTCAACTACTGAAGACTAGGGAGGAAGGGACGTCGACGGAGAGTTTACCCCCGTGCAATGTTCTCTGGAGATTTGGTGATGGATGTACCAAGGGGGAATGGTACTATTTTAGGCAGCTGTTGTGAAATGACTAATTTGGTGTTATAACAGTATGCTATAAGTTCTTTTGGAAACTTGGTGGTGTATGTATCAAGGGGAACACTGTACCATTTTAGGGACATACCAACACACGAACGCACAAATTAAGAGCAGGAATAGGCCACTCGTCCCCTCGAGCCTGCTCCACAATTTAACATGTTCATGGCTGATTAGACTGTAGCCTCAACTCCACGTTCCTGCCTACCCCCAATAACCTGTCATCTCTTGCTTATCAAGAATCTATCTACCTTTGCCTGAAAAATATTCAAAGACTCTGCTTCCACCACCTTTTGAGGAGGAGACTTCCCTCTGAGAGAAAAAATTTCTTCTTATCTCTGTCTTAAACGGGCAACCCCTTATTTTTAAACAGTGACCTGTAGTTCTAGATTCTCCCACAAGAGGAAACATCCTTTCTACATCCACTCTGTCAAGACCTCTCAGAATTTTATATGTTTCAATCAAGTTGCCTCTTACTCTTCTAAACTCCAGCAGATATAAGCCAGCCTGTCTAACCTTTCCTCATAAGATAACCAGCCCATTCGAGTTATTCGTCTTGTAAACCTTCTCTGAACTGCTTCCAACGCATTTACATCCTTTCTTAAATAAGGAGACCAATACTGTATACAGTACTCCAGATGTGCTCTCACCAGTGCCCTGTATAATTGAAGCATACCTTCCCTACTTTTGTATTCAATTCCCCTCGCAATAAACAGTAACATTCTACTATCTGCACTTGCATACTAACCTTTTGCAATTCATGCACCAGGACACCCAGATCCTTCTGCAATCTCTCACCATTTAGATAATATGCTTCTTTTTTATTCTTCCTGCCAAAATGCACAATTTCACATTTTCTCACATTATACTCCATTTGCTAGATCTTTGCTCACTCACTTAACCTATCTATACCCCTTTGTAGTCTCCTTATGTCCTCTTCACAACCTACTTTCCTACCTGTCTTTGTATCACTAGCAAATTTAGAAACCATACCTTCAGTCCCTTCATCCAAGTCATTTATATAAATAGTAAGTAGTTGAGGCCCCAGTACTGATCCCTGTGGCAGACCACTCATTACATCTTGCCAACCAGAAAATGACCCATTTATGCCTACTCTCTGTTTCTTGTTAGCTCGCCAACCTTCTATCCACGCCAAAATGTTACCCCCTACACCATGAGCTTTTATTTTCCACAATAACCTTTGATATGGCACCTTATCAAATGCCTTCTGGAACACCAAGTACAGTACATCCACCAGTTCCCCTTTATCCACAGCACATGTTACATCTTCAAAGAACTCCAATAAATTGGTTAAACAGGATTTCCCTTTCACAAAACCATGTTGACTCTGCCTGATTACCTTGAATTTTCCTAAGTGTCCTGCTATGACATCTTTAATAAGAGCTTCTAACATTTTCCCTCTGACAGATGTTAAGCTAACTGGCCTGTAGTTTCCTGCTTTCTGTCTTCATCCCTTTTTGAATAAAGGAGTTATGTTGGTTTATTTTAATTGAATGGTACCTTCCCCGAATCTAGGAAATTTTGGAACATTAAAACCAACTCATCAACTATCTCACTAGCCACTTCTTTTAAGACCCTACGATGAAGTCCATCAGGACCCGGGGACTTGTCAGCCCGCAGCTTTAATAATTTGCTCAGTACTACTTCCATGGTGATTCTAATTTTCTTGAGTTCCGCCCTCTCTTCCATTTCCTGCTTTACAACTATTTCTGGGATGTTGCTTGTATCCTCTATGGTGAAGACTGATGCAAAATACCTGTTCAATTCATCTGCATCTCCATATTTTCCCTTATTAATTCTCCAATGCTCACTTTGCTAACTCTTTTCTTTAAATATCTATAGAAACTCTTAATATCTGTTTTTATATTTCTAGCCAGCTTTCTCTTGTACTCTAATTTTTCCCTCCTTATCAATCTTTTAGTTGTTCTTTGCTGCTTTTTATATTCTGTCCAATCTTCTGATCTGCCACCCATCTTTGTGCAATTTTTTTAAAGTTTGATTCTATTTATTTATTTTATTTAGAGATACAGCACTGAAACAGGCCCTTCGGCCCACCGAGTCTGTGCCGACCATCAACCACCCATTTATACTAATCCTACATTAATCCCACATTCCTACCACATCCCCTCAATTCTCCTACCACCTACCTACACTAGGGGCAATTTACAATGGCAAATTTACCTATCAACCTGCAAGTCTTTGGCTGTGGGAGGAAACCAGAGCACCCGGCAAAAACCCACGCGGTCACAGGGAGAACTTGCAAACTCCACACAGGCAGTACCCAGAATTAAACCCGGGTCATTGGAGCTGTGAGGCTGCAGTGCTAACCACTGCGCCACTGTGCCGCCCTATCTTTAACTTTTGTAGTTAATCATGGATGGTGGGTTCCACCCTTGGAATTTTTCTTTCTCATTGGAATGTATCTATTCCGTGTATTCTGAAATATCCCCTTAAATGTCTGCCACTGCATCTCTATTGACCTATCCCTTAATCTACTTTGCCAGTTCACTTTGCTAGCTCTGCTTTCATGCCCTCATAATTGCCGTTATTTAAATTTAAAATAATAGCCCTAGACCCACTCTTCTCTCCTTCAAACTGAATGTAAAATTCAGTCATATTTTGGTTACTGCTGCTTAGGGGCACCTTCACTATGAGGTCATGAATTAGCCCTATCTCATTGCACAATACCAGGTCTAGCATAACTTGCTCTCTGGTTGGCTCCAGAACGTGCCGTTCTAAGAAATAATCCCAAAAACATTCTATGAACTCCTCATCTAGGCTACCTTTGCCCATCTGATTTTTCCAGTCCATATATAGATTAAAATCCCCCATGATTATCACCGTACCTTTCTGACAAGCACCCATAACTTCTTCCTTTATACCCTGTCCAACCATGTGGTTACTGTTAGGGGGCCTGTACACCACTCCCACAAGTGACTTTTTGCCTTTATCATTTCTCATCTCTACCCAAACCACTTCTACATCCTAGTTTCCTGAACTTAGGTCATCCCTCTCTAATGTGCTAATACCATCATTAATTAACAAAGCCACCCCACACCTTTTCCTAGCTTCCTGTCCTTCCTAAATGTCATGTACCCTTCAATATTCAGGTCCCAATCTATGTCATCCTGCAACCATGTCTCTGTAATGGCTATCAGGTCATACGTATTTATTTCTATTTATGCTTTCAGTTCATCTGATTTGTTTCGAATGCTGCGTGCATTCCGATACAGAGCCTTTAGTTTTGTTCTTTTATTATTTTTATAACCTGTAGCCTTGTCTGCTGATTTACTCTTAGATTTGGACTAATGGCCCCTTCCTGTCACAGTC